>NC_064621.1:496489670-496798576 GCF_023898315.1 Schistocerca nitens
GGAAGTGTGACCAGTATTTGAAAATTACTATTTACGTGGTTGAAAATCAAATCAAATTACCTAAATTCCGTGCATGTGCGTCTTAGTCATAATGTCATTCATCCTTTCGTGAGTCATTGCTGCCAAGAAACCTCAAGTTAACAGCCCTACATCTGTTACGAGATTTCCTACATCTGCATCTACATCTACATCTGCATCTACATGACTACTCTGCGGTTCACATATAAGTGTCTGGCAGAGGGTACATCCAAGCACCTTCACACTGTTTCTCTATCGTCCCGCTCTCTAATAGCGTGCAGGAAAAACGAATACAAATATTTCCGTACAGGCTCTGATTCCTCTTATTTTATTACAGTGATCATTTCTCCCTTTGGAGGTGGTTGTCAACGAAATATTTTCACATTCGAAGGAGAACGCTGAACTTTTCTTTTTTTTATTTTTTTATTTATGGGCCTTTGGTTTGAACCATTTAGCCAGAGTATTGAGTAACTACAGATTTGGTGTACAATATCATACACACAGCATAGACTTTAGAAAATTCATTAACTTCAGGTAAACTTCATGGTATACTTTGTATATTCACATACTCAACACAGTCTGTGAATCACATCTTCGCACTGGATCCTTTGCGTCTGACTTAAACTGAATATCTGTTACTTGCAGAAAACCGGAAGTACTGTTATAATTCGTTGTGGATAGCAAATATACGCGATACCACTCGTCCTAAAAGACTCTCTCTTCTGCATTTAGCTTGGAATACGATACACTGACCAACCGACCCACAATCTTCTAAAAGCCCAGAGGGTCGTATCGAACTTTCACTACCTCTACTTCCGTTTCCTATCTGACTGCATCAACGTGGCCCTCATCTGTCAGAATATTCACTGAGGTCTCCAAAACAAGAGAGGGCACCGGCTTTGCTTACTTCTGCGGGATCCACCACCTTGGGCTGCTTTTAAGCTTCCGACAGAAGCCAGCATCTTCCATGAAGGAAACCTTTCGATAAGCGGTTAATCAGTTCGACAAATTCGTTAGTGTCACGGATGCGAGGAGTGCACTGGAAAACGTGGAGAGCAGCAGTAGGGCTCCTACACTAACCGCCATGTGCTCGATGTAATTAAGTTAATCTATCAGAGTGAAACTCAATATAAACGTGTCCAGTTATTATGGATCAAGGGATATTCTGGTATCTCATTTAACGAGATGGCGGAGCTCCAGGCGAACCGAAGTGTGATTGATGGCCAGTCTTACTAAATCTGCATTCATATAGGGTGAACAAAAAGTCAGTATTAATTTGAAAACTGAATAAATCACGGAATAAGGTAGATAGAGAGGTACAAATTGACACACATGCTTGGGATGACATGTGGTTTTATTAGAACCAAAAAAATACAAAATTTCAAAAAATGTCCGACAGATGGCGCTTCATCTGATCAGAATAGCAATAATTAGCATAACAAAGTAAAACGAAGCAAAGTGATGTTCTTTACAGGAAATGATCAATATGTCCACCATCATTCCTCAACAATAGCTGTAGTCGAGGAATAATGTTGCGAACAACACTGTAAAGCATATCCGGAGTTCTGGTGAGGCATTGGCGTCCGATGTTGTCTTTCAGCATCCCTAGAGATGTCGGTCGATCACGATACGCTTGCCACTTCAGGTAATGGTTCAAATGGCTCTGAGCACTATGGGACTTAACGTCTATGGTCATCAGTCCCTTAGAACTTAGAACTACCTAAACCTAACTACACTAAGGACATCACACAACATCCAGTCATCACGAGGCAGAGAAAATCCCTGACCCCGCCGGGAATCGAATCCGGGAGCCCGGGCGTGGGAAGCGAGAACGCCACCGCACGACCACAAGCTGCGGACACTTCAGGTAACCCCAAAGCTAATAATCGCACCGCCTGAGGTCTGGGGACCTGGGAGGCCAAGCATCACGAAAGTGGCGGCTGAGCGCAAGATCTTCACCAAACGACGCGCGCAAGAGATCTTTCAAGCGTCTAGCAGTATGCGGTGGTTCTAATAAAACCCCATGTCATTCGAAGATTGTGTGTGAATTTTTACCTCTCTATCTACATTATTCCGTGGTTTATAAAGTTTTCAAATTTATACTGACTTTTTGATCACTCGGTATATATGGTGTTACAAAAAGGCACGGCCAAACTTTCAGGAAACATTCCTCACACACAAATAATGTGGACATGTGTCCGGAAACGCTTAATTTCCATGTTAGAGCTCATTTTAGTTTCGTCCACCTACGCTCAATGGAGCACGTTATCATGTTTTCATACGGGATACTGTACCTGAGCTGCCAGAACATGTGCCTTTACAAGTACGACACAACATGTGGTTAATGCGCGATGGAGCCCCTGCACATTTCAGTCGAAGTGCTCGTACGCTTCTCAACAACAGATTCGGTGACCGATGGATTGGTAGAGGCGGACCAGTTCTGTGGCCCTCACGCTCTCCTGACCTCAACCCTCTTGACTTTCATTTATGGGGGCATTTGAAAGCTCTTGTCTGCGCAACCCCGGTACCAAATGTAGAGACTCTTCGTGCTCGTATTGTGGACGGCTGTGATACAATACGCCATTCTCCAGGGCTGCATCAGCGCATCAGGGATTCCATGCGACGGAGGGTGGATGCATGTATCCTCGCTAACGGAGGACATTTTGAACATTTCCTGTAACAAAGTCACGCTGGTACGTTCTGTTGCTGTGTGTTTCCATTCCATGATTAATGTGATTTGAAGAGAAGTAATAAAATGAGCTCTAACATGGAAAGTAAGCGTTTCCAGACACATGTCCACATAACATATTTTCTTTCTTTGTGTGTGAGGAATGTTTCCTGAAAGTTTGGCCGCACCTTTTTGTAACACCCTGTATATTCTGTCACAGTAAGAGACAATTATATTTTTTTGCTATACAACGTTATTCCACAATATACTTTTACAGGATATGCAACGTTCTTAGAAGGAAACCTGCATAGAAACTTAAATTAAGTTTCTAAATTGTTTTTGTAGCTGCAGATGGAGAAAATCAGCAATCACAATGTGATAATAGAAAATAAATACAAAACAGTTTATAGCACAAGGCACTATTATTAAAAGGTGACCGGTTTCGATCATCACAGGATCATCTTGAGACCTTCAACCATTTTGATGGGTAGTGGCTGTACGTGGAGCAGGAGCCGCTCAATGACGACAGTCATCTGCTCTTGTCTATCGTCATTCAGCGGCCGCTGCTCCATGTACAGGCACTACCCATCAAAATGGTTTAAGATGTGAAAATGATCATGTGATAACCGAAAACAGTCACCTTTTAATAAACGTGATTTGCGTTTTAGACTGTTTTGTTATTACTTCTGTAGTACGTACTGTGTCACTCTATCCTGTGCAAGCTTCTTCATCTCCCCGTACCTACTGCAGCCTACATCCTTCTGAATCTGTTTAGTGTATTCATCTCTTTGTCTCCCTCTACGATTTTTACCCTCCACGCTGCCCTCCAGTACTAAATTGGTGATCCCTTGATGCCTCAGAACATGTCCTACCAACCGATCCCTTCTTCTAGTCAAGTTGTGCCACAAACTCCTCTTCTCCCCAATTCTATTCAATACCTCCTCATTAGTTATGTGATTTACCCATCTAATCTTCAGCATTCATCTGTAGCACCACATTTCGAAAGCTTCTATTCTCTTCTTGTCCAAACTAGTTATTGTCCATGTTTCACTTCCATACATGGCTACGCTCCATACAAATACTTTCAGAAACGACTTCCTGACACTTAAATCTATACTCGATGTTAACAAATTTCTCTTCTTCAGAAACGCTTTCCTTGCCATTGACAGTCTACATTTTATATCCTCTCTAATTCGACCATCATCAGTTATTTTGCTCCCCAAATAGCAAAACTCCATTACTACTTTAAGTGTCTCATTTCCTGATTCACTCAGCATCACCGACTTAATTCGACTACATTCCATTATCCTCGTTTTGCTTTTGTTGATGTTCATCTTATATCCTCCTTTCAAGACACTGTCCATTCCATTCCACTGCTCTTCCAAGTCCTTTGCTGTCTCTGACAGAATTACAATGTCATCGGCGAACCTCAAAGATTTTATTTCTTCTTTATGGATTTTAATACCAACTCCGAATTTTTCTTTTGTTTCCTTCACTGCTTGCTCAATATACAGATTGAATAACATCGGGGATAGGCTACAACCCTGTCTCACTCCCTTCCCAACCACTGCTTCCCTTTCATGCCCTTCGGCTCTTATATGTGCCATCTGGTTTCTGTCCAAATTGTAAATAGCCTTTCGCTCCCTGTATTTTACCCCTGCCACCTTCAGAATTTGAAAGGGAGTATTCCACTCAACATTGTCAAAAGCTTTCTCTAATTCTACAAATGCTAGAAACGTGGGTTTGCCTTTCCTTAATCTTTCTTCTAAGATAAGTCGTAGGGTCAGTATTGCCTCACGTGTTCCAGCATTTCTACGGAATCCAAACTGATCTTCCCCGAGGTCGGCTTATACCAGTTTTTCCATTCGTCTGTAAAGAATTCGCGTTAGTATTTTGCAGTCGTGGCTTATTAAACTGAATGTTCGGTAATTTTCACATCTGTCAGCACCTGCTTTCTTTGGAATTGGAATTATTATATTCTTCTTGAAGTCTGAGGGTATTTCGCCTGTCTCATACATCTTTCTCACCAGATGGTAGAGTTTTGTCAGGACTGGCTCTCCCAAGGCTGTCAGTAGTTCCAATGGAATGTTGTCTACTCCCGGGGCCTTGTTTCGACTCAGGTCTTTCAGTGCTCTGTCAAACTCTTCACGCAGTATCGTATCTCCCATTTCATCTCCATCTACATCCTCTTCCATTTCCATAATATTGTCCTAAAGTACATCGCCCTTGTATAGACACTCTATATACTCCTTCCACCTTTCTGCTTTCCCTTGAAAGCTGATATGATTTTTTTTTATTCTTTCCCCTGGCAGGAATCACCTCATATATTTGTTCTCTACTTAATTCTGCGCCTACTGCTGTTTACAGCGAGGTATCATTACCACGACCTAGCATGTAGAGCCGCCGGGTTGACACTTCCTCCCACGCCCCACTTGCAGCCTCCGGAGCGCCCGCTAACCGCCTCCGCCGCCTACGCCTCCGCCGCCGCAGCGACCGGCTTATTAAGGTCGCCGTGCGGTCCGGAAGGGCAGCGCCACCGCCGCCACCCCCGCCGCCGCCGCCGCCGCCCCTAGCGTCCAGTGTGTGCCCCCTGACCGTGACGAGCCTGCTTTTGTGCTGCCGCTGATGAATTTCCGGCCGCCACTGTCCCCCAGTCGACGGCGCCGTAATACACCGACGGGAATTCTACGCTCTCCACGTCCGGCCGGGTCGCTGGCCTGGAATTACTGGAAGACTGCAGTGGTGGGCGATTTTTTTGTCTTTTCTCTGTCTCTAAGGGCTGTTGTACTGCCGTAATAGACAAGTATTTCTTCTTCTTGTCGCTAGGATCCTAAAGCTGCATCTCTGTCGCCAAGCGCCTTCGTCTCTCCTTTCTTCCTCATCCTCTTCTATTATTTTTCTCTCCATCGCTGATGCCCCTTAGCCACTCTTTTCGGGCTCTTCCTCTTCTTTTTCTTCTAGGAGTCTGCCAAGAAAGTGCTCTCCTCGGTCATCTGTTTTCTTTCGTTCGTTTGACATGCACTCACCGTCTTCGCTGTCTTTCTCCTATTCTGTCCGTAATAGGTCTACGTCGTTTCTCTTATCTCCTCAGTGCTTACTCAAGTCGGAAAAGTCTACATGTTATTCTCAAATTGTCCATTTCTAAATCTCCGCCGGCGGCGGTGGCCGAGCAGTTTAGGCGCTTCAGTCCGGAACCACGCGACTACTACGATCGCAGGTTCGAATCCTGCCTTGCGCATGGATGTGTGTGATGTCCTTAGGTTAGTTAGGTTTAAGTAGTTCTAAGTTCTAGGGGTCTGATGACCTCAGATGTTAAGTTCCATAGTGCTCAGAGCCACTTGAACCATTTTTAAACCTCCAAATATCTTTATTTTCAGCCATAATGGCTATGTTTGTGGACCGTGACTGTGTGGGATAATTATTTATTTCAAGTTTGTGCTACCAGTCACTATCTATTGTATTTTATGGTTAATCTACACAACGCAACGCGTTTCGAACATGTTCTGTTCATTTTCAAGCTTTTCCTACTTCAGACCTCATGCCCCTTCAGTTTCTACATCAGTGATCCAGTGCTTCTGCACATACATTTTAAAGAGTACTGGAGACAGGCAGCATTCCTATTTCAGTGATTTGGTTTCTCTGAAGGCCTCTCTATAAATTTCTCTCCTACCTTTAATGACACATTTTGCTGACTTAAAGAAGTTTATAGCACCTCTTTGACAAATTTTGGCAGTTACCCTGACCACAACATGTTGAACAATATTTCCAATTTTTAGTGAGACTGTGTCATAAGCTTTCTCAGGCTCCTTTTTTTGAGTCATCAGACTTCTGACAGGTTTGCTGCGGCGAGCCACTAATTTCTCTCCCGTCGCAGCCTCTTCATCTCAGAGTAGCACTTGCAACCTACAACCTCAATTGTTTGATGGATGTATTCTAAACTCTGTCTACCTCTACAGTTCTTGCCCTCTACAGCTCTGCCTAGTACCATCGAAATCATTCTCTGATGCATTATGAGATGACGTATCATCCTGTCCTTTCTCCTCGGCGGTATTTCCCAGGTATTCCTTTCCGCTCCGATTCTGCCCAAAACCTCCTCGTTCCTTACCTTACCAGTCCACCTAATTTTCAGCATTCGCCGGTAGCACCACTTCTGGAATGCTTCAACTATCTTCTATTCCGGTTTCCTCACAGTCCATGTTTCACTATCATACAATGCTGTTGTTCCAAAGGTATATCCTCAGAAATTTCTTCCTCAAATTAAGGCCAATGTTTGTTATTAGTAGACTTATCTTGGCCAGAAATGTCCTTTTGCCAGTGCTAAAAATTTTGCTGCCTAAGAGTAGAATTCCTTAACTTCATCTTAGTGACCATCGATCCTCATGTTACCTTTCTAGCTGTTCTCATTTTTGCTACTTCTCATAACTTTGTCTACTTTCGATTTACTCTCAGTCCATATTCTGCACTAATTAGACTGTTCTTTCATATCATGTGATTCTCCTTCACTTTCACTCAGGATAGCAATGTCATCAGCGAATCGTATCATTGATATCCTTTTACCTTGAATTTTAATTCCACTCCCGAACCTTTCTTTTATTTCCATCATTGCTTCTTCGATGTACAGATTGAACAGTAGAGGCGAAAGACTACATACGTGTCTTACACTCTTTATAATATAAGCACTTCGTCCTTGGTCGTCCACTCTTATTATTCCCTCTTGGCGCACGTGCGTATTGTATATTACCCGTCTCTCCCAATAGCTTACCCCTATTTTTCTCAGAATTCCGAACATGTTGCACCACTACATTGGCGAACGCTTTTTCCAGTTCGACAAATCCTATGAATGTGTCTTGATTTTTCTTTAGTCTTGCTTCCATTATCAGACGAAATTTCAGAATTGCTCTCCAGTCCCTTCACCTTTCCTAAAACCAAGCTGACCGTCAACTGACACGTCTTCAGTTTCCCATTCTTCTGTATATTGTTCTTGTCAGCAACTTGGTTACATGAGGTCTTAAGCTGATTGTGACATAACTCTTGCACTTGTCAGCTGCTGAAGTCTTCGGAATAGGGTGGATGATATTTTTACGAAAGCCAGATGCTATGTCGTCAGACTCATCCATTCTGCACACCAACCTGAATAGTCATATTGCTTCCACTTCCCCATTGATTTCAGAAATTGACACCCGCGCCGCCCCCGCCAGTCAGCCCGCACGCTATTCGTCCGTTTCATTCGTCAGTCGACTCGACTGAATTATCGAGTAGTTGTACTTTCCTATGTAGCACGCGCGTCAGCGTCATCGTACTTTATACGTTTATATCTGGCACATAGCTAACATATACGTACGAGAAAAGTCGCGGCCATTCTAATGATCTCGAAACGTTATTCTGTCTGGGGTTTGATCGAGAAAAGTCGCGAATATTTTATTGTTTTGTGATTAAAAACAGACTAATGG
The DNA here is from genome assembly GCF_023898315.1 of Schistocerca nitens. Taxonomy (NCBI): domain Eukaryota; kingdom Metazoa; phylum Arthropoda; class Insecta; order Orthoptera; family Acrididae; genus Schistocerca; species Schistocerca nitens. The sequence goes on from NC_064621.1 coordinate 496,497,807, forward strand.
GAGAGATTCCTCAATACAAGCAAACGAGCATAAACGCCCTTAATGATCGTGATTCTGTTATGCAAGCGGTATCTGTTCGTCCTTGATCTGACATGCTAATTTCCACACGCTGTACAAAATATTTGCTTGTCTACGTGCATCAACTGCTGAAGTAGAAAGTTTTTCAACGTAGCGGCGTAGAAAGACATGACTGAGATCTACAATGAAGGAAAATCGACTTAATGGCTTAGCTCTGACGAACACTCGCCCTGACGTTGATTATCGTATTCACAATGTAATTAACCAATTTGCCAGGAAGAATAGGTGCATAGAAGTCATCATTTAAGGTAGAGAACCAAAATTGTAACTTTTTTATATCATAGATGGCATTGTCTTGTACATGTGTATAATCAGTTTAAATAAAACTTTCTTAAAATTTGCTTCTGACATGATTATTTTTTTATTACAGTAAAAGTAAAGGTAGCTCAAGGTACCTTTAGCGTCCTCTCCTTGAAGTTTTTTTGTATCCACCACTGTATCACAGCAGACAAATCTTGCCCCTCATCAAGGCCTTCTGTGCAGTGTTTCCACCTATCCGCTGTCTCCTCTGCATTTCTCAGTGGAACTCCCGTAGCACTCTTTAATGTTACCACCCTTGCTGAGCAAGTAGTAAAGGAAACAAAAGAAAAATTCGGAGTAGGTATTAAAATTCATGGAGAAGAAGTAAAAACTTTGAGGTTCGCCGATGACATTGTAATTCTGTCAGAGACAGCAAAGGACTTGGAAGAGCAGTTGAACGGAATGGACAGTGTCTTGAAAGGAGGATATAAGATGAACATGAACAAAAGCAAAACGAGGATAATGGAATGTAGTCAAATTAAATCGGGTGATGCTGAGGGCATTAGATTAGGAAATGAGACACTTCAAGTAGTAAAGGAGTTTTGCTATTTAGGGAGTAAAATAACTGATGATGGTCGAAGTAGAGAGGATATAAAATGTAGACTGGCAATGGCAAGGAAATCGTTTCTGAAGAAGAGAAATTTGTTAACATCGAGTATAGATTTAAGTGTCAGGAAGTCGTTTCTGAAAGTATTTGTATGGAGTGTAGCCATGTATGGAAGTGAAACATGGACGATAACCAGTTTGGACAAGAAGAGAATAGAAGCTTTCGAAATGTGGTGCTACAGAAGAATGCTGAAGATAAGGTGGGTAGATCACGTAACTAATGAGGAGGTATTGAATAGGATTGGGGAGAAGAGAAGTTTGTGGCACAACTTGACTAGAAGAAGGGATCGGTTGGTAGGACATGTTTTGAGGCATCAAGGGATCACAAATTTAGCATTGGAGGGCAGCGTGGAGGGTAAAAATCGTAGAGGGAGACCAAGAGATGAATACACTAAGCAGATTCAGAAGGATGTAGGTTGCAGTAGGTACTGGGAGATGAAGAAGCTTGCACAGGATAGAGTAGCATGGAGAGCTGCATCAAACCAGTCTCAGGACTGAAGACCACAACAACAACAACAACCCTTGCTGTTAATTTCACCAAAGGTTGTTTTGACTTCTCTGTATGCTGATCCAGTCCTCCCGACAATCATTTCTTTTTCGATTTCTTCAAATTCTTCATGCATTTCTCAGGCTCTATGAAGACCAAATGACTGCATACATTCTTTCTCAATTTCTTTCCCATTATCTGTTTTGTGGTAAAGATGTTATCCACATATGACCTGTTTCTTCGAATGGCACTATGTTCTTCCACTTCAGTTATAAACTCCTCCACTCTTGATTTTAAAATCCTTTTGTGCAGCCTGCTAGCTGAATTTATGCCACGATGTTTGCTACACATTTTCTTGCTTCGTTTTCTATCTAGGAGCTTAGATACACTAAGTTCCTGTATGCTGTAATTTCCTCCCCATACCACATACATTCGTTAAACAACTTGCTTCAGTATTTGTACAGAGTACTCGTGCCATACCTAACTCTACTGGTGAACTTCCAGGTCCTGTAGCTTCATTTGTGTAGCGTCTTCTTTATTTATTTCGTGTTTATTGTCTCTGTCTCCTCACTGTCCTGCTTCTTTCTCATCTCCCAATTTATTTCGTTGCACTGTACCCCTTTCCTGTTGAAAGACCTTTAAAATACTGCTCACACTCCATCAGACAGTTAATGGCCAGATTTACTCTTTTTTTACGTCTTTCCTGCGTCCCGTAACGATTTTCCATGCTGCAGCCGATGTTGTACCTCCCATGCATCGATCGACTTCATCAGATTTATCCACCCAGATCCCATTTTTCGTTTTACACATGTCGTTTTCGATTATCTATTCATCTAATAAACAAGGCTTTATCCAGTTCATCCCTAGCTCTCAGTCAGTTGATACATCAAATATTGTTTTAGGTTTACCATTTCTTCAGTGTTTTGAATCCACCGGTGTTTCATATACCTTCATCTGGATACATGATGAAACGCTTAAACGAACAGTCACAGTAAAAACGCGGATGGTCCCTATTCATGGCAGAGCACTGTGTGACAAATTGAGTTGTGGACACCTTCCGACCATAATGTTCTAACTTGCACTACGAGCGAATAGGCTAGGGTACCATGTTCAAACATCTGTGTGTTTCCCACGGTATCAAAACCCTGCGAAGTACTATATTTGTACACCTCACCTGCCCTCATTTCCTGTAAAAGAAAATGATGTCAGGTCTTTTTGTCGTGGATGCATTAATTCAATCCGTTTTACAGACGTGAATCGTGCAGTCAGATTGAACATCGATTAATCAGAGCTTATCGTGAGGATTTAGGTAAACAGGAAGCGCTGGACCACATTCACAATAATTTCAAATGTTCAAATGTGTGTGACGTCTTATGGGACTTAACTGCTAGGGTCATGAGTCCCTAAGCTTACACACTACTTAACCTAAATTATCCCACGTGGAACAATAATTTGATGAGCCCAAATTTAACTAGGTAACTGAAATGTATTCTGCATTTAAGATTTGTAAACAAATAGAAAAATGAATATTAAGCACTGAAATCAGCAGGAAAGACAGCACTCTTATTCACATGTATTCAACATCAAATAAAATAAAAATTATGAAAAGATGTCCAGGAAACTACCTGTGCATGGAGCACAGTGGAGCATCTATCTTGTAGGCCATAGCATATCTCCATGTGTTATGCAGACAGTGGCTGGTGCTCTTCAGTCTCCACGTGTTATGCAGATAATGGCTAGTGCTTGTCCTCTGATCGCATAAATCACATACATTATTTACGCATCACGAATTATAAACGTCAAACTCGATTGTCAGGTTCTATCACTACTGTTGCAAGTGCATGAGGCCTTAGAGCTAGACTTTCATCAACAAGGCGCCAGCTACAAGGTCCTCTGTGATAGATGCTGAAAAGGTGCATGCTACTTGTTGGCTGCTCCAAGAGCAGAAAGACAAAAATTTAAGATGTGTTACTCTGCTGGGTCGTATTTAAAATCTCAGTTCCTGCAACAAAACACCAGACTGCCAGGATAAACACTGTTTTCTATAGCAACGCTGAATGGCCTGCCCTAAAGAGAGCTATGTCCAACTTACAGGCATATCCTGAGAGAATTCCTCTTATCTGTTAGGTTACTATTACCTGGCTAGTCCTAACTGCAAACTGTCTTCCAAGTATGTATCCCCGCACTCCTGGCGCCCTTCTGCATACAAAGAAGTCACCACCATCTTGGTTTCCAATAATTGCAGTAGTAGACCAAAGCCGTTAGTGGAGCATTTTGTTAGTGCGGGTTGCCTCCTTTGACTGACAGGTACTTACCATATTGTTCTCCTTTGATTTACAGGTCCTTAACCTATTGTATCCCCTCCCACCAATCCCCCACCCCTCAGGAAACCTCCCCCCTTGCTGCTACAGGTACACTTTCAGACCTGAGTTATTGCAATATCCCCTCTCAGTCTTATCAATATGACTGACTACTTAATTGATCAATAAATTAACCTCTCCCCCTCTGGTAAACCCCCTTCCCTCCCACCCTCCCTCCTGTAAATGGGCAGGAAAAAGAGACTCAGTTGAATGGTCATTTGGAGGGAATTCGATTGTAGTGTATGGAATATTGTTTAAACAATTTAGACAATGTTTGGAATAGTGTTTAGTGATTTCTGGCAGTGTATGGAATACAGTTAATTTATTTTGTTAAGGAATTTGTCTGGAAATCGATTGCTGTGTATGGTATACTGTTTTAAATAATCCATACAATGCGTGGAATATTGTTTATTTAAACAATTTAGTAGATTCATACAGTGTATGAAATATAGTTTATTTATTTAAACAATTTTCAGGAAACCGATCACCAGCCCCACCACCCCATTCCCGCCCCCTCCCCCATCCCCTTCCCCTCTTCTACCTGGAAATTGGCGGCTCTGCGGTGGAAAGGAAGGACCTCACAAAGGGAAATTCAAGGGTATATTGTTTTTATACTAAAAAAATCTGTTTGGATTTCACTTGCTCATTATTCTCTACTTTTTGGAAAGATGCAAGTCCTGTGAGAGGAAATTACATCAATCACAATTATTTTTTTTATTCTGATTACCAAGGAATACCATCATGAAACACACATCACACGTAATTACACATAGTTAAAAATCTTTCGATCACGAAACACTCACTGCCCACCGTACTTTGTCCACTGGACCACACAGGACACTACCACACACGCTCCCAGGAGTCTGAATGCACCTACAGCCCCTGTGAAGTGACGACATGACCGTCAGCTGCCAAACCACATGGTCAGGTCTGTGCAGGTCCCGCAAGGATGAGGTGGCGGCATCCCTTTGATACATGACACCTGAGAAATACCTGTCGAAATACATGTTCACGTAGGCACTGTTGCTGGCATGATGACGCAGAGCTACAGGTCCTGTACTATAGAAATCTGTTCCAATGCTTCCTAGAACAGCACAAGGTGCATTGTTCCTAGCGATCTTAATGAAACATGCGATCTAATGCATCACCACGGAACGTTAGCATAGTGACTCACCATCTAAAAGGTTAACAATGTTGTACTGATGTCACAGGGCTATGTAAAAAAGAGCCAAGTCGTTGTATCGGAAATTGTAAAGTGTGCCACAAATAGTTTACGGTCGCTTTTGAAGGAGCTTTCCTGATGTCTCAGCTTGTCTACATGGAAATTCTGATCCTAACAGGACATGTTCACGAAAATAGCCAAGAAAAACACCGATTGCTTCTTCCTAACGATCCTAACAGGACAGCCCATCCATCACTGAATTTACCTGTCAAATTCTTGCTTCTGCCAGCGTGGGAGCACCGTCCGCCATCCCTGCAAATGAAACTTTCCAAGTCGCCCGCGTAGCCACTGCTTTCCAAGAGCACCTTATCCTGCCAAAAATCGATAAATAGTCTCCTATTTACCATAATTCATTCATGTATTTTGCATAGTTATAGTGGAAAGCAGCAGCAATAGGCAGCTTGAATGACCTGGAAAAGTAGTTGAAACTAGGTAGTTGGAAGTATCGCAACCTATTTCGTACCTATATGAAATGGTGTACAAAGGATGGGCAAGCTCATCTCGGATCAAAGGCGTTACTGTTTCTGGCCCTGACCTGCTTGCTTGCTTGCTTGCTGCTACACTTTCTATGGCCATCTCCAGACTCACAAGAATATTGGGAACCAGTCACATTTTTTTAAGTGGAACTACAATTAAATATTAGGATTGCTACCGCAGTCTGACACCGAGCAATGTACTGGATGTGTCTCTTTACGATCATGGTTCTGCAATATATATCAGTATCTATAGTGCATATAACATTCCACTTTAAAAAAACTTTCATTCCCCTTACGGCTATCGATGTGCTGAATTTATACATCCCCCACGATAGGACACGCTGTAGCAACCACCACACACTCGCACATATACTGTGAAGACTGTTATACAAAGGCATTACTGTTTCTGGCCCCAATCTATTTGCTTGCTTGCTTGCTGTGTACACACATCTCCAGACTCTGGGAATATAAGAACACATGTATTTTCATATGGTTATCCAGAATATTATACCATTTACGCGATACTTCCCGATATCAAGTGCATAGCAGCATGGTACCGATCGCCGCACAACATAATACCAAGGATATAGACTGGAAATTATTTCTCTAGAAACCCAAAACTTCTGTTAACCAGAAGCTGATCCCATCTGCGCTGCGAAGAGCTTAACGTGAACCCCCCCCCCCCCCCCCCAATTAGAGGAAACTGATATTTTCACTCGCGAATACCGATGTCAGTGATACAACAGATTCCAAATCATCCTATAATTTACAAAGTCAACTAAGGTGTTTCTCATATGTAGAGAACAGCAAACGCGTCCTCCACCGATCTTTCATCTGATAAATGCACACACAACAATCCGTGTTCTCTCAGCCAAATAAAGACGGGAAATGTGAAGAAGCGGCCGGTCGGACAATTTACATGGGAGGGAATAATGGTCCAGCGCAAAAACACACGTTTATATTGAATCTTCTCAAATTTCCAGGCGATCACGAAAGCTGTCCAACACATACTAAGTCTTAGTTCGCTATTCGGCTGTCTAGAGGACGACATGGTTAAGTCAGCTACATTCCTGCACCCCAACAGGCCTCTCCATTCAGACAGCTCCTGCCATTTAGCCGGATACGTGAATCATTCCCGCCACAGTCCACCGCCCGCGCCATGCACCCCTAGACAGAATTATCCTACGAAACCAACACAAATGTATTTGATCCCTATACTTACAATTAAATGCTACGATTGCAGTCTCAGCTGAACGACATTCGACAATGAGCGAAGTATCTGAAATACACCCTGCTGATGGCTGTGGTTCTGGAAATATAAATATTGTACCATTCTTATGACTTGACATAGTCATTCCCTTTGCACATGTCGGAACACAAACACATACTTTACAAGCCTGATGCTCATGGCGAACTTCTCATGCATCCAATAACACGAAGTGTAATACTTCGCCAATAACTTGTAACCTCCCCCTCACTTATCGGCCTTAATGACTGTGAAAAATTAAACCGCGTGTACCTAATGGAAATTTGGGAAAAGCAATCGTCACCGAAGTTAATATGTCGGTAAAGAGGGAGGTAAGGGCAACATCTAAATGAAAGGAAAAATGCAAATTAAATTGGTGGAAATTAATTTTGAGAAAAGGGTAAAATTAATAAAGAAAGTAAATGTGCGGTCGTTACGTTAACAATTAATTGGCGTTAATTAGATATTTGAGATTTGGGGAAAATTACGGTCGCCAGTCCTATGGGCAACTACTATAATAACTGAAAATGAAAGATTAATGCACATATAATTAGCACTAAAGGCGTGGCAACTGAAGGTTGACATGTGTTGTGTGAAAACTGAATGTTTGTCAGAAGTAATAAATTTCGCTATACTCTGACTTAATTTAGCAAAAGAATTAATAAAACCGGAAAACTGAAAGTTAATTTAGTGATTGAAATTAATAGTGAACTTTGTTTCTGAAATTCAATAAAATAAGGTTAGTCTTGGGCTACCTCAACAATCATTTCAAAAGCTACTTGAATCTCAGCAATTTAGAAATAAGAGATTTAACTTTGAACTTGAGTTAAATGATTCTGAACAATTAACAATAGTAAAATTTAGTACGTACCAAGCTGAGCTGCAGGCACAGGTAAGCCAAAATATGGTAACAAAACTCGCACTCTTAATTTCTGCCTGTGTAATCTAAATATTGCAGCCAGCTATGAATACTTTAACTGAACTTTGAAATTAAAGCAGTGAAATGGAATGATATTACTTTAATGATGGCGTATGAATTTCAACTACACTCGGGTTCATTCCGGAAAATGAAGGGACCCTGCTTGGTAATGCAATTGGGACAATGAGCAACAAAGGTTCATGCTAAGTTCCTGTATTTTTGTGATGCAACAGTTCGAAAAGCTGAGGTCTGCCATACAGTTCTAAAACTTTACGTGCTTTTAGTCTTCCTTGTTGGTTGATTGAAGGTTTGCAGTCGTCGATCGGCGAAGTGGTGACAGTCAATCGTTGTCGGCCGTCGCTGTTGCAGAAGCTGGATGTTGGCGCGTCTTCTTCTCGACACGGTCATCAGGCGAAACGGGCTCTTGATGTGCGCCAGCTAATGCTTCCCGTCCGCGACACCGTGTCAGAAACTACCATAGGAAGTCGAGCGCAATTGCATGCTGCCAAACCCCGAAAGCGCGGCAACTCGCGGGAGCGTCACACAACACACCTGCTGCACCGCCCTACTCCAGCCAGACTGTGCACTGCCCGCGCTCCACGCGGCAGAGTTAACAGTACCAAAGATCCTAAACACTTTGGTTCTCCACACGACCTATCGATGTAATCGTTCGATAGCATAGTTTTCCCTAGGCAAGACCCAGCGCAAAAATACAAATAATATTTACAAAACAAAACAATTATACATCGACACACACACACACACACACACACACACACACACACACACACACACATATATATATATATATATATATATATATAGTGATTCAAAAAGAATACCACAACTTTAAAAATGTGTATTTAATGAAAGAAACATAATATAACCTTCTGTTATACATCATTACAAAGAGTATTTAAAAAGGTTTTTTTTTCACTCAAAAACAAGTTCAGAGATGTTCAATATGGCCCCCTCCAGACACTCGAGCAATATCAACCCGATACTCCAACTCGTTCCACACACTCTGTAGCATATCAGGCGTAACAGTCTGGATAGCTGCTGTTATTTCTCGTTTCAAATCATCAATGGTGGCTGGGAGAGGTGGCCGAAACACCATGTCCTTAACATACCCCCATAAGAAAAAATCGCAGGGGGTAAGATCAGGGCTTCTTGGAGGCCAGTGATGAAGTGCTCTGTCACGGGCTGCCTGGCGGCCGATCCATCGCCTCGGGTAGTTGACGATAAGGTTTCATAAGTAACCTTTTTCGTAGGACTCTCCATACAGTTGACTGTGGAATTTGCAACTCTCTGCTAGCTCTGCGAGTCGATTTTCCTGGGCTGCGAACAAATGCTTGCTGGATGCGTGCTACATTTTCATCACTCGTTCTCGGCCGTCCAGAACTTTTCCCTTTGCACAAACACCCATTCTCTGTAAACTGTTTATACCAACGTTTAATACACCACCTATCAGGAGGTTTAACACCATACTTCGTTCGAAATGCACGCTGAACAACTGTCGTCGATTCACTTCTGCCGTACTCAATAACACAAAAAGTTTTCTGTTGAGCGGTCGCCATCTTAGCATCAACTGACGCTGACGCCTAGTCAACAGCGCCTCAAGCGAACAAATGTACAACTAAATGAAACTTTATAGCTCCCTTAATTCGCCGACAGATAGTGCTTAGCTCTGGCTTTTGTCATTGCAGAGTTTTAAATTCCTAAAGTTGTGGTATTCTTTTTGAATATATATATATATATATATATATATATATATATATATATATATATATATATATATATAGTAAAACAATTACAGTATGTAAAGACACAGAAATGTCATATATTCAGTTAACAAAATAAGGGAAAAAATTTATTGTGCAATAGATGGAAATAGGAGGATATGCATTTCCGGCGTTACAAACTGATTGCTAACAATACGAAGTAATACTGACAGAAAATCTACGATGGGTGGACATAAGTTTTTCTTGCGAGTGGTACCACTGTGTCTTAGAAAGAGAGACGTAATCGTCTTACAAACCGCCAGATGTTAAAAAACACGATCACAATAACTACTGTATGTTACTGTCACAAGCGGTCTCGGTTCTACAGGTGCATACAAGTATCCATGTTAAAAGCTATACTGGCTTTATAAATCGAGATATGGCATTACTTCCGAATGAATTTGGTTTTTCCGAAGAAAATCCGAGACACTGAATATATACGGTGATCGCCAGAATGTATATTATGAGACCAACAGTGTGGTTACACGTCGCCGACGATGCAACCTCGTAATAAAATTACCGAATTCAGAAAGTGATTTCGCTGAGCAACGTGGTATGAAACCGGTATTTGCGACTCCCTCATGCCACCACTAGATATTTCTTCAGTATTCTGTCTCAATGCCACGTCAGAAGTTCGATGATAAATCGACTGGATTATAGGTGATGGTTGATTGACAAGGATCACAAACAGTAGATGGTGTGCTCATTGAGGTCGTGAGAAATGTACACTAACTTTCCAGTTTACTAGTGCTACGCTTTCCAGTAGAAATGATGTCTATGATTTGGAATCAAGTCTTTCCATTCAAACGCATACCTGCGTTGTATCTGATGGAGATGTCCTTTAATGATTACAGCCACTAATAAATCATATTTCTGGTACTTTCATATCTCGAAATGAGTCACCCTTTTCGAACCTATCTGCTACAGTAAAATTTTAGATAGTCCCTACACCTCTTGCAACTGCTGCCATTTCTGCAGCTTTGCACATGAGATTGTTCCAATTTAAGTCAGAACTGAGCAGAAGTGAGAGAGAGCTGTATCCACCACCTTCTACAACCTGTGTAGAAACAGAGTGAACCCAGTTAGTGGACAGGACCATCTTTTAGCCATTCAGTGGAAATGGGAACAAGCTGTCACAGCTCCGCCAACAATGTACGATGTGTAAGGTCAGCACCAAACGAAGCCTGCTCCTCCAACATGAGATAGTTTAAACGACAGTGCAGGAACTGGGAGAAGGACAAGGATTTTGCTACTGCAATGTGGTGCATCCCCAAACTTCATACAGATACTGCAGTCCGAAACAGATCCGCGTCCCTCAGGTCCCATTCACATCTATTAACCCAACATCCTATCATCGTTATTCTGTACCACCCAACAGAGAAAAATTACGAACTACAAAAGCTACACTAACTTCAACCGACAGAGAACTCCACAAGATTTTTACTAGATCTCTCACCTCCCATGTATCGAAAACAAATACCGTCTGCATGGCGCCATCGAGCACATGTGACGATCCATTTAATTATACAGCTATTGATCCACTTCATAGACCAGTGTAAAGTTGTATTGCCTGTACTGTAGGAGGATGACTGTACCTACAAACTACACAATAAGTCGCCAAGAGACGTTCCCTGTCACCCTGTTTCATTGTTTGAAATATTGCTTTTTATGCTGTAACGCGCTTTGTACACTGCCACACATTTTGTTTTTCCACCACGATTTCAAGGTCCGTGTCAGTTCTAATCTGACATTAACACATTATGATCCATTGGTTCTCACAGAAAACTAGACGTTGCACGGTGTAAATCATGTTGTTACTGCTGCTACCACAACACGCCTAACACACTGGAGGATTTTCAAAATAAGACAGTTACAGCATAAGGAAACAGGAAGAGTTTGGCTGTGTTGTGGAGCGTTCCAAACTGCTCTACATTTAAACTCATCTGTCACAGTGACAAAATAGGTGATAGCTCTGCATGCTGTTTCGACTGATTCATCATATTGCAAACATGTACGTTATCACTGTTTTGGTGATAGCCATCCCTAGAAGGTGTCGCCCCTCCACCAAAACTCTTTCTCCTTCACAAACAAGTGATGTCAGTCAATCATTATGTGGTAACCAATGGCTTTCCAGTGGATGGATGGAGTGGAAAAGACACCGTCAAAGCACTGTAATAATAAGCATCACAGTTGATGGTGCAAACAATTTTAGCAATTTTACAGTAATTTCTACACCGACCAATGATGCGAAGGCATGTTACCTAATTTCCGTATAATCGCTAAGCTGTCCCTTCTCTACTTTGCGAGTATCATTGTAAATGCATATAACTGACAGTGCAGTATGTCCATTCACTGTTAATTTTCGAGCATATACATCTTCAAAGTATGCCATATTTCTAGCACGTCGAGCACACTCCACAATTTACTACCTCTATACAGATGGGTGTCACAGAGCATTCTCGTCGTCTTAGGATAAAATTAGAGACTGAAAGACCCTCTCGCACTGTGTTTGACCAACCCACCCTGCAGTACCGTTACAGAGTTAATCTGCAGCTGACCAGAATTAGACCACTACATTCCACGTCTCGTGAATGAATGGAGCTTGCCAAGTCATCACCCTTCCAAGTGCACAAGATTTCTCCAGACACACCCATGTCGAGGAGGTTAGGAACCCTTATCAACAGCCGTGGTGGCCGAGCTATTCTAGGCGCTTCAGTCCAGAACCGCGCAACTGCTATGGTCGCAGGTTCGAATCCTGCCTCGGGCATGGATGTGTGTGATGTCCTTAGGTTAGTTAGGTTTAAGTAGTTCTAAGTTCCAGGGGACTGATGACCTCAGATGTTAAGTCCCATAGTGCTCAGAGCCATTTGATTTGAACCCCTTATCGGTGCGTAGTAGTTTTTTATTTGAAAGTGCTGTGATGTAGCAGCAGACGGTTAAGAAAAACGAGAAACGTGTGGTTTTTATGCATAGTTGAGCTCCAGACGTATGGAGTTTGAAGCATTTTATGTAAACCAACTACGCTATCAATTTTAAAGTATCAGTACCAGATAAGAGGTAAGAGGGAACATAAATACATGCAACCCTAAGGCTATAATGATAGATCGCTTCAGTTTCCGACCTATCAGTCATGTGGAATGCAGCACTGTTAACATTCCGATGTAAGAAATATATTTCCAGCGCATGACATACATCCTTCCTGCAGGTCTTTCTAGGATATACTATGGTAAGAAACTGTAAAATGAAAATCTACTTCCTTAAAATGGCCATTCTGTGTGATACATGCACAACTTAGCTTTGCAGAGATGTATAGCGTCCACTGTTCACATCAGATCACGGTTCAGAAATTATACTATGGCTGCTTCAGTCCTATATAAAATGATAGTTAGTAACGGTGAATACGTCTTACGAGGAAACAGGTAAACGCATAGCAGCGGCGTCCGACATGTGAAATAACACATCATGCCACTACTAACTTTGCAAATGGGACATCTGTCAAGCAGATGTAAATACGGGGATTGCAGTGTCTCACAAACACCTATCGCTATCTTAGAGTCATCTTAGTTATGAAACTGAAGTCTCAATTTTACACCCAAGATGCGACAAAGGAATGGAGTGCATTGCATAAATCTTTGTTCATTTAGAGGAATGTGTTGAAACAGAATGGTCACATTTCATTACACATGAGAAGGAAGTCCTCTGATGTTGGAGAGGTATGCTATTAACGATCGCAAGTAGATAGTATTCTAAGTCAAATACAGAACACGTTGTTGTATATGAGTCGAACGCAGGCTATGTCATGCAACTGATGCATCCTGACAGAACAGTGGAGTAAATGGTCAAATGACCTGCGCCAACATCTCTCTCCCTCTCTAGAATGCATCATCAATCTGCCATTAAATTGTATCTCGTTACTCAATGGTTTACAGCACGCTCCACCTCGCAAAGTTTCAGGTTTCTAGAGAAACAATTTCCAGTCTATATCTTCATAATTATGTTGCGTGAGAGATTGGTAGCATGCTGCTATGTGCTTGATGTCGAGAAGTATAGCATAAATGGTGTAATATTCTGGACAACCATATAAAAATACATATGTTCTTATATTCCCAGAGTCGGGAGATTTGTGTAGAAAGCAAGCAAGCAAACAGGTCAGGGTCAGAAACAGTGATGCCTTTGTGCCGAGGGGAACCGACCCAGCCTTTGTACTACAGTCTTCGCGGTATATGTGCGAGTGTGTGGTGGTCGCTACTGCATGTCCTATCGTGAGGGATGTATATATACAGCACATCGATAGCCGTAAGGGGAATGAAAGATATTTTTTACGTGGATAATTATGTGCGTCATTGATACTGAGATTTGTTCTAGAACCACAGTCGTAAAGAGGAGACATATCCAGAACATTGCTCGATATCAGACTGCAGTAACAATCCTAATATTTAATTCCAGTTACACTGACAAATACGAGGTGCGACAATACAGTAATGAGACTGATTTTCTTTCCAAGATGTGGCAACCCTGCAGGCTTGTATAGGAACAATATCTATGACCTTGGCCTATAAGCTGCTTCTAGTCCAAGCAGCACATCGATGCAACTGCTCAGTCGTGAGTTGTACTGTAATAAGTTAGCAAGTGTTTGTGTTTCTCGTCACGGAAATGGAACCGCATAATATTGCACAATGGTATGCCATTTCTCTTTGCGTTAAATTGGGTGAAAATTACGACGAAAACTTACGGTAAGCTTCAGAAGGCTTTTGGAGAGAAGGTTATGTCAAGAGCTCAAGTTTTTCATTGGCATAAAATGTTTAGTGAAGGCAGAAAAAATGTTGAAGATGAAGACTGTAGTGGACGACCATCAACCTCATGGACGGATGTCAACTTTGCTAGGGTGCGTGAACTCGTACAATCCGATCGAAGCTTATCCGTGAAAATGATATGCAGAAGAACTGAACATCAATCTAGAAACGGTTCGTCTAATAATAACTGAAGATCTTAGTATGAGAAAGATTAGTGCAAAAGTGGTCCCCAAAAATCTCACACCACAATAGCGAGAAACACGAAAAAATGTGGCGGCTGATCTGTTAGAGCAAACGGAAATCAATCCAGAATTGTTGAGCCGTTTTATCACTTGTGGTGAAAGTTGGTTTTATCAGTACGATCCAGAGACAAAACGCGAAAGTTCGCAATGGTGCTCAAACGGATCACCCAGATCAAAAAAAGCTCGCATGTCAAAGTCAAAAGTGAAATGCATGCATGTGTGCTTCTTTGATTCCAGGGAAATTGTTCATAAAAAGTGGGTGCCTCCTGGGCAAACAGTTAACCAGTATTACTACAAAGAAATTTTAGAAAGACTTCGCAAAAGAGTTCTTCGTGTCCATGCCAACAGTGCTCATAATTGCATTTTGCACCACGATAATGCGCCATCCCATACTGCTCTGTCATTACAGCGACTTTTTGCCTAAAACCAAATACAAGTACAACCACAGCCACCTTATTCACCAATACCGCTCCTTGCGACTTTTTTCTACTTCCAAGAGTCAAAATGGCATCCAGAGGCACCATTTTCAAACAACACAAGATGTCCGAAAAGCTATGACGAGAGTCTTGGAAGGTATTACAGAAGATGAGTTCCAGATATTTTACTGTCAATGGAGAAGCGCTGGAAAAAGTATGTACAATCAGAAGGGAACTACTTTGAAGGAGACAACACTAAACATGACTAAAACGGTAAGCAACAGTTTTTCACATCAGTCTCATTACTTTATTGTCACACTTCGTATGTGTCTGGTTCCCATTATTCTTGTGAGTCTGGAGATAGTTTTAGAAAGCATAGCAGCAAGCAAGTGGGTTGGGACCAGAAACAGTAACACCTTTTGGTGAAGGTTTCTTGGGTCTCTAGCCGGGTGGAAGCGTTGATATCTCGCAACATTTCGGGAAGTTTCATAGCGAAGATGGGCAGTATGACACTTCCTGAAACGTTGCGAGATATCAATGCTGCCACCCGGCTGGAGACCTGAGAAACCTTCGTCAATAGTTCATGCCGGGAAAGCCTACAGTCACATATAGTAACACCTTTGTTCCAAGATGGGGCTTGCCCATGCTTTGTACACCAGTTCAGAGAGTCCGATAAAGCTTCTGGTTTATGACGATTTGGCTCGCGGCTCCCCCTGGGTGGGTGAATAGTGAACTAGTACCCAGTTCGCATTGAGTTGCCTTTGGAACCGCGTGTGTTGTGTGTATACTCTGCAGAAGTTTGAGGAGATTCAGCATGACATGTGTTTGCTCTAGGAGTATTGATAGCGTTCAAACTCCTAAAACGTAGGTCCTCCTGGAGTGGGTGCTAGTCGATGGTCAGCTGGCCCCTCTCTGGCTGTCACACACTTGTGCCGCTGTGGTCATGTGCCGTGTTTATGGTAGCAGTTTCCTCTGTCGGCGCTGCACTGTGGCGTGGTTAGTATGCGGGATGTATTTGACGATCTGTAGACCACTTTTTGCAGAGTTTAATTGTCAGTGCAGTAAGGTGATCTGTACAAAATAGTTTCTTGCCACTGAAAGTCTTGTCTGCAGAAAAAAAAGGCGGACAGTGCTCCCACTCTGGCAACAGCAGCTGTTTGACGAGTAAATTCAGTAAGAGACGGGCTGTCACATTGGGATCATTAGGAAGAATGCATTCTGTGTTAATCTGGTCTTTTTTCTTTAACAGGACCTGTTAGGACTAGAATGTCCATGCAGACAAGCTGAGACAGCGACCATTAACTATTTCTGCAGCACTTTATAATTTCCAAGGGGTCGACTAGACTCTTATTTACGTATCCATTGGACATTTGTATAACATTGAGAACCTTTTAGATGGTGAATTGCTATCCAAACATTTCATGGTGATATGTCTGCCACGATGGGCAGGTAAGCACACATTCACAGCTAGATGCAGCTCTCATGTGCCATTAGGATCGCTAGAAACAATGCTCCCTGTGCTATTCAGGGAAGCATTGGAAGAGATTTCTATAGTGCAACCTGTGACGTAGAGCTCACAGGTAGAGAAATTTCGCGCCATCGATGGTAAACAGTGTTTTTTACATACACTGACTGTTTGTGCACTACATCACTTTTGGCTGTTTATTCGTTGTGAGCGTGTTGGAAGAGCCTTATATATGCATTATTTTTTGACAATTTGCGAGTTGTTTTCGTGTCTGCACTCCAGTGTACTGCATTATCTCGGTGATTTACGAGTAGTTTGCAGGTCTGGATGCTGTGAACTGCATTATTACGGTAATTTACGAGTTGTCTGCGTGTCTACAAATCAGTGTGCTGCATTATTTTGGTTATTTACGAGTTGTTTGTGTGTTTGTAGACTATGTAGCGTGACCCTAAGCAAGTCAGGGCGAGTGTTTCGCATCAGTGTAATAAATAAACTACATGAAATCCGTCCCTAATTAAATCGTTCCAAAAATAAATAAAGTACACTCCTTCCTATCTCCAGCAGCCCAGTGCAGGTCGAGTCCTTTTCTCGCCATTCCCCCCCCCCAGACCACCATCTTGGATTATGTCACAGGTGGGATGATGGTGCCTTCTGGTGACAGTAAAGTGAACCAGGTCAGTTGGACTCTGGACCTCATAGTGAACACACTGGATGGAGCTACTGCCTCAAATTGTTTAAATAAACACTACATGCAAAATAAGGACTTAGGTCCATCCTATCTGCCACAGGCTGAGTCGCTTTCCCTCCAATTCCTAGGAGGAGGTGGCGGTTGGACGACTTAGGTTAGTGGAGGTGGCCCAGGTGACATATTTTCCCGCCATTTTCTTAGGTTAGTGGCGTTAGCTGTGGTGTGTTGCATTGTCCTGCTGGAATTTGTTCCCGCCATTTTCTATGGGACGGGAGGGAGAGGGGGAGTGGTTAATTAATTGATCATTTTAATTAAGTAGTCAATCAAACTGATAACAGTGATAGGGGCTACTCCATTAACTCAGGCCTCAAAGTGTAGCAGTGAGAGGGAGGAAGTGGGTTGAAGGTTTCCTGAGGGGGAAGGGGAGTAGGAGGGGTTGGGGGAACAATATGTTAAGTACCTGTCAATCAGAAGGGAGAATCCTTTTAGCAGAACAATAGGTTAAGAACCTGTCAGTCAAATGAGAACAATAGGTTCATGACCTGTTAATCAAAGGAGAGCAATAGGTTTGCCCTTGAGAGCATAACTGCCCCTGGTGTAGGCATCCCGCACCAACAAAATGCGCCACAAATGGCTTTGGTCTACTACTAATTAAAGATGTTGCAATAAAATTAACCTTGCACAAAATTACTCCCGTACAGAGCGAATACTGATGTGTAATTTCCATCTCACTGTTGTCTTGGGAACACGATGAGAATCGTGAGCCAAGATTACTTTATATTGATTAATTTGTTAATCTTTTACATTATAAAGCTCAGTGTATGTGCTTATGTCTAGGATCTCCTTCCATATCCCAAGATCGATTTCAAGTAAATGTGGCACAGAAACAACAGGCCTCACAAGTATCAGCACTGCAGGATTTATAACCTCCTAGCTCCAGTAGGAACAGAGATACAGAAATATTGTTTTGTCCAGCCTCTGGCATTAGACTACACTGTATGGCAGGTGGATTTTGTGTGACCAGTATAAGCCAGCCTTACCACCGTGCTTTATAATACAGCCTATATGTTAGGAGCATGCAATAGTTTCTGGGCTCCTTCCTTATAGACTAGACAGGGGGAGGGGAAGGAACAGACAGGGGCAGGAGGAGGAGATGGAGAAGAGGGAGAAAGGGATGGACAGTAGTGGGCAGAACAGGTCATCGTCAGAGAGAGAGGGTCTGAGAAGTTAGTAAGAGAGAGGGGGAACTGATGTAGACTTTCAGTGTGTGAACAGAAGGAGATGGACACAGAGAGAGAGAGAGGGAGGAGGAAGAGATGTGTGTAATGTATGTGTCAAACACATCTTCAAACGAAACCCCTGCCCCCCCCCCCTCATTAACTGCTCTCCCCTAACTCACTATCCTCATAACACAGTAATGTGGTAAAGGGGTAGACCCTGCTTTGTGGGTTGCCCAGTAAGGCAGGTGGGTAGTGTGGGACTATTAATGACCTGCTTCATCATACTGTACACAAGCAAATCTTACTATAAATAAATAAACTGCTACATCTTTTGTACTGAATTCTACTGCCCTCATCATTGATGATGCACCTATGTAAATCCTACTTCTATGGTGGTGGTTAAATTCTTTTACTACTTTCTAGGGATTACTACAGTCTACACACCATTGGCTGCAACAAGGGGAACAAAGAGAATAAGACATTCTGACCAAATGCGTATTGGAATAAGTACGTTCTACAGGTGACCGACATATTCTCTGTGTGAAGACGAGGTAGATAGAAAGAGGTAGTTGACTGACATTTCGCAAAAGCACATGCGGACAAATTCATCGGTATTTGGTAAATTACCTAATAAAATAATTGTTGGAAGGATGTGTGACAGAGTACACATGGTGCAACCAAATCTTTAGCGTTTAAATCAGCAGACAGCAGAAATCGTCAGTTGAATACTACGAAATTTAAGAAATTATGGTCGAAAATGAATATTTGGTATCCTGTTGACATAAACAATAAGAAACTAAGCTCGTATTATCATTTCAAAGTGAAGACAACCAGTCTCAACTAATACAATACATACAGCGGCAGCCGGCCGTGGTGGCCGAGCGATTCTCGGCGCTTCAGTCTGGAACCAGGCGACTGCTACGGTCGCAGGTTCGAATCCTGCCTCAGGCATAGATGTGTGTGATATCCTTAGGTTAGTTAGGTTTAAGTAGTTCTAAGTTCGAGGGGACTGATGACCTCCGATGTTAAGTCCCATAGTGCTCAGAGCCATTTGAACCATACAGCGGTGCTTAAAATAATTCTCCACGCTTTCAAATGCAAGTGTTGTATGTCATATGGAGGCTGGCAGCTGGAACTCTCTCAAGCATTTTCTCCTGAGTTGATGCTGGGGTGACATACACTAGCAGCTTCGCGTAATACAACACGAAAAACTTGCTCAATCGAGAATTTCGCCGATCGCGCTGGCCACTGGACAAACCTTCTGCTTCCACCCCAAGCTTTCTGGTATCAATCGCTCAGGTGCTCACGAACGTTTATGCTCAAGCCGAATGGTTCACTGTCGCGTTAAAATCGCATCCTCTTTATGACATGAAGAGCTGTAGTCTCCAATAAATATGGCAGCTGGAATGGGGCATGTTAGTTACAACCCTGTTTTGATGAGAGTATCTCGGGGAGGCAACAAATACATACGATCGGATTTACCTGATTTTAGTGCACCAGATGTAGTCTAGGGAGCATTTACAGACCGCTGCAGATCCGTTCCTGTTTAAAAAGATTGCTGGTACAAATGTATACATTGTCCAGTTACAATAATGTGAGCACCTGTCAAAAGCCTGAATAACCACTTGCTGCAGCCTAGACCGCTGAAAGACGCGCAGGAAAGAGTCATTGAGATTCTGGAAGGTATCGAAATTGATATAGAGCCCTCTGGACTCCGCTCCAGTGGCCATTTGCCCCAATTTCTCGGTTGAGCACCCATGATGCGGACAGACAGATCAAGATGGTCCCATAGCGTCTCGACTGTGTTTAAAACAGGGATTTCGGTGACCAGGGGAGTATGGTAAACTCATACTGGTGCTCTTCAAACCACGCATGTACACTGCGAGCTGTGGAACACGATGCTTTGCCAACTGGTAGAGGCCTTTGTACCGAGGAAAATCAAATTGCATGTAGGGGCGGTCATGTTCTTTAAGGATGTATGTATACTTGAGTTGCTCCATCGTGCCTTCCAGAATGGCGAGATCACCCAGGGAATGCCACAAATACACTCCCCAGACCATAATGCCGCCTCGTCCCCCTAGGATCTATCCGACGATTGTTACGGAGTATTTGCTCTCACGCGTTCGCGCTGGATAGAGCGTAAAAGACGATTCATCTGAAAAAGACACCTGTCGAGACTCAGTGGAGGTCCAACTGCAGTTCTGGCAGGCGATGAACAGCAGTCAGCGTGGATCCATGAACAAGGCGCCTACTGCGGAAGCCCATATGCAGCAACGTTCGCTGAACAGTTGTTGAGAAGACACGGTAGGTAACCCCTGGTCTATCTGAGCAGTCACTGCTCAACAGTTGCATGTCTAGGCTGCGAGCCTAGCGAGCTGAAGGCTATTCTCCTCTGACTTCGCTCACAAGCTGTAGCTGACACGGTCGGTGCGATCTGCAAATCTCTGTCCGTGCCATACGGCGGCGCTGCAAGCGCCAGCGAGTCCAGAGAGGTTGCAAGTGCTGGACCGCTATCGATTATCGCAACCTCTAGCATAGTGTCTAGCGTTGACACCACAGATAGCACTGTTGTTATTTGACGACGAATGCCACCTCTGCAAGGCCTCACAACTTTGCAAGTGTCAGTCGTGGTCAGAAAATATTTCTGTGTCATAATGAGTGCATTATGTCGGAGGAAAGTGAATTCGACTGTGAACAAATTGTTGGTGCTGGTATGGTCGTTCTTCCGTAATGACAGTAGCCGAGGTGTTTGAAACGCCGTATCGAGGATTTATATCGCAAACAGGGAAAAAGAAAAAACATCATCCGCTATGTCACAAAGCGGGCGGAAGTATGTGTCGAGTAATGGTGACGGACGGTCATTGAAGAGGATTGTGACTAAAAATAAGAGGGGACAGCTGCAAAAGGCACTGTAGAAGTGAATGTCGCACTCGCGAACCCTGTCAGCACCAAAACGACACGATGGGAGCTGCAGAAGCAGGAAATTGCAGGTGATG
This sequence comes from Schistocerca nitens, assembly GCF_023898315.1. NCBI lineage: Eukaryota > Metazoa > Arthropoda > Insecta > Orthoptera > Acrididae > Schistocerca > Schistocerca nitens. Next base: position 496,519,102 of record NC_064621.1, read on the forward strand.
CAAATGCTCTCAACAGGGAAACGTCGTGTTGAAACCATAAAACATGGGCTATGGAGCAGTGGAAGAAAGTCATTTGGTCTGATGAATCTTGTTTCCCACTGTTTCCTACTTCTGGCCGAGTTTACCTCCCAAGAGTGAAACATGGGGCGGGTACCGTCATTATTTGGACAGCCACATCGTGGTATCATATGAGCCCCGAGCTGACTCTGCTAATTGCCATTACTGCCAAGGATTCTGTGATCATTTTGGCTGATCAGGTCCATCCAATTGTACAATATTTCTTCGTCAATGGTGATGCTGTGTTCCAAGATGAAAGGACATACAGCCCACATCGTCCAGCACTGTGAACAGATCGCAATTTTAGTGAGCCCGTATGGTTTACATTAACCTCAATCATCGTTATTTCGCGACTATTTTGCAGGAAGAATGATACGAGGCCGGCCGGTGTGGCCGTGCGGTTAAAGGCGCTTCAGTCTGGAACCGCGTGACCGCTACGGTCGCAGGTTCGAATCCTGCCTCGGGCATGGATGTGTGTGATGTCCTTAGGTTAGTTAGGTTTAATTAGTTCTAAGTTCTAGGCGACTGATGACCTCAGCAGTTAAGTCGCCTAGTGCTCAGAGCCATTTTTGATACGAGATTTCCTTGAAAACTGTGCAGGACATGTATTTATCTATTCGTGAAACGACTGGAAGTTATTTTGAATGCAAAAGGTTTTTCCTACGTCGCATTAGCCATTGCAATATATTGTGTTTTTGGTTTTCTCATATTTTTGTCAACTCCTCGTATTTCAGTAAACGATAGCAGGCACCTAAATTCACAAAACAGGCTGTACTGCCCATGAATGTTTAATTCTGCAAAATGTAAAGGTATATTAACACAATGCCTTGCCACCCTCCACAATTCTTTTACGATCACATTCGAAGCCGCTATGGGCCCGCGAAATAATCAAAGTCCCAAAACTTCCATTATGTAGCCACTTGCCACTCAGAAACTGAACATAAAAACTTGCAGACACTCGAGCTGTGGACACTCCTCCTCTCCCATTCGATTCTGTATACAAAGATACTCACTGTCTTCAGTCTAAACCACAAGTCCCCAAGACGCGATGGACTCACCAACTATTTAATGTTCCAGCACTGCACTATACGATTACTTGCCGCCTAAAATCAACGCCTGCGTCCTGGAGGCAAAACCCTTCACTCTTTGGACGCTAAACACGAAGTTCCTCTTTCGCTTTTCACCAAAAAACTAGCTTATTTTCTATTGCCCCCATTATTTCTTTCAGTTCGCTTTTTATTGGCTGCCGCTGTCGTCTCTCCCTTATCATGCCACGCCCTAGTCATGTGAATAATTCCGAAAAGTTGTTCTAACTTCATAAGCAATACTGTAATGACTGATGCATTTAATGCATCACTGGCACAGGGAACTTTATCAGACATGTTAAAATATGCAAGTGTTACACCTCTGCATAAGAAATGTGACAGGAAACACTCAAATAAATATCGTCCAATTTTCTTACTGACGTGTGTTCCAAAATATTCGAGAAAGAAATGTACTCAAGAGCAATATCACATTTAAGTAGAACCTAAAGTTAAGATTCCAGAAGGCTTTCACGACTGAGAATGCTAGTTACGCATTCAATTATCGTTAGTTGGATTCTTTGTGATCTTTCTAAGGCGTTTGACTGTGCGGATCGTGTTACACTCTTGGTAAAACTCAAATTTTATGGGATCGATGGCTTTATACACAACTAATCATACTCAACAATCAGAATAAAAAATGCTGCACTCAGTAATTTAAACAACGTTGCAAGGGTATAAAATTTTTGTGGCTGGGGAAAGATAACAAAGGGAGTCCCACAAGGTTCAATTCCAGGTCCACTCCTGAACCTTATATGTGTTAATTACCTCCCATTTAATGTCCAGCAAGCAAGCAATGCTTGTGTCGTAATACATTCCATTAGAGAGAAAGCAACAGAAGAGAGTGGAATGAGATTTTCAAAAGAATTATTGGTGGTTCTAAATTTTGAGAAAACACGCTATATTCAGTTCCGTACAACAAAAAAAGTCATATCAAAAACTGATATAACATGCGAATAGGAGTCAGTAAATAGTGCGGAATGCTCAAAATTTCTGGGTGGACATACTGATGAAAACTTGAACTCGAAGAAGCAGATTACAGATCTTCTAAAAGAATTAAGTTCAGGTAGTCTTGCTCTTCGTATAATTGGTAGTCTTGGAAACAATCAACCACCTGACACATTTAGCGCATCTTCACTCAATAATGTCTAATGGAATAATTTTCTGGGGTAACTCACCACGTAGAAAGGAAGTGTTGACTGCACAAAAGCAAGCAGTTCAACTGTTGTCTTCATGTAGATACCTCTTTATGGAATTATCCATTTTAACTGCACCGTCACAATACATAATTCGCTAATGAAATACGTCAGAAATACTCCACCACAATTTGAGAGGAATAGTGATGACTACACCCACAATACTACAACAAATAAAGACCATTTTCACTCATTATTAAAACTGTCGGTGTCTCAGAAAGGAGTTCAATATACAGCAACAAAAATTTTTGGCGAATTGCTCAATAACATAGAATGTCTGACAGGTAGCAAAACAAGTTCTAAATCTAACCTACAATAATTTCTGCTAGACAACTTCAATTCCACGGACGAATTGCTATTTACAAACCTGTAGCCTGAAAAAAAAACCTTTTCTTTAGTTGTGGTTGAGTAGTAGGACTAAAAAAATAATTTGTTTAGTAACGTTGATACTAATCACATATACATATCCTGTAAACTGGCTCGTTTCAACAGAAAAATCGTTCCGATGATCTGTGGAACACGTAGCTAACCTAGAATATTTCACAGTTTAGAACCAGGTGATCAAGATTAATTGAAAAAATTGTGTAAAAAAGCGCTCAAATACTGCCCAAAATGGCGTCAAACACTTTTCAGAGCAAAATTCAGTCGTCAGTTACAAATATATTCGCAACTGACGACTAAATTTTATTTTGAAAAATACTACAGTTGCTGAGAATTAAGCCACGAATAAATTCATAAGGCGCCAAATACTATGTATTAAAAGCGAATGCGTCTCATAAAATATTACTCTAACGTGACGCAAATATTGTGCAAATTTTAATGTTAATAACCGTCAGTGAAGTTTAGGAAATAATGTATTTAGTTTTGCATGCGCATCAAATGCTCGTAAATGTGAACCGGTGGAAATTCCAGCTCCGTCGCTTTCGGCGCGAATTTCATGTGCACTCCCTCCTGTGCTTGCTTTCCAGGCCGCGTGGGACCCTGCCGAATTAGTTTGCCGCCGTACCCGCTCCACCTGTTAAGCAGCATCTCGGCTATTCAAAATGACTTGCCAGAGAGCGTACAAACAATAGCACCCGTTTCAGCTTTCCGAGTGCAAATGCTTCGTCTCATTTACACTCAGAGACGTCCTGTCCTGCAATATCTCTAAAGGCCTGCCCAAATTTTTTATAAGCCGGACCGCGAGTTGGTGGCTTAACACGCTTACCCTTAAATGCTTTCTGTTCACCATTCCTCCCCGAAATTCTATAGCCCACTGAAAACCCACATTTAAGAGTTCCCCAGCGACCATTTGTTTGTCTTCGAATGTCTGTCCAAGCTACTCAGAACCCCATTCACCACGCCGTAATTACAAGCCCACTCGAAACAAATGCATGTATCCATGCTGTAATATTTCGAACGGTATATAAGGTGTTGGCAATGGAGTAATTGACATCAGTCAATTCTATCCCAAGTTTAATAGAGAATCGTTGCTGGTGATTTGATATGACCATGACGAATGAATTTTCATCACTCATGACCTGGTTATGGGGGACTTGAAAAAATCGTCACAGATGAAAGAGTCCTCATATCTGAACAATACATAGTGTAAGATGTTGGACACTGCAGTGCTACATTTGATGTCTGTTAATTGAACTGAATTCTTAGCATCGTCTTTCGAATAAAGTGGCTGTTCTTAAACTGTGTAGGGACCGCCGACCACAAACATGTCGTAATGCAGATTTTTGTAAAAACTATCATAAATATTTTATACCTATTTCAAATGTTATGCGACCATAAGCAGACAGAGCAAAGGATGAAATAATTTCGTATAAAACTATTTTTAATAATTATTTATTTTATGCAAGCAGGTTAATCAAAATATATTGGCTATTTTGGCAACTAACTCATCTTACATCTTACCGGTCTCTGTGGCAGAGGTCGCTAACGGACGTTTGCGCGGTAGTGTTCCACCTGGAGTAAGCCGGTTAGAATCCTTGTGGTGGAAAAATATTTTCACTGCCAGTATTTACACGACAAGGTGTTGAGAGGTGATGGCGTGAAGTTCCTGATAACCAGACTTTGCGCCCAAGTCCTGGTTTAAATACAAAGCCTCTCCTCAGTGTCTCATGAAGTGAGGGCATGAGAGACTGTTGGGGTTGACCCGTCCGTCGGATGGGGACGTTAAGCCTCGTGGCTCCCGTGGTGTTGTTCGCGACGAGTAGGCTATGTGGCGACGCAGGGATTCAGCCTCTCCCTTCCCTCAACATCATCATCATCATCATCATCATCATCATCATTATCATCACACGCAACACAAATATTACACTGAATTCCACACAGACACATAATACACACATCCAGGATTACAAATATTGTAATGGAGGATATTGTGCATAAATAAATTAAAACAGAAGTGATTTCTGGCGTTCCTCAAGGTATTGTTAAAGGCCCTTTGCTGTTCCTTATCTATATAAACGATTTGGGAGACAATCTGAGCAGCCGTCTTCGGTTGTTTGCAGATGACGCTGTCGTTTATCGACTAATGAAGTCATCAGAAGATCAAAACAAACTGCAAAACGAATTAGAAAAGATATCTGAATGGTACGAAAAGTGGCAGTTGACCTTAAATAACGAAAAGTGTGAGGTCATCCACATTAGTGCTAAAAGGAACTCGTTAAACTGCGCTTTCACGATAAATCAGCCTAATCTACAAGCCTTAAATTCAATTAAATACCTAGGTATTACAATTACGAACAACTTAAATTGGAAGGAAAATTGGTTCAAGTGGCTCTGAGCACTATGGGACTTGACTTCTAAGGTCATGAGTCCCCTAGAACTTAGAACTACTTGAACGTAACTAACCTAAGGACATCACACACATCCATGCCCGAGGCAGGATTCGAACCTGCGACCGTAGCGGTCGCGCGGTTCCAGACTGTAGCGCCTAGAACCTCTCCGCCACCCCGACCGGCTAAATTGGAAGGAACACATAGAAAATGTTGTGGGGAAGGCTAACCAAAGATTGCGTTTTATTGACAGGACACTTAGAACATGTAACAGACCTACTAAGGAGACTACCTACACTACGCTTGTCCGTCCTCTTTTACAATACTCCTGCGCAGTGTGGTATCCTTACCAGATAGGACTGACGGAGTACATCGAAAAAGTTCAAAGAAAGGCAGCACGTTTTGTATTATCGCGAAATACGGAAGACAGTGTCACAGAAATGATGCAGGATTTGGGCTGGACATCATTAAAAGAAAGGCGTTTTCCGTTGCGACGGATGCTTCTCACGAAATTCCAATCACCAACTTTCTCCTCTGAATGCGAAAATATTTTGTTGACACCGACCTACATAGGGAGGAATGATCACCACGATAAAACAAGGGAAATCAGAGCTCGTACGGAAAGATATAGGTGTTCATTCTTTCCGCGCGCTGTACGAGATTGGGAAAATAGAGGATTGTGAAGGTGGTTCGATGAACCCTCTGCCAGGCACTTAAATATGATTTGCAGAGTATCCATGTAGATGTAGATGTAGATGTAGAAACTCCTTGGAAGCTGAATCATTGTGAACACCCGTCTAATAGATTTTCCACATATACTTCCACGAGAAAAATGCTTCCACTATTAATCATTGAACAAACTACTCGTCACTTTGCGTGTTATAATTTACTAATTCGTCTATTCGAGAGCTTAAGTGTTTAAGAAATATGACACATGTTATAATTAGGTGATTCACAGCTTGCATTTGTGTGCACTGAACATCGTTCTTCCGTGAGGCATACAAACCATTTTCTCGACAATGCAGGTAGTAATCACTTTGCTCTCAACTTTAAATGCAATATGTTAGCTACATTCCATGTGCAGCAACATTTGACCTAAGGGAACCAAATGCCAATTCTGCACAATAGGTTACTTAATTTCGATGTATGAGAAATATTATGGAAAATAACGAAGGGAAATCCGGTACATTATCGAGCAAAGACGTCAGACTACAAGATATGAAAGTTTGTTTCTCATTTAATAGAATTCTTAAAAATCTAGCAAAGACGTTAAACTTTAAGATGTAAAAGATATTTTTTTCATTTAATGAACTTCTTAAAATCGAATGAGAAATATTACAGTCCAGTTGCCATGTGAACGTCACGGCATTATTGAAGTTACCAACAGTTGACGTTATGCCGAGCGCTTTCAGTGACTGACGATGGCAACATTCTTCGCAACACACAACGAAGTTCGATATCAGCAAACTGCTTCGCTCATTGCTGCTGTACAATATACAGGACGTCACAAACCTTTTGGGTCAAATCGGAACAAGTCACACTGGATCCATAACCGATTGTATTGAGATAGGGAACCAATGGTCGGAAATATATATTTATTGTGCTACGGACGTACTGCCTACTGCATAATTACAACGTAGCTCGTAGTAAATGTTCACAGTGACGACTGCTGGTCTGAGTGCGTGTATTGCAATGGCGCATGCAGTTCTGCTACACTCTCGCGAAGATCCCGGGTGTCTGTTGTACACCGATGTGCCAAAACATTATGACGTCCTGTTTAATAGCGTGTTGTTCCACTTTTCAAACTCAGTACAACAGAGATGCTGCTTGACATGGATTCTACAAGTCGTTAACCGGATTCCAGAAGCAAGTGGCACCAGATGTCTAGCACCGATTAAGCAATTCCCGAAAATTACGGGATGGTTGAGCCGTGGTAAAAATTGCTGTTTTGAAGAGCGCGCCGCAGCGCGTAATGTGAAGCAGTCGCCCTCCGTTTCTGGCGGTGGCGCCGCAGTGGCAATCGCAGCTTTGGTGTCTCTCTCTGGTTGGAAAGGGGAAAGGTTGCCTGTTCACGTGCATTTAAGGGGCGCTATGAGCTCGCCAGAGGGTCAGTCTGGGTCAGTCTCTCTCCTCCAGCTTGCTAGTCTGTCTCTCGTCCCCATTTGTTCGGCAGTTAGTGTCTGTCTGTCGTTCGGATCAACCTTTAAAGTCGGCAAAATGAGAGTCTTTCCACTCCGCCAGTAAGAGAACTCAGCGAGTGGTCGCCCGGTCGGGGCTTAGTTCCTGCATCTGAGTCTGCGCGTTAGGCCGCCAGTCTGCTCGAGTTTGCTTAGGCAGTGGTCATTGGGGGTTGGATCCATCGGTTGGTCGGTCGCGCACTGAGACACAAGATGACCTGTCCGACGCCTGTGAGGTCGCCACATGAGTCCAGTGGGCCGCGACGTATAGCGATGGGTAGTGACTTCGCGGTCGACACGAGAGCAACAGGAATCAACACACATCAGTCTGGCCGGTGCGAGCTGCGACGCCGTGAGACGGGAGATTGGCGCGCCTTCCTGCTTCTGTTGAAGAGGCTGGCAGCGGACGGTTCGGGAGAGCGATTTGGGGGTGCTGCGCCAGGTCTTCTCGAGAAATCGCAGTTTATTAGAAGTTAAGTGATTGGTGATATCTTGTTTGATTTACCCTTGTTAAATTCTACTTGTTTTCTTGGTGAGGTCACCAGCCGTTTTGATTTGGGTTCCTCCCACCATTCTTCCCCGTTTGCCCACCCGCGGGAAGGTGGTTGTTTATAAATTGGGTGTTCAGTTTTTCCCTTGTCGAGTAGGGGAGGGTTAGAGCAACCTGCGGTTCGGTTTGTTCGGTAATCTCCCTGTCAATCTACCGTACGTTAGTAGCTGCCTCTGTCATGTTTGTCGGATTTGGTGTTTTAACGAATTTATTGCTTGGAGTATAACGGCCTAATACCTGAAATATGTTTTGATCTTTGGAAACTTTGATATTATTGCCTATGATCTTGAGAGGCGGTATCTGTGTACTGGAGAACATCTTAACTATTGTTTGGCCAACCTTGTAGAATTTTGTATAAGATTGCATTTCATAGGCTTTTATTTAAATGATCATTTTAGTATATAAAGTTGCCACCCTTTCACCGTAAGACTTTTCTTAGAAGTTAAAATCAAGTTGCACCTTCGGTGGCAAGGTTAATATTTTAATTGTTAGTGTTCTGTACCATTTCCATCCGTCCTTCGGAGGGTGCATAGTTTCTGTGCTTGTGTAAATTCTTAAAACTCTTAGTTTAAAGTTATCTGGAGTGTTGTAGAATTGCACCAGTGTAGTCTTTCAGAGGCTGTTGTGAGCGGTCGTAACTATGGCCGTGTCAAAAGCGAGCGGCAAGGTTCTCTGCCCGAAAGATCATACAGTCAAAACTTGTTTCTTTCTGCCTCTGAATAAATTGTAACTTTGACATTTAGAGGGTGCTTTCTGATTGTAATTTTAAACCAGCTTCTTTTAAAAAATGCTTTTAGGCACTATTAAAGTGAATAAAATTCACTTTTGTTAAAAGGAATTTGGTTATGATTTCATCAGTTACTCCCTGGCAACTACTTCCATGCTTACATATTGTGATTAAATGTGTTAATGTTCTTGATGAATTGCTACTAATTAAAAAATTCTTAAGAATATTCTTTTTAAATAAATCACGGTTCAGTTGTATTTTACGGGCATACAGCTGGCTACCGATCAGTGTTCCAATGGGTACAGATCAGGCACATCAATGTGATAATGCCCCTCCAACCACTGTAGCACGATTCTGATGTTGCAACACGGACAGATATCCTGCTGGAAGATGCCATAGCCGCAGCGGGAGACTTGAGGCATGACGTGATCCACGTGGTCCGCAACAATGTTCATATAGTTCACTGCTGCCATGATGCCTTCGATTACCACTATAGATCCCATGGAAGTCCAAATCAATGTCCCCATAGCATAAACCTGCCCTCACCAATCTGTATCTGTGGCGTAGTGCATGTTCCGTGCAGCCATCCGACTGGATGACGGAGTGTAAGGACCCAACCGTCGATCTGGTATAACAAGAAATGCTATTCATTCGACAGGCGACACGTTTCCATGGAACCACGGTGAAAAGTCAGTGACCCTCTGCAATCATAACTTGCGATGTCGTTGAGTTAACATTCGAAGACGTGGGGGTCGTGTGATGTGGAGCTCCACGTTCAACTATATCCTTAGAAATGTGTGCTCCGACACACTCGTCCCTGCACCAACGTTGTACTCTGTCGTCAGACCTGCCACAGATCACTGCCTATCTTGGACTCCAACTCCGACCTCTACGTTTTGTGATGAGACGTGATAGTCCTGTGCAGGGAGGAGACCCCCCAAGAGGGATCATTGCCGACAAAATTTTATTAAATAGAATTTTCCATGCATAATGTTCGGCCGTAGCTGGCTTGGGCATACTGTGGTGGAAGGTGCTGGCCGGAAGACCATGGTCGGCACATTCCTGCCACGTGCTCCTCGGTCAGACTCAAGTCCCACGGGTTGGTTGCGCTGACGGGGGTACGCTACTAGCAAGGCGCGTTGGCGGAATCAATCCTCCAATCAGAGACTAATCGTGTGATCACGTGGGGACGCGGCCGGGAGCGGCGAGGGCGGCTTGGAAACAGCTCCGCGCTCTCTTAGCTTCTGACCTCGGCCCCGAGTAGTCGCTCCTCTAGCCTCTGCCTCTCTGATGAGCAGACGGCAACCCCTCTTGGGGCTGCTCAGCCCTACGTAGGCACCACTGTACCATCATTACAAGAATAAACTGGGTCCATTCCACTCAATTAATTTTTATTTTACAACGCCCTCCGCTCCTGACTTCTATCCTGACGAACAAATGGTGTCAGAAGTGGGATGCGACCCACCTTACGGTTGTAAAATCAACTCATCAGTTGAGTATGAGTACTACGAAGGGGCCGAGGCTGAGTAAGTAAAGGAAACTAGACCGAACGTGGCGAGGCTGCCGCGCCATGCGCGTACCAGCAGGTCGCCTGCGTTGCAGAATGTGCGTGGCCGCGCGCTAGCGCGCCACAAGCGTGACGCAGTTCGCCGCCGGACGCGAGCCGAGGAGGGTCCGCGATGCAGTCATGCTCGCCGACGCCGCCGCCGACGCCGCTGTCCTTAGCTGCCACGGGTCACCGCCTGCGCCAGGGTCCGGGGTGCGGCCCTCGCGCCGCCCCGCCGTCGCAGCTGTCCGTGCTGTCGCCCGCCGCCTGCTGCGCCCGCGCGTGATCAACGCGCCTGCCGCCGCTCGTCGACACTGCCGCCGTCCGTCGTCTGCACGCCACCAAATAATGTAAGTCGCTCGCGACGCTACGGTGGTGTAGATGCCCACACTATTGTAACATGCCGATAACCAGGCAGCAATCGGAGGCAGGAGCAGCCGGAGAGGATAAAGATCCCCTCTTGGCGCTGCAGTCCCAGTTAAATCAATTAATTCTAACTAACGCGGAGCTTCAGCAACAGATAGATGATCTTAAAATGGCTTCTCCGCAATCTAATGCTGCTAAGCCAGTGCTAGTGGAAGAACAGCCGAAGCAGGTGATTCCACCACTCACTAGTGCAGAATCACCTGTGGTAGTAGCCACCTCTACTTTGGTGCAGAGCTTCCCAGCAGTAGCGTTTATTCCGGCGATCGCTGGAAAGCCGCACGAGGGTATTCAAACGCTTGTCCAGAATATCCAGAACATCGGAAAGCTTTGCGGTTGGCCAGATGAATTTCTCTTAAACGTGATGAAAATGAAACTCACCGGCGAAGCGCGGAACTACGTACAGTCGGTCGAGAGCTTGAAAAATGCCCCTACCTTCCAGTCCCTTGCAACAGGGTTGATTGAAAGGTATACAGACAAACGTGGTACTAGTTACTATCGCGACTTGCTTTCCACCCTTAAGCAAAAAAACGGGTGAAGATTTAGAAGCATTCGCGGACAGGATTAGAAGCGTCGCATGCCACACGTACGCATTAAGTGCCAGTTCTGCTCGTAACGAGGTTCTGTTGGAAGAATCAGAATGTCGTGCGATAGACGTGTTTATTCGTGGCATAAACCCTCAAATAGGGGGCGAAATCAAGGTAGCTTCCCCCCGCACCTTACACGAAGCCGTGCGATTAGCACTCTTGAGAGAGGAGGCGAGCCGATTTGTGGCCGTCTCCGCGCGGCAAAGCGAGCCCCGACGTGTCTTTTCGAACGATACTAAGTGTGGGCGCTGTAATAGACAAGAACATGTGGCAGAGCAATGTCGCGTGCCATATTGTCATCAGTGCAGGAACATGGGTCACCAAAGCGTGCATTGTCCAAATAGTAGGCCACAACCGCCTGCAAATTCCAGGCGAAATGCAAACCAACCACAGAATTCGGGAAACGGCCGCGGGGCAGGAAGTGCCACCCCTCCCGGACCCCGTTAAAAATAGTGACCCCCCTAGTTGATAAGGGAATCACGCAGGTGGCAAGCGTGGTTGTCGATGGTGTTAGAGGCCGAAAACCAATACGCGTGCTAATTGACACAGGCGCACAGATCAGCTTGGCATTTTTATCGAAGAGAGATAAAAGAACATTGCAACCGCCGCGGTACCATATCAGTGGTATTGGTCCCTGCATAGTGAAACCTGATGGCAGCTGTTGCGTTGAGTTCATGTTGGACTCCACAGAATATGCTTTTACGATGGAGGTTGTACGAAACAGGCGCACGGATTACGACATCATCCTGGGAAGTGACTTTCTGCATCATTTCCAGGGGGTTATTGACTATAGGTTAAATACCGTCCAATTCGGCGACAACGTGCACCGTTTTGGACGTGACTGCACGTTGAGGGCGAGCGGAGCTGGGAAAAAAGGATCCGTTTCCCAAGTTTCGGAGTCTCCCGTAACGATGCTAAAAGCCGATAATCCCGTGGAGATACCAGAAGGCACAGGAAAGATCCTTTGGGTGCCTGTCGGGATACGTGAATCCGAAGAGGTTCATTTCTTGGTAGATCCACTCTGCCAGAATGAAACTCTTGACCAGATGCAGGTCCACGTAAATCGTAGCCTGTGCAAAGCGCAGCAAGTACAGAAAGAAAATTGCGTACCCGTGTGTCTAGACAATTTTAGTCACAAGCAAGCTTTAATACCGCGTGGTACAGTATTAGCCAGCTTACAGGTTATCACAGAAGATGAGTTGTCAAAGAGAACCCCTTCTCTGAAAAAGAAAAAGACTGCTGCCGCCTCTCAACACCTTTTGACAATCACGTCACATCTGACAGATAAGTTTAAAGCTATGCTTAGTCACCTCCCATTGCATGAACAAAAGCTAATAAATGAAGTATTGAATGAGTATTCATGGTTGTTTGAAGACAGGAAATATTTACCAGCAACAGATCTAATCCAACATGAGATTCCAACCGGAAATGCTAGGCCAATAGCTCAAAAAGGCTACCGAATTCCCTACCATCTTCAGTCAGTGGTAGAGGAAACTATACAACAGCAACTAGAAGCAGGAATAATACAACCCTCTTCTAGTGCGTGGTCTAGCCCAATTGTAGTCGTTCCAAAAAAATCTATAGACGGAGAAAAATCTTATCGCCTTTGTGTAGACATGCGAGCAGTAAACAAAGTTACTACTCCAGATCATTATCCATTACCCCGGATCGATGAAACACTCGATCGTCTGGGCAATTGCCGGTACTTCACAACATTAGACATGCGCAGTGGGTATCATCAAATTCCAATTGCTCCTGAAGATCGAGCTAAGACAGCTTTTGTAGTTCCCGGTGGCTTATATGAATTCTTAAGGATGCCTTTCGGGCTTCGCAACGCGCCAGCAACCTTTCAGCGATTTGCAGATCTGCTATTATGTGGGTTGAAACCTACTATGTGCCTTGTGTATCTTGATGAAATAATTATATTTTCAAAATCCATTGCTGAACATGCTGAACATCTACGCAGTGTACTGTTGCGCTTGCAAAATGCTAATTTAAGCTTAAAATTAGAAAAATGTTCTTTTGCTCAATCACAAGTGCAGTATTTAGGTCATGTCATCAGTTCCAGCGGAGTCAAGCCAGATCCACGATTAACTGAAGCAGTAGACACTTTTCCTATTCCAACAAATTTAAAGGAATTACAATCCTTCCTTGGCCTTGCAAATTATTACCGCCGTTTTGTTAAAGATTATGCTACTATTACCAAACCACTTACTAAATTGTTGAAAAAGGATACTCCTTTTGTTTGGACGGATGAATGTTCGACCGCCTTTCAAACAGTGAAAACTATTTTAACTAGTTCACCTCTACTTGTTTACCCAGACTTCGCTGAACCTTTTATTTTATCTTGTGACGCATCTGATTTTGCTGTAGGATGTGTCCTAAGCCAAGTGCAAGATGGTGAGGAAAAACCTGTTGGGTATGCCTCTCGTCAACTGAATAAAGCAGAAACTAATTACAGTACTGCAGAAAAGGAATTGCTTGCCCTTCTTTTTGGAATTAATTATTTTAGATGTTACCTTTATGGTCGCAAGTTTACAGTTCTTACCGATCACTCTGCTCTGCAGTGGTTATTGAATCTTAAAGACCCTAGCAGCAAACTTATGCGCTGGGCCATGAAACTGTCAGAATATGATTTTGAAGTTCGGCACAAGCCTGGTCGGTTGCATCAAAATGCTGATGCGTTAAGTAGAAAAGTGCGTGTCATTCAATCAGATGAGGTATCAATTGAAGAGTTAAAAGAAGCACAGCAGGTGGACGTTCAATGTCAAAGATACGCCACCTTGCCAGAATTTGAAGTAATAGACGACCTTTTGTATCGAAGAACTCCCCATGGAAATCGTTTGGTAATACCGGAATGTTTGCAGCAACGTATAATACGGCAATGCCATGATACAATCCAAGCATGTCACAGCGGAAAACGCGCTACGAACGCTCGAATTGCGACACGTTATTGGTGGCAATACCGACAACGTGACGTGGACAGGTCTGTAAGATCTTGCCTGCCGTGTGCACAACGAGCACAAAATAGGCATCCGAGAGTGCCGCTGCAAACACTTCCTCAGGCATCTTCACCCTTCGAAATTCTTGCTTTAGATTTCCAAGGTCCTTTTCCACAGTCGCAACAAGGTAACAAATACATTTTGTCTGTTATTGATCACTTTTCACATTATCTAATTTTGGTTCCCCTCCCCGACATGACAGCTGAAACTGTGGCGAGAGAGTTTGTAAATCGTGTGATACTACCTTTTGGAAGTCCTGATGCAATTTTAACGGATCAAGGAACCAATTTCATGTCTGCTTTATTTTTACAAGTTTGTAAATTATTAAGAATCAAAAAATGGCGTACAACTCCCTTCCATCCTAAGGCCACCGGTCGCGTTGAACGCGTACACCGTACAATTTGTAAAATGTTATCCTATTATGTTGCAAAAACGCACGCTGATTGGGACAGATATGTACCGTATATTTCTTCTGCATACAACACCCGAATACATGAATCCACGGGGTATACCCCTTACGAAGCTGTGTTTGGACGGCCGATGAATTCGCCGTTCGAAATAGACAAACTAGCTCAAGGAGTAAAAATAAAGGAAGTAAAAGGTTTAGCCCGCCGGCTAAAAGCGATCTGGTATAAGGTAAAGAGGAATAATATCAAAGCTACTAATAAACAGTTGCACAGGCAGAACAAAAATGCTGTTTTACCGACTTATCAAACAGGTGATTTAGTGTTACTACGAAACCCGGCAATCAAAAAGGGACGAACTAAAAAGTTCTCTCGCGCTTTGAAGGCCCGTATCGGATTGTACGGTTGACCTCACCAGTCAATGCAGAACTGCAATTAACCGATCGTACGGTGATAGTGCACTTTGACCGCCTGCAACCTTACCACGGTAGGGCTGTGTCACCACAACAGGTCGCAGCCCCCGATCCGCCTGTGTCACCTCCACCTCAAGTGGAACAAAGACGAAGGAAAAAAGGAGGAGATTACCTCCACAGGGTTGTAGATACTCTTTGCGGAATCGACACCCTTATGGGTTGAGGTCGCGTGATTAATCACACGTAATTAGAGTTTTATGTTATGTTCTATTGCAGCTTAGTTTAAGTCATTTTCTCCAGGGACTTGGAAGCAAGATGTGCCTGGCCACCACGGAGTTCCCAGCCATTCTCAATTGTCAATTTCCAGTCATGTCATGTATTTTTGCTCATTTTAATATGTATGATTATGTTTTATGTTTTGCAAGCAATGCCACGCATTAGACGTCACGCAACTGACTTGCTTCAAATGCAACCATTACACTTGGTGTTGGCAGAACCGCGGCTGCTAACTCCGAATAATATTCTTCAATGTCCTCTATTGCCATCTATTTGGCAAACCAGTACATGTGGAGTATTTTTACTCCGAGCTTTTCTTAATACTTGTTACGTTGACGTCTAGTGTATTGTACTATATGTCGTAGTTCTGTATTTGCTGCAGCTATTCGCAAGTAATCGGAACAGATAAAGCCAGGACTTGAAATGCATACGCCTCGTACGCTTTGTTTACGGGACCAGCTGTTGGCGGGGCAACACATCAGCTGTCGCCTCCCCTCCTCTCTTCAGCGCTGTCCCTTCTCCTCGCCAAGAACTGGCCAGCGGCCATCATTTTTTCTCAGCCAGTAACAGCGCTCCGCGCGATGACATATCTTATCACCACGTGCGCTGCCGCCTCCAGCGTCTCAACACGCGGCGCGTCCGAGTAGTTACAAAAACAAACCGCAAGTTACTGCCCTATCCTCCGTGTATGACAGACTACAATGCATTTACCATCATTTTATATAACTAACAGGCTTTTTAAAAAACTCTTATCCTAGATAATTAGCAATTTCTAATTCATCGTCATTTCTGGTACACGCTAAGCACGTGATATTTGTCGCTGCAGTAGCGGCCGGTCTCTCGCGGCTACACGCCGTCTCACATAACCGCTGACGTGCCGGTGCCTACTCCGCACCTACGCGTGCGCTGCGCGCTCGCTAACAGCTCCAAGCTGGTTTCTTTCATGCAGCCGGAAGACACGGCAAACAAAATTCATTCAAACATCCCAATAAATCTTAACATAAATATGAAGTAGATGTGATTCATTGTTTAAATTCTTTTCCTTGTTTTGTTTCACATTAGCTGGATAAATCACACGAAGTTCTTAACGATTTACATTATTCTGCATACCTTAGTCTGCCAATCCTATAAGTGAAATTTCACTACTGCTTTGATTCATTGTGTAAGCTACAAACTACAGCCCTAACCCTCTTACACATCGAACTATGATGACATTTAACGTTATCTGCCTTGGACAAGGCCAGATATGGGCAAACCAATGCAATGCCACGGGTTTTTCACGCTACTGACGAGGCACAAACGACCAATCGTCCGGGCTGCCGTATATCGGTGGGCGATTGTTCCTTGGTTGCTACGCAGTTATTTTTGCCCTCCCCATTTATTTTACTCTACCGCCGTGGTCATTGTTCTATCCTGTTTTCCTTCTTCTGTCGATGAGGAGGCCCCTACAACATGTTAGGAACCCTCTTCCGACAGTACCGGTCTTTTAATCTTACCACCCATTTACACCGAGATATTGCTCTCCCTTGTTGCAGTCTTGCCACAAAATATCGGCCGATGATCCATTGTGAGATACGTACTTTGCCTTTAATTAGCCGGTGATGTAAGCGCTACGGGAACTGTGCCTAGTTGTCCTTTCAGTTCAATTTGTTATCGTCAGTTTTAAAACTAACACACACGCAGCCTAGCAGCCAGCCCCAGGTGGCCAGTGTTACATGTTAACGTTGAGCGTTCCGACTACTTACAGCGTTATTATTATACATCATTGTGTTTTTATTTTCCTGTCAATATATGTCATTGTGTTTAATTATGCCATTATGCTAGCGCTAGTGATTTATAGTTCATGATTTTCATTTTATGTAGTGTTATGTACTGCGCGCACAAAAAGTGACGCTATTTATGCATGTATGCTATTCTAGCTTCAGAGCTAATTTTTATTGCTTGAACAGTCGACATTTTCCTAGTACAGCAGGTCGCTAATAACGCCGCTGATACTTTTATTCCATGTATCGCAGGAAACCCATGTGCCTACACTAATTCTTATTAAGTCAGACGGACGCCCTTAGGCCCGCTGAACCACGGTATCGCAGATAGCTCCAATGCACTGCCTACCCCTCAATTATTAGACAGGTTGCCTTAGCACTGTCCGCAGGTTGCCCCATTGCCCTGCAAATTATATAATCATCAATCCAAGTCTGCAGATTGCACTAATGCACTGCTGAACTT
This sequence comes from Schistocerca nitens, assembly GCF_023898315.1. Taxonomy (NCBI): domain Eukaryota; kingdom Metazoa; phylum Arthropoda; class Insecta; order Orthoptera; family Acrididae; genus Schistocerca; species Schistocerca nitens. The sequence continues at coordinate 496,536,536 of NC_064621.1, forward strand.
AATAGTCGAGTCACTCACAGGTAGCTCATACGCACCGTGAACTTGTACTTACACGTCACCGAATCCTAGGCTCCTCGGTTGACCACAAAACAATTCATACATCAATTACCGTGAGACAATTTGCGCTCACACTACGCCTTTGGCACTCAACCACAAATGAACTGAGCCCCAGACCGCTCTTTTATTACATTTTATACAACGCCACCTTCATCTAGATGGCAATTCCATTGCAAAATCATCGGATTCTGCCAAAGATTCAGATACCGTTCCAGAAATGGCAGCCTTTTCCGTTGCTGAACGGATTCGTTGCTTTTCACCATCTGACAGTGCAAACTGCACTTTTAAGAACAATGTTGTTATATACACACACTGTCGGATTCTACTGACGTACTCCCTTATGCAATTCGTCAACCGACTAAAAAACAACATCCCCTGACGGATTTCGTATCCGATTCGGAAGTTTGTGTTCGGGAAATATTCCCTTTATTTTATTTCTTGTCAGTTATTATTACTTCAATGTCATGTTTTAGTGTTATCAATTTATAGTTATGATTAATGTTAGTGCACTTTATGGTTATACGTTATTTTTGTGTCATATTCGGTATTCCCTTTTAATTTTCATTGTTTCTCCACTGGAAGTATCTCTGATCGCACCTATTGGCCTTCAATTCGTATCCGCCATCAGCTACCATTAGTCACACATTTACACAACACTTCATACGCCCAATAACAACTTACAACACACTCACACTGTTCATATCCACACTACCTTGGTGTAACTTGTTGAAGTTACCAGACCTCTATTGTCATATACTAAGTACATGAACAAGGCTTTTATCGCTTATGCCCTCCGCTCTTCGGAAGGGGAAAGGGAAGTACGTACGTATGTACGTTATGTTCAGTAGCAGTTTCTTTTAATCAACGACGTAATCAATTTACCTGTTGAACACTTAAGTTGCTCTGTTAAAATGGAATCAAACGTCTTTGTGACATCAGCTATTCGTTTATTATTGCTCTTCAATAAACTGTTACTTTTAAGTTGCACTTCCAATGTCTTAGTCTCGGACGCGGAGCCACTAGCGCTCTCCGACGCTGTTATCTGAGCTCAGCACTCTGCCTGCTCAGCGCTGATAAAGCTGCGCTGCGCCGCCTCCACTGCTTCACGCCCAGCCTCTGTATTCACGAGCAACAGACTCGCTCTCGCTAACATTCATTTCCGACTTCAGTACAGTTAATCTCTCTATTGACCACTTCTGTAAGTAAAGATCCTATGATTATTGAGTTAACTTGAGTTTTCCTACCCTCATTCGGGTTTTCTACAGCTGAAAAACCACTCAATATTATTTCTGAATTTTATGAAGTACTTCACCTGTCTCGCCGTGTCGAGCCTTAGCGGGGTGGGTGCCCCTGCGTAGTGGCCAATGCGTGGGAGGTGCCTAGGCTGTGCAGGTTCACACCGCGATCACAGGATTCCTTCTCATTTTATTCATTTGAAAAAAAAAAAAGGAAAACTTCCTTCGTACAAAATCTCAAATTAATTAACGACACTTGGCCTTTGTCCCATAGCAGAGTGGACTCATCTTCGCTCGGAATTACGTAATCTGACTATCACATTGGACATTGTGAAGACCACGCAGATTCTTTTATCTAATATACACACAGCACAGTTACACGTGCACATGTTACACTCGGCCATTGAACTTGGACTGCAAGGAAAGCTCAGTCCACATCTGTTACTCTCAGAGCCCTTCTTGCACATCCTACACAATGTGTCGTCGCAAATTTTGGCCCCTAAACAAATGCTTTATGTCGTGCGGGAAAGCAACCTCCCCTTTTACTATGCTGCGTTGGAGGTCCGACTTACCCGTAATTCGGACGGTATTCGGATGCGAATGAGGTTGCCAATCACGTGCGCAAATTACGAATACGAGTGCTATCAAATATACACTTTTCCAGTCTCTTGGGCTACCCTTCACCACCATGTTGTTTGGCAGACTCAAGAATTTTTAATAGTTAGTCGGGATCGACAAACTCACGCCACTCTCTCTCGCGCTGAACTATCCAGTTGCTTCCATACAACACATTACTTATGCTCCACGCTAATTTTACAGATTAACACTACTGAGTGCGAGATGTCGCTGTTTTTAGCTGAAACTACTACACCTCCATGTCCTCGTGTTCTAGTCTCACTTCGTCAACCAATAATTCAGCCTGTTGGCAACAGTTTTCTGTTCGCTGTTCCACAGACTGTCACCGCCACCCTGGTGTGCCACCGTTCAATGTCAGAGACTGAATCATACCGGGTAACACTGAATAATAGTGGCCTAGTGTATAACAGCTCAAGATGTGACGTATACGTTGCTTCTATGAGGATATCAGCTCAATTGCACTCCACCTTTCATGTCACCATTCCCACATTTACCTTATACCTTCCTGAACTCTCTTTTAAACTCCATCACCATGAGAAGCTAAAGAATTTACCGAATACCAATGATTCAGATCTACTCCAATCGATCAATCATCTCCTTACCCAGGAACACAACCAAGTTGCTCTTGACAGAGTGGCCTCACATATTGCTGATTGGCACCAAACCAAGCGATTAACCACCGTTGTATTACCCAGCGCTGGTTCGGTAATAATCATTGTAATGATTCTGATTATAGTATCCTGGATACTCTGTAAAAGAGGGTTTAGCAAATGCTTCACTTCCTTCCGAGAAGTAGTACCACCTCCACAACCTGAAGGTGAATATCACACCTGAAACTACCTGCCAACCTTGGTGCATGCGATCAGGCATGACCCCCCTTACAATTAAGTTGTAGTCTAGGTGTCAGGTCAATGAACTAATTTTGTAATGGATTTGTATTTCTATGTAAAGTCTATGGAATCACAATTTAACTGTTGAGTCTTAACCCTCATGTAAGTCATTTTGTTTTCTCTTTAAATTTTTGTCATTTTGTAATGTTCTCATTCACCCACTTGGGCAATTACCATTGTAATCCTAGATTTAAGAACTCAAAGTAATATTACGGGGAAAAACCCCCTTGTGGATGTTAGGCCTGGGAGCATTCTCTCACTCCCACGAGGGTGGAGTGTTTCAGTGTGCTGTGCTCCGGTGCCCCTCATCATCGCCTGGGTACCCACCACCACTGATACCGCCGACACACACTCACAGCATGGCGCCGCCCCACTGCCGTCGCACCAACCTCACAAGTTTGTTATTCAAGAGCCTTCCTTCAGGCCCTTCAGGCCACTTTGTAACTTTTGCACATATTGATATCACTATGTTATGGGACCCTTCATAATGATCATATATTTTTAAATGGAATAATCAATTAGAATAAGCTCATTCATTTTCATTCAGAGAGCCTTCTTCGGAAGGGGAAAGGATGTGCAGGGAGGAGACCCCCCAAGAGGGATCATTGCCGACAAAATTTTATTAAATAGAATTTTCCATGCATAATGTTCGGCCGTAGCCGGCTTGGGCATACTGTGGTGGAAGGTGCTGGCCGGAAGACCATGGTCGGCACATTCCTGCCACGTGCTCCTCGGTCAGACTCAAGTCCCACGGGTTGGTTGCGCTGACGGGGGTACGCGACTAGCAAGGCGCGTTGGCGGAATCAATCCTCCAATCAGAGACTAATCGTGTGATCACGTGGGGACGCGGCCGGGAGCGGCGAGGGCGGCTTGGAAACAGCTCCGCGCTCTCTTAGCTTCTGACCTCGGCCCCGAGTAGTCGCTCCTCTAGCCTCTGCCTCTCTGATGAGCAGACGGAAACCCCTCTTGGGGCTGCTCAGCCCTACGTAGGCACCACTGTACCATCATTACAAGAATAAACTGGGTCCATTCCACTCAATTAATTTTCATTTTACAACGCCCTCCGCTCCTAACTTCTATCCTGACGAACAGTCCAATAACATACGGCCTATTCGTTATTTCACAGTCATTCAACCATCACCCTTCCTGCGTCACTTCCCACATCAACACCACGAGGCATTCAACCTCGCGGTGGGCAGTAGTCGTAATGTTTTGGCTATCAGCGCACACTGTAACAGGCAGCGTCGACCGGAGTGGCTGTGCGGTTCTACGCGCTACAGTCTGGACCCGAGCGACCGCTACGGTCGCAGCTGACCACCAAACAGACATACCGTATACAAATTAGCTCGTTGTACGTGGGTCATTGGACGACCACCTGCGTCACACCGGCGCATTAACGTGTGCCACACGCACACCATTATCCTTGGTGTTAGTTGTCCATTGCATCAGACAGCTTGTGATCTGATCATGGGGAGGTGTGTTACTGCGAACAGTGCTTGTCGCATAGTCAAAGAGTGAATGTTACTTGCCACTGGAGTTGGCAGCCATGCATTTATTGTACAGTGCGGCAGGATGTAGTGTCCGTAATGCAGTACATGTACAGAGAATGCTTCCCAACTAACGTCGTCCTAATTGGAAGTAGTTTACTTCCGTGTATACCAACTTCAGAGAGACGGGGTCGTTCATGCCACTGACAGATGGCCAAGGATCCCGCCAAAGGCATACCCGAACACCAGACTTTGAGGAGAAGTTGTCGGAACGGATGGCCGACCACCCAGTAATGAGCACCCGTCAACTTGTCTGTTAAGCCCACACTTCGAAGGACACAGTTTGGAAATTACTGGCGGAACAGATGTTAAACTCCTGTCGGAAAGAACATGTACAAGTAATGCGACCATTTGATTTTCAGCCCCTCGTTCACTAACCTGTGTTCCTTAGCATCCATTAAGCCACAAGATGCACACAGTGGGCACTCTGTTAAGTGGATGGTGTTAAGTTTTGAGTTGATATATACTTTTTTTTTTGTTCACAGCCTTGTACCACGTCGTTCTCACATATGAAGGTAAGTTCCGGTGGCTAATATTTCCCCAAATCTCCAGCTGCTCTCTGTTCTCTCATATTTTTATTCTTACCTTCATTTAATTTCTGATACAGTATTTATCTTTCACTTTTGCCACACTTTTAATGCTGAGTTTCGTTTGGATACAGCTAAGTTCTATTAAAAAGTGCTGAAAATTATAAAAACCGCCTGGAATGTGCTACACATCTATGGGCGTGTTGAGATTAACGGGTCAAATGGCTCTGAGCACTATGGGACTCAACTGCTGTGGTCATAAGTCCCCTAGAACTTAGAACTACTTAAACCTAACTAACCTAAGGACAGCACACAACACCCAGCCATCACGAGGCAGAGAAAATCCCTGACCCCGCCGGGAATCGAACCCGGGAACCCGGGCGTGGGAAGCGAGAACGCTACCGCACGACCACGAGATGCGTGCCGAGATTAAAGGAATGATCTTATTCAGTAAATGGGCCGTTAAGCTATTGGGCGAATTTGTCAACGGCTTGTGATTTAAGAGTGACGTCAGTGAGGTTTAGTGCTCCATTTTTTGCCGAAAGAGGCTGTCAAATTTCACTTTGACAATATTACCGCTGCTTACGTAGTGTCCCAGTACCGACAGTATTCTCGTGGTTATGTCCTTAGGCACTGGTAACGGGTGGACTACATAGATCAATTTGGATATTGTGTTTGTATTTGCAAGTCCTACTCACTGAACTTCGTCCAGCGTCCTTATGCTGTGTGCTTGGACTGCAGCACATATGCTCGCTAGGATTTTCTTGTAGTTGGCAGCGGTGGTGCGTGAAATCTGGTTTCGCAGGACAGAGCGAATCAGGTTATGGTTGTGGAGGGGCCGTAATCAGTTACTGTTAGTTGCAGAAAACACACGAACTTTTATTTTCCTAAGAACCACTTAGTTACACATTGCCTTAAAAGGATCAAATTAAAACAATATGGCTGAAGGCCTAGTTAAGAAAACTTGCAATACCTCCTGGGCTGAAGGCCCAAAACCACACCAAAAACAAGAATGGCTGAAGGCCTGAACACAAGTTATAAAATTACTTCAGAGAATACATGTGGCTGAAAGCCTTACTAAAAAAATATTTCACGTAAATACTCGGCTGAAGGCCACACACAAGACATTGAACAACTCAGGGATTAGGGCCTGGATAACAAGAATTTCAGATATAGTAAATGTTTTTGAAAAAAATCAGTTTTAAACAAATCAATTTTCAGAATTTTAATTTAAAATGGCTGAAGGCCTTATCTTAAAATATTCCACGTGAAAGCTTGGCTGAAGGCCACACACTCGACATTGGACAACTCAGGACTTAGGGCCTGCATAACAAGAATTTCGGATAGAACAAACTTTCAGAATTTTAGTTATTAAACAAATCAATCTTCAAGTTTAATTTAAGTCGGCTGAAGTCCTTGTCTTAAAAATATTACACGTAAAAGCTCGGCGACGGCCACATACTGGATATTGAACAACTCAGGGCTTAAGGCCTGGATAACAAGAATTTCAGATAGAAAAAACTTTCAAATTTTTAGTTACTAAACAAATCAATCTTCAACTTAAAGTTGTCTGAAAGCCTTATTTTCAAATTAAAACAAACTAAATTAATAGACGGCTGAAGGCCTCGCACACTACATCAGACATTTTTTTGCAATTTTTTATTTATATATTCAAAAATATACAGTTTTTTGGAAAAAGGCTGTGTTAAATTATGCAGAAGGTACTGTGTAACATTTACTGAAAGTTTGAAACAAATATGTTTGGAAGATCCTTAGAAAACATGTAATTAGTATGAGAAAATAGAAGTTTTGGGAATCGAGCGACAAAGATTGGATTAACTTTTTAGTGCATTCCAGGTCCATAGGATGGATTATCTTCATCCTCTGCAAACTCCTCCTCCAGCTTCCTCTTGTTCCTCCTCCTGTTTACTCTTGCTTGTATTTCTAGACTCTTTACAGCCCTGTCTGCAGCCCGAAGGCGTTCCTTGTCTAAAGCAAGCATCGCTCGTACCATGTTAGAACCTATCTTCATTCCCATATTTCTAAATACCTCGCACCTTACAATGTTGCCTTCATTGAAAGTCGCAACAGCATCATACACACCAAAGTGAAGTGTTTCTATTCCAACAAATACAGTCTTGGGGATTCTCGACCATATAACACTATTTACACTTTCATTGGGGTTTTGAGTTTTTCCGTGAATACACTTTTTCAACAGTTCAGGTACTGCTAAGTCTCTGAAAATAGGTTTTATCACCTCCATTATTGCATGAGGCAGACTATGCTTATGAGTGAACACTTCACCAGTTAGCAAGTATTTTCTTTCCCACTTTGACTGCTATGGGCAGGTGTACTTGAGAGGTAAGGTTCACTCACTTGGTTATCGTCTTTATTGTTTACAGTAATAACACATACCTTTGGCTTTCCAACATTTCTCCTTTTCTTAAAAGCCTTCAGAGGATTTCTAATAACTTTACTTTTACTCATTATTATACTTCAACAAAACAGAGACTCAAGAAACAGAATTAATTACGAATATTTTCGAGATAACGACAGAGTAAATAAACATGAAACAATCGACAATCACACCAGCGATATATATTGAACCATCACAGGTTAGCCACAACACATACTTTATCTCACATCACTAAAATGTACCTGATGAACACGGACGTTAATAATAACACCATTTGACAGCAGTTTAACAGCGCCACAGTGGGTCACGCCCATGTAGAACACATTTCAAAAAAAAATTAAAAATAGTTGTAGTCTTCGGAATTGAATAAATTATATATCTATTAAAAGGTAATAGTCTGCAGATTCAGAAAACGCAAAAAAAGTAAAAATTGAACTTTTCATGATTTTGAGCCTTTCCGGAGCCCCTTAAGGTAGTAACTCAGGGAGAAATAAGACGCCACTCTATTGCGACAAAATGCTAAAGAAGAAATGGTATCAAGGCGAGCCGGCCACAGCTTAGTGTGCTTTATCTTACACCTACAGCCGATGCCTAACATATACATGTGGGAGATCACTTGTATTTCCCCGGTATTTTGCGTGAGAAGTCTTCCTACGCTCATTATACTTGATTTTGTCTTGCCCAGTTATACACATGAAGCCAGTTCGTATCTACATATAATATGTGGTGCAATTTCTGTCGTTTTCTATTGGTACCACAAGATCCACATATCGGCATATGCATTGCAGACAATGTTTTGGCCATGTATTTGTAATCCTCGAAGCTGTTAATGTGGAGTGACGAGCAGAGGTTCAATAGTGATGGAAAAATAGGCCACAGACATTGGGCAGTCCTGCCTCACTGAACTATGGAAATCGAAACTCCTTCATAACTGACTTTAACCATAATTTTTAATGACCCATTCTTTAGTATTCTATGTACCGTATTGAGTAACTGTAGTGGAAAGCTCGTGGCACTCGTTTTGTCTGTAGGACGTACTGATGGTGGACCATGTCAAAAGCCTTTTCAGAATATAGTGACATTATTACACATCTAAGTTCAAGAGCGTCTGTTGTAGCTATAATCTCTCTACAATCACACACATTACAGAGGATTGATCAGTCCTCACCTATAATAGTTTGATAAGCTCCGGTGATCTCATGTATTATCCTCTTGAGCCTTTGTGCAAGGATGTTGACCACCATTTTGTAGTTACTGTTAAGCAGTGTGACGGGTGTATTATCCTCTTGAGCCTTTGTGCAAGGATGCTGACCATTATTTTGTAGTCACTGTTAAGCAATGTGATGGGACGTAGGCTTCCAAGAGAAACACTGTGTGGGTTCCTCGCAATTTCTTGCAAGAAATCTTCCGGGACTTCGAAGTGAGGGTCATAAATTAATTTTTGTAATAATTTAGCTGTCAGTTGTGCCTGGAAGACCTTGTGAAAATCTGAAGACCTGTATATTTCTTCTTTAATTTCCTGTTGTGTGGTTAAAACAATTCCAGATTCATTTTGACTTCAGCAAAAATTTTCTCTTGCCCACTCTTCTTTCCTCGCAAAACATGAAAAACTGATGTTTCTTAGTGGAAAACGGTGTCCTGCCTTCTCGACCGAACTAATGTGTCGTAACTGCGCTACAGAGTCAAAATTTTTGATTCTGTTTCCTTCACCTGGACTTAGTTCCCAGCTGCCGATGCATCTGGTTTATGGAGAACTCTCAGACACTGGCAATAAAATCCAACAGTTTTCTTACGCCAAATGCTTTTTTCGCTCTAATAATGCGTTAATATTTTTCGTAGTTTCTGTTTGACGTATTGAAGCCACCATGTGAAATCACACGTATAAGAAGTGAGCTTCCCCTCATATTCTCTCGATGTGTTGCTAAAACGCTCGCGAGATGCTGCATCTTGCAGATGCGCGACATTTAATTTCCAGTATCTCCGTGCTGGATGGATTTCTTGGTGTTACATATTTTATATTGTTTATGTTGTTGCAGGAAACCTCGTAGGCCACATTTCGATAGTACTTTGTTTTTGGAGTTGCTAGAGAGTAGATTCTGTTTAAAAGGCTCGCTGAAGTAATCGGAAATAAAAAGATCCACGCTCGTCGCCGTTTTTAAGCTACCACATGTCACGTAGTCTAAACTCTTTCACTAAGTATGCTAACTCCATGGACATGTTAACCCTAGGAACTTCATCTTTGTGTTTTAAAATACAGTTAATGTCTACAGCAAGTAAAACATCGTCATAGCGCCCATCGAACAGGGAAGCAGTTTTGTGTTTGAAAAACTCTGCTCTGTTGCGTCGATTGCTGTTCCCTGTTGGTGAGTAGATGATGATTCTCGTGCTATAGAATGTGCAACCAATGGCTCCACCATTGGGAAGAATTTCAACGTCGTTTACGAGAGTTCCTTCGTTCTTTAGTATCGCTGTCTCTAGTTTACTTCCATGTCAAGAGTTAAAAATAGCATTATACCCATTTATTTCATTTAATCGAGTGTCTTTTACTTCTTGAGATAAGGGGAAGTCGATACTGGCGGCATATGAAAAATCTTGCAGGCTATTCAACTTAACTGAACTTCGAACACTGTCCATATTCAAGGTTCCAATTCGCTACTCTTTAAGGGGGCGAGGGGGTCATCATTTTTTGAGCATTGCTGATTTAAGAGCTCTCATCACAGTCAGCCATGCTTTGGCTGTTTTAATATGTATCTGACACATAAACACTCCCCATTGTTTGATCCATTATAATCACAGTTTCACTGCCTAACATTTTCGTCGTAGAGTCATTTCGTTCATCTCTGCGTCTTCGATTGGTTCGTCTATGCAGTTTCCTTGAGTGGTGGTGCTGTCTGCATTTAACCTAAGTCGCGAGGGTATTGGTTTCACCTGCAAAGTGGCCCAAGTTAGCAGGGCTGGAGGCACTTTCTATGGATGGTACTGGTAAATTGTGGGCAGAGGTTCTCACAGATCCTACATTAATTTTCTAAGTTAAGTCTTTCCACGCTTTAACGGACCAATTTGCTCAGTCTCTTATGCTTGGTTGTTTGCTTTTTCTAGGGGAACGACGTTTTGATGCAGTGAAGAGTCCTCTACAATTTCCTGGTCTTGATTAGAAAAGTTTTCGTCAGCAGTTGTTGCTTCGGAAACTTTCGAGTTCCCCGGGAGGTTGGTGATTGGGGCTTTCGACACGGGTTCTGTGAGTTGTGGTTTGGTAAAGGACGCCCCGCAGTTTCGGTGGTCTCAAAAGTAATGCCACTTGCACTAATCTTGTCATTCGTTTGTGTTATCGAAATCTTGTTGGGTTGTTCCTGTCCAGTGACAGCCGATATCGTAGTCTTTATTGATACGATAGTTATTGGAACATTCGTTACAAGTTCTGTCGGTCGCGGTGTGGTCAGGGACACCTCCGCATATCTGTGGTGTCCTTCGGAACGACTCTTTCACTAATACTGCCATTCGGGATCGTTGCCGTAATAGGCTAAGGTAGTTTCCGTCCTGTTGTAGCCTCCGCGTAAGTTAGACGTATAGTGATCGCAGACGCGGGTCTTAGTGCTTCACCGGCCTGCAGCTGGGCAACGTGCCTGTGTATACACTGGGCGCGCGGGTGACCCGTTGCACCGCATCCAGACTAAGTTCTGGCTTGCTCTGTATCCGCTACACTAATTTAGAAAGGGATGTTTCGTTTCAGAACAGATTTTAATTGCTTCACACCAAAGCAGGGAATCTGTGGGCAGTGGACCACTTCTCGGCAATATTACTTAAGACTTTCCCACAGCTAGAACATGCTCCATTAACACATTCAGGAGGAACTTCAAACGGAAACTCAAACATTCTAACATTTCTGACACCTAATCTGGTATGTGAAACAGTACCATCAACAACATTTCTATCACCGTTTTTAACATTTAAACTACCTGCACACGATTGAATTACTTTCTAACGAAGCTCTGCATTCCTCAATTTGACAAAACGGACACGCTGACAATCGATGTATAAATTCCAATAAAATCGTCAAAATTCAGTTTTTCTTCCTCTTCTAGGAACTTTTCAGTCTCAAAGGAGTTCGGTGTAATATAATTTCCATCGAAAGTTAACTTCGAAGTGTATTTCCTACTTAGCTGCGATATCACGGCATTTTCTTCTATTCGAACGATTCCAAAGCGCACATGCTCACAAAGCCACGAGCCAGGTCGGCGCAGCGCACAGCAGACAGCCGCTCACCACCAATGCAGCCGGTGAGCTGCCACTGCACCGCACACATAGCTGGCTCATTCTTTCGTCGTAATGGAGGATGTACCACAATGGATGAGAATTCTGATTCGCTGCAGGTGCACTGTAACTTATTCAATGCATTTATTTCCTTCCCCGACCACATTGTTATTCCCCAGCTGCTTCAGATACACAGTGTGATCACTGAAGTAAAATAAAAAAAATCCATCTCCATTAAATGAGAAGCCTGTGGCACATATACTCTTCTACTGGAAGTGTCGTACCCCCAGAAGAGATGTTTTGGTGCTGCATCTGCTCGTGGTCCAGTGGCATATATCGTGCAGTGCAAACACGAAGTCTACAGCGAAATCACTCAATATTTTTGAGGGTGTTTGTGTTCTGTCATTGCAGATACAAAAATACGTGTTTTTTTTATTTTTTCACCGGACGCATTTCCCTTTATTACGGAAAAGTATCACAGGGCTTTGTAATTAAGTTATTAATTTTGATTTGCTTTAAAATCGAAAGCAGTTTGTTTGTACTTACAGTGATTTTCGCATGTACCGTAAGTACAAGTCAACATATTGCCAACGAACTGTTTTCGATCTTAAAGGAAATCAAAATGTAAATAATTTAATTACAGACCACTGATGATAATTTACCTCAATAAAGCGAAACGCGTCTGGTGGAATAAAAATGCAACGACAGAAAAAAATACCCTCAAGAGTTGTAAAGCAACTAAGGACAATATGGTCACACAAATGAAGAACTTAATATTTTACTTTGTAAACTGCGTTTCGTCCCTCTGCTAAAAGTGTCACTCTGATGGAAGCTAGAAAATTTATTTTACTTTCTAGGTGCTGGTAATAACACTTTCAAAAACGTTTCCGCGAAACAGCTTGTGGGCGTTTGTTCATATGAGAAAAATTTCCGGGTGTGTGTTTGCTGCGGGTGCAGCAGATGTGCGCTAGCGGCCACCTGTCATCCCGATGCCGGCAGGCCAGCGTTCTCCCACATGATCCGCTCGAAACTTGTTCCGGGTATGGCGCGTTTGCTACAGCGGAAATCACTCCAGAAAGTGGTTTTCTCGTTGCAAATGGGGTAGTTACGGTTACCGCTTTCGTCCACGTTAGTGTGCCCGATAGTTGCCTGATGTGTTGAACGCGAACCTTTAACCTTAAAGCGAATTTACCATTCATTGGCCAGGCTTCGAAAGTTGATTTTAAGGGTACTACATGCTGTAATTCTACCAACAAGAAACTGCGCTATCCGTTGGATTGCAACTCTAACTCATTTTACTAACGAAGAGGACACGGCCAGTACCATCACACGATTTCACAGGAACTTCCCTCAGTGGGATAGGAATCAAAATAAGCGAACACGTATCTCGACTTATCTGTAGATACTCGACCGTTTCTGAGCAAACGACGGTCAATATTTTCGTGGTGCCTCTTACCGCGCGATCTCCTCATACAAAATGCTGGCTCAGTGACCATCGCCATGGCTTGTTAATTTTACGCCCCACGTGAAACGCCATTATTGTTTTAATTTATTTTATTTTATTCAATTTTTGTTGCTTTCATCTATCTGCCTATGTCCATAGAAGGTTACTACACGAGCGTTTCTTATCAAATCAATGGATAAGAGGATGTTACGTATATTACACTACTGGCCATTAAAATTGCTACATCACGAAGATGACGTGCTACAAACGAGAAATTTAACCGACAGGAAGAAGATGCTGTGATATGCAAATGATTACCTTTTCAGAGCATTCACACAAGGTTGGCGCCCGTGGCGACACCTACAACGTGCTGACATGAGGAAAGTTTCCAACCGTTTTCTCATGCACAAACAGCAGTGGACCGGCGTTGCCTGGTGAAACGTTGTTGTGATGCCTCGTGTAAGGAGAAGAAATGCGTACCATCACTTTTCCGACTTTGATAAAGGTCGGGTTGTAGCCTATCGCGATTGCGGTTTATCGTATAGCGACATTGCTGCTCGCGTTGGTCGAGATCCAATGACTGGAATCGGTGCGTTCAGGAGGTTAACACGGAACGCCGTGCTGGATCCCAACGGCCTCGTTATCACTAGCAGTCTAGACGACAGGCATCTTATCCGCATGGCTGTAACGCATCGTGCAGCCACGTCTCGATCCCTGAGTCAACAGATGGGGACGTTTGCAAGGCAACAACCATCTCCACGAACAGTTTGCAGCAGCACGGACTATCAGCTCGGATACCATGGCTGCGGTTACCCTTGATGCTGAATCACAGACAGAAGCGCCTGCGATAGTGTACTCAACGACGAACCTGGGTGCACGAATGCCAAAACGTCATTTTGTCGGATGAATCCAGGTTCTGTTTACAGCATCATGATGGTCGCATCCGTGTTTGGCGACATCGCGGTGAACGCACATTGGATGCGTGTATTCGTTATCGCCATACTGGCGTATCACCCGGCGTGATGGTATGGGGTGCCATTGGTTACACGTCTCGGTCACCCCTTGTTCGCATTGACGGCACTTTGAACAGTGGACGTTACATTTCAGATGTGTTACGACCCGTGGCTCCCTTCATTCGAACCCTGCGAAACCCTACATTTCAGCAGGATAATGTACGACCGCATGTTGCAGGTCCTGTACGGGCCTTTTTGGATACAGAAAATGTTCGACTGCTGCTCTGGCCAGCACATTCTCCAGATCACTCACCAATTGAAAACGTCTGGTCAATGGTGGCCGAGCAACTGGCTCGTCACAATACGCCAGTCTCTACTGTTGATGAACTGTGGTATCGTGTTGAAGGTGCATGGGCAGCTGTACCTGTACACGTCATCCAAGATCTGTTTGACTCAATGCCCAGGCGTATCAAGGCCGTTATTACGCCCAGAGCTGGTTGTTCTGGGTACTGATTTCTCAGGATCTATGCACCCAAATTGCGTGAAAATGTAATCACATGTCAGCTCTGGTACAATATATTTGTGCAATGAATACCCGTTTATCATCTGCATTTCTTCTTGGTGTACCAATTGTAATGGCCAGTAGTGTAATTGCAAAATTACAGCTTGATTTCACGGTAAGTGTCACACATTTATTAAATAATATACACTGATGAGCCAGAACATTGTGAACACCTACCTAATAGCCGGTATGCCAACCTTAAAGCCCGGATAACAGCGGTGACGCATCGTGGTGTAAGAGCAATGAGGCCTTGGTAGGTCGTTGGAGGGAGTTTTGCACTACATCTGCACACACAACTCACATAATTCCCGTTAATTCCGGAGATGGGGCTACGAGCTCTGGCGTCATGTTCAATCACATCCGAGATGTGTTCCATACAGCTAGGGGGGGGGGGGGGGGGCAGTACATCAATTGGCACTCGCCACAGTGTTCCTCGAACCACTCCATCACACTCCTGGCTTTGTGACACGGCGCATTATCTCGCTGAAATGCCATCGGAAAACTTGATCGTCATGAAGGGGGTGTACGTGGTGTGCAACCAGTTTACTATACTCCTTGGCCGTCATGGTGCCTTGCAAGAGTTCCACTGGACCCGTGGATGCCTACATCAATGTTCCCCAGAGCGCAATGCAGCCACCGCCAGCTTGTCTCAGTCCCACAATACAGGTGTCAAGCATCTGTTGCCCTGTGAGACGACAGGATCGCGCCCTCCCATCGGCATGATGAAGAAGGTATCGGCATTCATCACACCACGCAATGCTCTTCGCTTCGTCAACCTCCAGTGCCCATTTCAGTCGTAGTTGTCGATGTTGTGGTGTTAATATCGGCACATGCGTTGGGCGTCTGCTGCGGAGGCCCGTCTTTAGGAGTGTTCAGTGCACTATGTGTTCAGACACTCTTGTACGCCACCCAGCATTGACGTCTGATGTTAGTTCCGCCACAGTTCACCACCTGTCCTGTTTTAACAGTCTGACCATTTTACGACGTCCGCCCTCTGTAATGAGGGGTAGATGCCCAACCGCCAACGGTTGGACGTGGTTTCACCTTGGTTTCTCCAGGCGTTGAAGACACTCGGTACAGCACTCCTCGAACAACCGACAAGTCTTGCACTTCCCGAAATGCACGCGCCCAGATTCCGGGCCATCACAATCTGCTCCTCAGCAATTTATGACCAATAAACACTGCATTTGCCCTGTAGTAAATTAATTTTCACCTTTAGCTCGTCCTCCATGACCTTCTTCAAAGGTACCTACTGTTTTGTAGACTCCTTCCACTTTGCATCTCAACATGGGAAGCACTAGCTTTACCATTCATGATGCACATCTCGACAAAAAGTCGAAGTAAGTGTCCGAAATCGAGTTGCTGGTTGTTCCTTGTACTTTAAACTATCCTTACTTTCAGATTCGCTCAATGTAAAGTTCTAGCTTAAGATTTTTCATCTTGGACAGTTATGTTGATACAATCATATGTCTGCACTGCAGAATTATTCATATGAGTATATGCAAGTACCATCACTTAATTCAACTCATCGTCTGGTAGCTTAGAACATCCGACGGTCAGCTGCTTCGGCTTCTTATAGCAGAGCGAGTGCGAGACGCTCAGAATCTGTTCGCAGTGTCCTTCCTACTGCTGGAGCAACCGAAATAGATAACATCGCTAAATATGTTTTGCAACTGTGTAATCAGTGATCGATGACGTACTTCCTCGAGCTGCACAGAACTGTCCTGCTCAATTCTTCTGACACTTTCTTGTAGTTTCGATGAAATATTCTGAACAATTCGTACGTAAGTCGTAACAATAAAGCAAATATTTTAATTTTTCTACTGCAAGAAGGTAACTTTACGTGTAACCCACAATGTCTCCGTAACAACATCTCGCTAGGCGTGTGCCAGGATTCTCGTTTCCTGTAATTAGCGCAACTATAGGCATAGGTTCGAAATTGGCTGAAGCGCTGTTATGTTTCATGTCAGGTTTTTTTTTTTTTTTCAATTCAACTAAAAACGACCCTATAAATCTTTGTAATGTCTTCGAGCTCGTGCTGCGTTTGTGGTAAAATAAACAAGCGGCGTTTGATAATTATGTTCTCGCTGCTGGAATGTCGGAACTTCCCATACTTATTACTATATCTGTATTATCAGTTCGGTAATAGGAGCTTCTCGTTCGCTTATGGTGAAGGTGGAAGAATGAAACCATTGGATGTTCGCCATCCAGAATGCCCGATTATAACGTTAGGTCTTAACCTCCTACGGCATGCAATTCAGACAATGTGTAATTTTCACAAGATAAACATTTATGGTCAATACAGATTGGCCCAGTTTTGTTTCTAGTGCCGAAGTACTGCAAGAACTATATGTCTCATGCAAAGGCGTGAAGTGATATAAGCAGTTTTCGTTTACCGAAGGAGTGTTTCAGGCAAAGATGTGTGTGATTTTACAGTGGATATCGAGTGGTATTGATACCTGACCGGTAATTTTTTTTTAAGGTGGAATGTGTGGAGACTTACGAGAGGATGGTGCTATTAAACAAAGCCACCTTTTATTAGAAAATGACTACTGTTAGGTAATGGTAACTTGGGGAGACTTCCCAAGTAAAGTCAAACCATATTGTTTCTGTGGGAACTGGCGCGATTTGTTTTCTATTCCTTGTGGATCATGTTTTTCTCTCTCTTTTTGACTGGCGTCTTGGAAATATACCTTTGCTGGGTTTTACGATGAAACTAAAGGGTTGCGTGGAGACTGGCAGCAATGCATGTTTCCGGTTCAGTAATAAGAATTTGGAACTTACCTGAGGACAATCCACCGAGCAGGGTAATGCACCGGTTAGCACATTGGTCTAGCATTCGTGAGCATGACGGCTCAGACCCGCGTACGGCTATCCTGATTTACGTTTTCTTGATTTCCCTAAATCACTTAAGGCAAATGCCGAGATGGTTCCTTTGAGAGAGCACGACCGCTTTCCTTCTCCACCCTTCCCTAATCCGCCTCTAATGACATGATTGTCGACGGCGCGTTAACACTGATCTCCTCAATTGGAGACAATCTAACTGCTACAGAGATAACATTGATATTGACTCGCTACGTTTCTGCCCTTACCTCGTGGGTCAAAACGGGACTGGTGAGCCTCATACAAACTATTTCGTTAATGGCAGATTAAAGAGAGTTGATCTGGGCCCCCAGTAAATTTTGGCAGTTACGGTACATTTGCATCACGTAGTTTGAGGGCATACTACATTGCCACGGGATTGCGAGGACGATAGTGGCGGACACTCCACACCAAATACTTCAGTTAACAAAGCATACATTTAAAACAACTCGTAAATACCTTCAGTGGCACGTATTTAGCGTTTGTTTGCCGCGTAAGGGCAGTTTCAGTACGGGAATGCTTACGGAAGCAATGAATTCGGTTTGAGCTCAAACTATTTAATTTGTTTCTTCAGGTTATCATCTAAAGCCAATGTGTTATCATTTTTCGACTTCTTAACGACTCTTTCAAGTAATTCCACTGTGATATCAAGGGAGAGGTGTTTGTCGTCCCGGTTTTGCTCTATTCTTGTAGCCCCCAGTTTCTTCAATTGAGAGCCGACAGCGTAAGGAGACATGTTTATGTGTGCAAGAACCTTTGACTAGTCTCCAAGGTGAGATGAAATTACAATCAGTGCTGTCCACTTGGCAGCAAATATGAATTTTCTGATAGCCTAGAGGCGTCGTTAGTGTGCATAAACCAGGAACTAAACTATGAAAAAAGTGAGCAAACTGCGAGGTTTTACACTGAAGTTCTATCTTACCCTCACTTCGACCATCCGATGCTTTTCGTTTTTATTGACGAAGTATCACCAGCAAATATATTGTAATTATTAGAAATAAATGATACTTTCATTCCTTTATTGTATACTGATGAATGTCAGTTTTTCTTAAGGATGCTGTATTTGACAAACTACTGTCAACGTTTTGTGTTCCTTGTTACACATTCTGACCACGACTTCTACTCTTTTTACGTTACTACAAATTGGAGTCAAAACTACACGACACACATTCACTTGTTTCATTTTGTTCACTACTTTTTTAGTACGAATTTTCGATTACTGTGCAAGATATCCTTCAACGATTTGTTTTTCTTAGTTGAATTTTATGTTATGTCAAATTAATGAAATATTTTTGTGGAAGTTCTTATTGTTTCATCTGTGTATGTTGCCGTTAATTTTTTTTTTTGCAATGTGTTAGAGGTGATGTCAATGAAAGCATTCTTAAACAATTATTCACTTTATGTGCACAATGTTTAAAAATGTAAATTAATCAGGCTGTTAATTGTGACAGCTGAAGTTAAAAAAATTGAATTTTTTCTGGTGAATGAGGTTTAGTTTGCACCAAGGTTAAGACTGGAGAGGAGAACTTAGAACTATTTAAACCTGTGATTTTAGTTCGTCTTGTCTGGTCTTTGTCTAAGTTTCTCTTGTCCTGTGTCGTCTGTCTTTTATCCATTATCCGTTTTTATTCATTGTGGTTTTTTTTTTTTTTTTTTTTTTTTTAAGTTTTGGAACAAGGGACTGATGACCGTAGCAGTCTGGTCCCTTTAATCCCCAAAACCAACCAACCAACCCAACTAACCTAAGGACATCACACACATCCATGCACGAGGCAGGATTCGATCCTGCGACCGTAGCAGTCGCGCGGTTCCGGACTGAAGCGCCTAGAACCGCTCGGTCAACGCGGCCGGCAATGCAAACATAACACTTACATTGTGTATTTTCATTAGATTTTGGTGTTATTTAGTCGCCGATTATGGGAAATACATTTTTAGACACCTTTGGCACCCTGATTTAATCTTCTAAGCACTGCAGCTTTCTTCAAAACTTATTACTGAACATAACTTCGATTAGGATCAATCATCTGTAGTAAAAGATAATAATTACCAATAACCCTAATCAACTATATGTTCTCCTAAAGAGCATGATATATTACCTTAGCCTCCCTCTTTAAAAGGTTTGCTTAGCTGAAATACTATCGAAAATCTTTTAAAAACGACCGGTGATGACAGCTCTTTCTATGAAACTTAGATTGAATTGAGAACACGCTCTACGCATTTTAGACACGCAGATACCATTGCAACACTTTAGAAGCATCATAAAACAAATTAATTGTGGAAATATTTAATTTGCAGGTGCACTGTATCTTTCACCAAGTGTGGGCGTAAGTCGTAGATTTAATTACTTTCTTTCAGTAGCTGACAGTAATTCAGGCTACCTATTGCTTGTTGCACGCATTGTAGTATTTTACCCAATATGTGTTTAGTGGAGTCAGGAGCTCAGTTTTGTTACATCAACTGATTTAGGTTCTACCGTCCGCAGTGACATACTAAGAAAAGACTTAAAAACAGTATTTATAAAGAAGAGACATTTAAAAATTGTATAATAAGTGGGCACTAACCGCTCAGGCTAACATGTATTTTTTTTTCTCACGTATCCGTATTATACTAATTTCTCTGTGTAAATTTCAAGAGCCACTCGAAACAAAATGATCTAAAGAAACGACAAGATGCGCTCTTTTGTTAATTTTTTAGCCGTATTCTACTTCTTCTCTTGTCTTGGTTGCGCGTAGACGGACATCTTGCGAGTGCTGGCAAATGTAAGCATATTTGTACTAATTAAGCAGATAATGTATTGATTTAATGTTATTTTTCACTTTTAATTTCCTTGAATTAACCTGCACTGGAATAATTTACAGTGCAACAATCGCAGCGACCGATGCAGCCAACGACACCATTACGTGTTGATATTAACTTAGAATAATAGCGGAAGCGAAAAACTCGCCCGCTATTATCATGAAATACATTACTCTCCCGACGTTTCAGAACAAACGTAGCTTTAAGATTCTTATTTTCAGCACAACAGCCGAGAGCCAGAGCCAGGACTCCGACTACAATGCGATAGTTAACGGAGGTAAGAAAAATACTTTCGCGAGTGTGTGGGCCGCAATTGTAATTAACAACTAAAGAAATTTGCTTTAACGTGGACTGACTAGCCGAGGAAATTAATATGAAAAGTTTATTCCATTGTTCAACTTACATGCTCATGTTTTAAGATTCACCGAGTCTAACGTTCATTAACATAACAAATAATTTCCACTGAAGATAAATATTGTTAAAAAAGACCTTCAAAAAATCGTTTAGTTGTAAATCAAAATTGAATGAAATATCATTTTGATTAAGGCCCACCACGTAAGTCGGCAACAATCACCATTACCAATCAATTTCTGTAGTAAATAATAAATTAAATTACGACGGCCGACGGACGCGAGAAAGTTCAACTTGAAATGACAACTGTCTGTTTAGTGTGTTATTTTAGTCGCATGTGTGAAGAGGTGCTTAATTTGACAGTCCACAGTGATGTTTCGACATCATTTTAGCTGATAGGTGTATGTGTGCGTGCGTGTGTGCGTGCGTGTGTGTGTGTGTGTGTGTGTGTGTGTGTGTGTGTGACATCATTTTAGCTGATAGGTGTATGTGTGTGTGCGTGTGTGCGTGTGTGTGTGTGTGTATGTGTGTGTGCGTGTGTGTGTATTTGTGTGCATGAGCGTTGCTGACCAATATAAGATTGCGAAATACTGAAAAATACATCCAAAATACATGGTTCAAAAATTCAGATCGTTCAAATACTTTCGAGTTGAGCCGAGAGTCCTGTTCTGGGTCTTTATACTTCATATTAACGCACGCCAGAATTCTATGCTGTGACTGAGTGTTTCATTTTCAAACTGCACTCGTTTTGGCTGAGTGTGAAGGGGGATCGGAAAGCAGAGAAGGGAGGGGATGGAATATCAAAAAGTCAGCTCGACTACCGAGGAGAGCGCCTTCTACTCGTGTACTTCGTGCCGCATCGTGTGTTTCTAGCGAGTCCACACCAGCCCGTCTCCCGCGAACATTCTAGTGGGACAAGAACTATTTACTATACAGCCTTAGCTTCTGGAATAGTAGTCGAACTTCAGGAAGTGCTGCCTGATCCGATTTGACCATGTTGAGTATTCATCAATACATGTGTGCGTTCTTTTCAATAATCATTATCAGTGTTACAGTGTTATCCTCGTTCTCCTCTCATAGTGTTTCCCTCAGTGCACTAAAAAAAGCTGAGGGTGGCGACGAGTAAATTCTCCTTCTGCGGTTGTATCAAAAGTACGATACAGCAGCTGGCACCGAGGAGGAAAAGGGTCTTCGCAAAGCATTTTTGTGTAGGCCTTCCACCCACACTTGTTATTTATTTCTTGCTATTTCTTTCATATGTCTAGTACTTTAGTGTGTGGAGACTTTTGACTCGGGACAGACATACTGCTGAGAGATGTGAGCTATTTTGAGTGCGGCATCCAACCCAAACACGTTACAGGCATGGCTTTTGCGTCACGAGACAATTCTCTAATGCTTGTTATTCAGCTACAGAGTGAGCAAATCCAGCAGCCGCTGCAAAGCCGTGACTCAGCTAACACAACAACAACAGCAGAATCTACAAGGAGCACAGCAGCCGTAGATGGAACCTCTATCAGCAATTCCACCATTCCTCAGTTTCAAAAAACAGCGTGGGGGCTGGGCGGAATACTTAGCTCAGTTGATGAATCTTACGGAGGTACAACAACTGCAAGGTACGAACAGCAAAGCATTTTTTCTTCCCGTAGTGGGCACAGAAGTTTACAGGCTCATAGTAAAATTGTTTCCTGACAAACAACCAGAACGGTCAGATTTTGAGACCTTAGTTAGCAAGTTAACCATTTACTTTGATAAACAGACACTGGCGGCTGCTGCGAGGTTCAAGCTTTTCCGCCTTCAGAGGGCAGCAGGTGCGAGTTATAAACACTGGAGCACTGAATTACAAGGTTTAACTAGGCACTGCACATTTTTGTGTCGTTGTGGACAATCATACAGTGATGTCATGCTGCGTGACGCTATAACACAAATTATTTGTTACGATAGAATTCGTGCTGTTATTTACTTCTTTAGATACAATGTTACAGGTAACTGATGGACAGGACACTTACGATTTATCTAAGTGTGAGTTGCAAATGCCAGATATTAACGAACTGCATAGTGAAAGTGCTAGTAGTGCTGTAGAACGTAAACAGTCCAGTGCCGACACGGCCCTTACGACCAAGAATATGCCATGCCGCACTGGCAGAACGCCGGTAGGCAGAAAAACAGAGCAAATTCTTACTCAAAGTGCTTCAGTCGCTGTAAACGTGCTCAGTGCCCCAGTTGCGACGCTGTTCTTTATTTTTGCAACACAAAAGGTCAGGTTCAATCAGTGTGCATGAAAAAGCTGCGTGGACTTCAATATGCCACTACACCAGTTCAAATAATTAATATTGTCACCGCACAGCCAGTCGCGGAACAGTGCTACCCCGTGTCTATAGTAAATGTTGCGAAAGTTAGCCCAAGTACAAAGCTTAGTAAACACAAGTCAGCTGATTTTCATGTGCCAAACAAGAAACGCCGACGCAAATGCAGGTCCACTCCTAAATCTTTGCTCATTTCACCTGTCATCCATTGCAGTAGCTCATAGTAACAAACCGGGTGTGATAGTTTTCTTTTGGATGTAAACCTAGTCGGACAGGGTGTTTGTTACTTTCACAGTAGCTAAGAAAAGTGCAACTGGACACAGGTGCTTTAGTTTATTTTTTTAACAAACTTGCTTGCTGAGTCCAGCTAAGCAAGTGTTGTCAACTTACAACAGACAGGAAATTCCAATGCTTGGAACTTTCAGAATGCCAGCAACTCTTCAGGGTGTAACGAAGACCGTGGTATTCGCAGTTCTTTCTTCAAATTTCCTCAGAATATTTTTCGCTTAAATTCTTTTGATACTTTCGGATTGTCTGTCCACAAGTAAGTGTTGCAGATTTCAACAGATGTGCACACAGACAAGGTTAAAGCTCTGTGTGACAAATTTAGTGCACTTTTTTGGTGACGGTCTCGGTTGTGCGAATAATTTTTTAGTCACGTGTCACTTAAAGATAATGCACAAGCAAAGTTTTGTCGAGCCAGGCGACCGCCCGTTGCCGTTACGGAACAAGTCACTGAACAATTACGGCAATGGCAAGCTGATGGGATCATTAAGCAGATCAGTGCAAGTCAGTGGTCTTCCCCATCAGTCAGCCATCGCAAGCCCTCAGGACGTCTTCGACCGTAAGTTAAAAGTCGACTGTGAACTGTGGCGTGAATGGTTTGATTGCGTGTTGTATAATTTCAGAGATTACAATAAATCTAGTTACTTATTATTAATGTAACATGAGAGTTTATTTAATCACCTCTTTTTCCGGATAATGATCGTTATTTTGTTAAAGAAATCTCCACCTGGGAACGTGTAGCAATATTGTCTGTCAAGCAGTGCAAATGTCACTAAGTTCATTCACAAAAGTAATCATATATAACCCGCAAACCAGCTGAAAGTATGATAGATAATCTGAACTAAACAGGAATAACATTTTTTAGTAATTTTCAGTGCTATTGTACAATAGTCTCTTTACTAGTTGCAGATAGTTCATCGAATTTTACGCTACTGTTATTCTAGATGGAAACACTTTTCTTTAAACAAAATGAACAGTTTTGTCACACAATATCATACACACACAAAATTAATGTATTTTTCCCCGTCAAAATATTTCATAAAAGTTATAACGAAATAACCAGGCTTCATAACCAGCAGACAAGAATTTATATCATGTAAGATGCTGTTTGCACTCATAGAAGTTCACTATATTCACAGTCTAAGTGGAATTTATTAACACAGAGTGGGTTCTGGGCCACAAATACACAATTATTATCGCAATTATGACCGACAACGTTTATGTCTGTATAGAAAATCAGTTTAAAACTGTCGCTGCAATATTTCACTAAGATGGCGGCTGAAATAAGAGATCGATTCTGCTTCAGGCCCTGTTTTACTACCAACAAATAATATATATTAAATCTTTTGGCACATTTACTACATGCATTAACAATTGAAAATATTTCTCAATGTTAATCGCTTATTATTCAGCATTTACGAATAAACCGCGCTGTAGATCAATAGCGTTAATGACTGCCTCCTTTCGTAGCTGAGCATAAAACTTAACATTTATCAGAACGAGAATTAGAATGAAATAAAACTCCAAAGAAAGAAGATTCATTTCAATGACACATAACTCTATTCTTCAAATATGAAATTAGCAACATAATAAAGTTTTTTATAGACATCTGTATTACGAGACAGCTATCACATCCTATTAGTACAACAGTTCGAACGATAAAAAGAAATTTTCTGGAAGAATCATAGACAACAAAAGAGTGAGATTTTCATGGGTATTGTGTGAGATATAATTTTTTACAAAATACTAAATTATGTCATTGACATTAATTATTTATTATTTTATTATCGATGAAGTCCTTACATTCCACAGACAACGATGTGGTGCATATTATTCTGAATAAAATATAGGCGTAGGATATTACAGACTCTCAGACAGTGATAATCATGTACTCCTTGCCCCTCCCAGAGGAACTGATGGATAGATTAGATGAGACACGTTATTTCTCCAAGGAAGACATGGCGGATGCTTGCTTGCAATTGTCTCTTGATGACTACTCAAAGAAATTTTTGGTTATTAACAATCGTCTCGGGTTATTTGAATTCCAACGCCTGCCTTTCGATAGTTCCATTTAGTACAAGTTACTGCCAATGTGCCCTCTTGTCCAAATTACCTGGATGACACTGTCGTGTCTGGACGTTCCGCAGAAGAACGTTCAGCCAATCAAGACTGCCTTTTCAAGTACTGTTGTCGTCAGGCCTCAAGTGTCTCAAACACGAGTGCTCTTTTTTCCAGACGGAAACGGAATTCCTGGGACACGTTATTAATGTGCAGGGTCTTCACCCCACCCAGACCCATTTGCGAGCCATCATAGATTTGCCGACTACGAAAAATCTAAATGAACTGCAAGCAATATTACGCAGGCTGAATTACTACTTCAAATTCTTTCCTCACACCTCTCAGATTGCAGCTCCGCTTCACAAGTTATAGTGTAAGGAAGTTCCGTTTGCATGGACCAAGGAATTTCATTTGGTTTTTGATCATTTGAAATGGGAGCTACTTAGCAATACGTGCCTCATACACTTCGAACCGCTAAAGCAGTGCTAGCGGTTGATGTATCTTCTATTAGCCTGTTCTGTTGCATCGTGTCGGATAAACGGTTCGTTCAGTGGCATTTGCCTCCAAACGTCTGACTAGGACTCAGGCAAGTTACAGTCACATTAAAAGGAAGCATTGACGATCATTTATGGTGTAACCAAATTTCATCACTAGCTCTATGGAAGGAAGTTGAACTTGGTCACGGATCATAAGTCACTCATTTCACTCTCGCACCCAACCAAGCCTGTTCGTCACATACGGAACAGAAATTGCAACGATCGATTTTACTGCTGTCGGACTACAACTCTGAAATCTTGTACCACCCTAAGTCTCAACATTCCAACGCCGATGTGTTGTCAAAGACGATCAATTCAAAACTCCTCTCAAGCATCGTGTTGTCAGATCGATGCTCTGGACGCTTCTGCATCTCAGCTTTCCCACAGATTTTCGTCGCACAGCACAGGAGACTGTTATGGATGCAAATTCAGGCATTGTGCTGAATTACATGCGCACAGTGTGCCGAAGGAGATGAAAGACACTGTTCGGCTGTAACTACGTCGATACTTCGCTCACTGTCAAGACATGTCGGTACAGAGTGGATTTTGCTCTCACACAGCGAGAATGACAACACCCACTTCATCATTCTACGTTCTCTTCAGCGGGATATTTAAGGTTGTTGCACCATGCACACTGGAGTAATGTGAGGACAAAGCGACTTGGCCAGGGAAGGACGCCCAAATTGAAGACAAGACGTCAAGCTTCGCCGCTTGCATGGAGCAACAGGAAGCTCAACCTCAACGATTTTCTGACTGACCATAGACGACTACTCCGTGAAAACTTATCCACCTTGATTTGGCTAAGCTTATTGTAGTGAATGGCCGGCCAGTG
This sequence comes from Schistocerca nitens, assembly GCF_023898315.1. Taxonomy (NCBI): domain Eukaryota; kingdom Metazoa; phylum Arthropoda; class Insecta; order Orthoptera; family Acrididae; genus Schistocerca; species Schistocerca nitens. Next base: position 496,563,077 of record NC_064621.1, read on the forward strand.
TGGCCTTGCGGTTCAAGGCGCTTGAGTCTGGAACCGCGTGGCCGCTGCAGTCGCAGGCTCGAATCCTGCCTCGGGCATGGATGTGTGTGATGTTCTTAGGTTAGTTAGGTTTAAGTAGTTCTAAGTTCTATGGGACTGATGACCACAGATATTAAGTCCCATAGTGCTCAGAGCCATTTGAACCATTTTTGTAGTGAATTTGTTCACTCGGTCTCCATTTGTGGTTCCAGTGAACTCTATGACGTCAGCCAATACTATCAGAACACTTACCTCAGTTTCATGTATTAAGGGCTTGCGGGAAGTGTTCTGGTCTGATAGTGGACTGCAGTTCACCTCAAAGGAATTTGAACAATTTTGCATGGGTAACGGTACTGAACATGTGACCACAGCGCTGTTCCACCCGCAATCAGATGGTGAAGCTGAACCTTTGGTGAGAACACTTAATGTACAGACGAGTAAATTCCGTGGAACTCACACATGGTAACAGGCTTTGCAACTGTTCCTGTCCACCTACCACGCGATGCGCCGAAATATATCTTTCCTGGCTAAACTCCAGCACGGCGCTGTCATCGCACACTGTTTCATCTGTTACACGTACCAATGAGAAGTAATGGACAATCCAAATATTCTCATTTTGAAATCCAATACGCAGTATTCTTCAGCAACTTCTGGCCCAGACAGCGATGACAACAGGAAAGAGTTTCACATATTATGGGACACAATGTGTTCTTTATTTCTTCCCCTACAGGGTCGCTGCTCAGCGACACAGAATCAGCTTCGCCCTCTGAGACTCCATGATATTGCCTCTGCGTTTGAAAAAAATGGATCTAAGTACTATGGCATTTAACATCTGAGGTCATCAGTCAGCTAGACTTAGAACTACTTAAACCTAACTAACTTAAGGACTTCATACACATCCATGCCCGAGGTAGGATTCGAACCTGCGACAGTAGTAGCAGCACGGTTCCGGACTGAAGCGTCTAGAACCTCTCGGTCACAATAGGCGGCCACCGCGTTTCGTTTTACAGATTCAGTACACAGCTAGGAGCCAGGTTCGCGGCGGTGTACTGGTGACCAGATGGCATCTCAGCCCTAGGCGCTTGCCATGGAGGTGGACGCGTCCTCATCCCTGATGTCACCATCACAACAGCCCATAGAGCCGTGGGCGACGCCTCTGCGCCCTGCCGCCTTCCTCTCCGAGGTGAGTCTTCCAGCGTTCGAGACTCCAGCCGTGGATGTAGGCCTGCGCCCTCCCTGCAGTTTGCCAGCCGTTCCCGTGGCGGCTGAGGGTAAATGGCGGGACACAGATGGAAGCCGTTCGTGGGCTTCAGTTCCGGTTCCCGTGCCATCTGCTGCATCCCCACCCAGGCCTCCCCCTACCCGTCGGCTTCCACCTCAACTACATGCGACGACGGCCAGGAGATTTGGGGGCGGTGGGGGGGGGGGGGGAGGTGGAGGAGTTGGATTGGTGTAAGCACAGTACGCACCACCAGGCAGCACCACAGGCGCCGTTAGCTCGACAACCCACTCGAGAGACGGCGTATAGACCAGCGATTGCCGCACCATGAAGTCGCGGCGGTGGCACTACAGCACTGCGGTCTCTTCCTACTCAGCTCGACTGGTATACTTCGCGCCACAGCATCCGCTTCTAGCGAGTCCACACCACCCCGTCTCCTGCTAACAAGAACTGTTTACTATCCAGCCTTAGCTTCTAGAATAGTAGTTGAACTCCAGAATCTGCTGCCTCAACCGATTAGCACCAAGCTGAGTATTTGTCAATAAATGTGAGTTCTTGTCGCTAATCATTAACAGTGCATCAGTGTTGTTCTCGTTAACCTCTCATAGTGATTGCCTCAGCGTACTATAAATAGCTGAGGGTGGTGACGAGTAAAGTTTTCTTCTGTGGTTGTATCAAAAGTACCGTACCAGTAACATTCAGTACACTATCAACCCGTGAAGTTTCATTTCGCTTACTCCTTGTTTAATGGGCTTTCACTTTTTTATCAAGCAGTATAAGTGATGAATTTTGTTACTTGAGCATCAAGGAGCGGAAAGGAGAGGAAATGTAGTTACATGTAAATATTAGCAAGTCGCTTCTGGAGGTATTAGCCTATAGTGTAGCCTTGAACAGAAGGGAAACACCGACGATATGGATGTCAGCTAAGACGAGAACAAAAGCTTTCGAAGTGTAGTACAACACAAATGTTGAACATTAGGTGTGTAGTTCGACTAATTGATACTGAAGTACTGAATCGAATTGGGGAAAAAAGAAATTTTTAGTGTAGAGAGCTGTATCAAATCAGTCTCGGACTGAAGACAGACACATCAAACCCCCTAAAGTGTAACGTATGCCTTTATGAACATTGTCCACTCGGAATGTAGGTTCCCTAACATTCCAGTCTATTGGAACCCTTATCAACCGACACTAATCTACAAGTGAACTCAACCTGCTACAGTAACAGACATTTTGCGGTTTATGTAAATCTAGACGTGAGAGACTCATACTACCACCGATGGAAAGTAACACTGTTTCCATTCCTTTTTCTCCATATAAGCATAAGTCAGACTGCCTAGTTTTGTAAGATGTGTATTTTGTGTCCCTTTTATTGTATTTCAAAATGTTTGTTTTAGCGCTATGGTTCGTAGGCCTTTTGATACGTTATAGGATTTTATTAACTTATACTATGAGACTGGATTTTAATGGCACCAGTAAACATGTTCCCCCATGAGTTTTTTAAAATAAATCATTTTGGCTTCCCTCACGTCCCTATGTTATTTAAAAATCAATGAAAAATCGGGAGACAGTAATAAAACATTGAAATATTAGTCTTCGTCGGTAGGCCAATTATCTCCTCTCTGAATACTTTACACCTGAAAAGGTCCGCCTCATTAGCTGAGCGATCAATGCGTCTGACTGCCATACAAGGGACCTAGGTTCGATTCCCGGCCAGGCCTGAGATTCTCTCCACTCAGGTATTGCGTATCGTATTGCCATCAAAATTTCATCATCGTCGACACGCAAGTCGCCCAATGTGGCGTCAGCTGAAAAGACTTGCAACTTGGCGGTCGCACTTCCGCAGGCGGTGACTCCTGGCCATCAGTACCGTACAATAATTTCATTTCATTTGACACCTGAAAAGTCTGTTCTACCTACGAATGAACATAGTGACCTTTCTTACTCAAATTTAATGCGAATATCGTAATCGCATCGTTTTCCAGTGTAACAGAATAATGTTTACAGAAGAGTAATGGTTCAGAATTATTAACACTTTTTGTTAACTATGAAGAGGCACCAGCAGTATAGAGAACCACCTTTAATGTTAGTATATTTTGTGTGATTTGCGTTCCTGTCTCATAATGTCTATTAAACTCCTTGTCTCTTATCGGATGGCATCGTCAACTAGCATACATAGTAATTATAGTGATGTGTAAACAACGGCATACACTAACTGTATCATGTTTCTGACAAAACTTTTGAAAAATTAATTAAATAGTTTTCATTTACTCAGTGACTTTTCACGTTTGTTTTGTCACAAAGTAAAGATATCATGTATTATTCCAAAACTTTATTGTGATACCATCATTCTATACCTCCATGTGGATCGCGACACAGTTCAAAGTCACCGAAAGTTATGACTATAAATTATACGATTTTGATATAGTGAATTCATAGTGGTCCACTAATTTCTGTATTCCCGTTTCCCCGAGTCTAACATCGGAAACTACCTAAAAGGCTCTGCCTGTAAATAAATTCTCAGTCAATGCCAAGCCACAAAATTTTCAGTAGAAACGCTGTTTCATAAATGAGCAGTAGTGTAAATCTCTACAAACATCTTTATAAAAACTAAAAATAAAGTTTTATGCCATATCTTCATTGAAATACTTGCAATTTTATTGAGTACTAAGCAGGAGGTTTTTTAACATACAAAACATTGACTTTAGAAATACAGATTTGCGAGACTCTTCCGAAACTGTCACAAAACTAAAAATGATGTTCATTCTTTTCAATAACAACTCCACTGCGTCATTAAGCTGCTTGCTGGATATGCATAAGGTCAGCAACGTACTGTCCCAAACATAGTTCACTGTTAGATTTTTGTTCAAACTCAGTGTGTTCCATTACGGGTTGCAAATATCGTCATGAAGCACCAACCTTAACGCAATGAACAGGTTAGAAACACTAGTGAGAAATAATTTAGATAATCACTATTCGTTCCTTCAGTTATCATTTTTCGGCTTCACCGTTAAAAAACAAAACGTGTGGAAGCTGAGTAACCAAAAAACACAAATTAGCGGTTTGCGACCTCCACAAGCTGCTTTCGTTTCAATAATCTGGCTCTGGATTTCTCTCCTCCATTACTTCCAGTATGTATTTTTCTTTTCTTAGCGCTGGCCTTCTTCTGCGCGGATCACAGTTTCAAATCTTCCTTTACCATCGATGGTTGGGCATTGTCTGTGCTTGCAAGTATAATTGAAGCATTCTGTTCTCCAAAGTTTTCGTTGTAGAGCATATTATCACTCTTCACCTCCATACCTCCTCCAACGTTTTCGTTATGGAGTACTTTATCACCATTAACCTCCATACCTCCTCTAAAGTTTTTGTTGTGGAGCGTATTATCAATATTCACCACCATACCTCCTCCAAAGTTTTCGTTATGGAGCACATTACCACCATTCACCTCCATATATCCTCCAAAGTTTTCGTTGTGGAACACATTATCACTATTCACCTCCATACATCCTCCAAAGCTTTCGTAATGGCGTACTTTATCACCATTCACCTCCATACCACCTCCAAAGTTTTCGCTATGGAGCACTTTAACAGCATTCACTTCCATACCTCCTCCAAAGTTTTCGTTATGGAGCACGTTGTCAGCATTCACCTCCATCCCTCCCTCAAAGTTTTCGTTATGGAGCACATTATCACCATTGACCTCCATCCCTCCTCCAAAGTTTTTGCTATGGAGTACATCACCATTCACCTCCATACCTTCTCCAAAGTTTTCGTTGTGGAGCACGTTATCAGCATTCACCTCCATCCCTCCTCCAAAGTTTTCGTTATGGAGCGTATTATCACCATTGACCTCCATACCTCCTCCAAAGTTTTTGCTATGGAGTACATCACCATTCACCTCCATACCTTCTCCAAAGTTTTCGTTATGGAGCACGTTATCAGCATTCACCTCCATCCCTCCTCCAAAGTTTTCGTTATGGAGCATATTATCACCATTGACCTCCATACCTTATCCAAAGTTTTTACTATGGAGTACATCACCATTCACCTCCATACTTCCTCCAAAGTTTTCATTATGGAGCACGTTATCATCATTCACCTCCAAACCTCCTCCAAAGTTCTTGTTATGGAGCACTTTATTACCATTCACCTCCATACCTCCTCCAAAGTATTCTTTATGGAGTACTTTATCACCATTCACCTCCAGACGTCCTCTAAAGTTTTCGTTATGGAGCACGTTATCAGCATTCACCTCCATCCCTCCTCCAAAGTTTTCGTTATGGAGCACATTATCACCATTGACCTCCATACCTCCTCCAAAGTTTTTGCTATGGAGTACATCACCATTCACGTCCATACCTTCTCCAAAGTTTTCGTTATGGAGCACGTTATCATCATTCATCTCCAAATCTGCTCCAAAGTTCTTGTTATGGAGCACTTTATCACCATTCACCTCCATACCTCCTCCAAAGTATTCTTTATGGAGTAGTTTATCACCATTCACCTTCAGACGTCCTCCAAAGTTTTCGTTATGGAGAACATTATCACCATTCACCTCCATACCTCCTCCGAAGTTTTCGTTATGGAGGACGTTATCACCATTCACCTCTATACCTCGTCATTTCACATCTTGACTCGTTAGCCGCAGACGTCTTCCAATATAGTAGATTCCACTGTTTAACATTTCTCCCTACCTTTTCTTATTTGAGGTCACATCTCAACTCCGAAAAGAATTATGTTCTCCAGCACACAGTGAAATTTTCTTTGCTTTGTGTCCTGCCGAGTATTATTGTTCCGTATTGTCCCAGGGAAAGCTTCAGCAGCTCTCTTTCCAGTGCTAGTCTGGAAATGTATTCTCGTGACATGCATCAAATTTTTCTATTACTGGTCCCAGGTATTTGTAGCCTCTGCAAGAATTTTACTTCCCCTTCCTCACTAGAAAGTTTTAGTCCCTACTGAGGCGGTAGCCCCGGCGACCACGGGGCCGCAGTATCACTTTGCCGGCCAACCGCTCAGCCCAGCAACGGCGGCAGCGGCGTCTGCGGCGAGCTGTGGGCGGCGCTTCCTCCTCACTGGAAACGGCAACGTCTGCGGCGGCGACCGTCGAGGTAACAGTCGCGCCATCCATCTGCACAGAAAACAAGAAGTACACACATTAAAAGGCCTGCAGCTTCACTGTCCCTGGACATGAAGTTTTATGGAGGTGTAACTTAGAAAGTAGTCTGGAGAAAGGGAATGTTTTATCGACACTGACTGTACATCTGGACACTTTTGAAACTCTCCGTCAGGTAAGCAGTGAGCATACCTGCAAGGGCGGAAACATTTGATCGATACATATTACAAAAATGGGTATATTTGTATGTGTATATGTTCCATATCTCCTCCTAAACAACTGGACCGATTTCAGGCTTCGTACACACATCCCTTACTGTCCGGCTGCAATCGCAGTGGGGTAAAAACAGCCTACCTATAATAGGAAATCAGTCTGTGTATGATTGTATCGCTACTGAAAAAAAATCTCTAGGACAGTGCATTCATTTTAGTACATTGTTAAATAAGTCTGAGGGAAAGTATTTCCTTTATTGTTCCTTGAGGGAATCACGCATTTTGTGAATTACTCCTCGTCAATAACTATAAATTTCTTGTGGGAGTACATGTGCAGGAATGATATAGTTAACATTCAGAGACGCTTGAACAACCGCCAGAACGAAGTTATGAACTGCCGGCATAGATCGTTTTGATTGCCCTTTTCTGAGCTAGCAATGTTCTCTATAAACTGATTCAGTTTATCATATCACAGGTTTTAACTACATGAAATTACACGAAGGAAAAATACGTATTAGTGTCAATGGCAGACTAGGCTACTGCACATATCGAACGCTTGGTCGTAGTACAGTTTCCAACAAAAGATATGGGTGGCAGTAATGTTTGGCTCGGTATCATGCACGAAAAATGGGCGCCTCTAATCACTATCGAGACAAATATGTTGGCAGTGCACTATCGGGAGAGGATCCTGCAACGTATTGTCGAGTTTTACAGTCCAGTAAATTGGCCACGAATTACTCTTTCAAGACTGTAACGTGTAACTAACTAATTTCATGGCCGAGAGAAGGCAAACCTACATTTACATCATTAGTAATGTTAGACGCACCCTTTGATCTTTTTCGCTGGAACACAATCTTTCACACTCTTAAGGTACCAGCAATAAAACACATGGGGTGGTAACATATCTATAGCTTGCACAACAAGAATGAGCAAGCAGTAATAGACACGAAAAGGAAATCTGGAGAGTGACTGAAGGGAGGAAAAATGCAAACTTTCAGATTTAGAAATGACGTTGCGATTCTGCCATAGAAAGCAAAGTAGTTTCAGAATTAGTCGAATGTAATGTACAGTGCTTTCAAAGAAGCTGCAACATAAACATAAAGAAAAGCAAAACAAGACATAGTACATAGTGCAATTTTTCAGGTGATGCCGAGAGAATTACGTTAAGAATTAGTAGGAGTAAATTAACTGACGATGGCTAGTGTAGTAAAGATATAAATCCAAATTTGCGTAAGTAAGAAAAGTATTTCTCAAAAAGAGAAACAGTGTCACAGGAGGTATGGGTTTGGGTGGGAAAGGGGGTGAGGACCAAAAGGGTGAGTTATGTTTCAAGCTCCAACCGCATACCTGTGTCGGATGCCTGTCATAGCAACTGAGGCTAATATGAGGACAATGTTTTATCTGGACAGGAAATTTCAACCTATTGTCTAGCCACACAGTCAAAAATTTGTTGATATGCTCGAGACTTTAACTCAGAAACGTACGCCCCCCACACCATGAGCACCTTACCACAACAGGCAGGGGTCAGTCTTATGGAACAGGCTCAGATAAACGCTACTATTAGAAAAAATACCTTGCACACCATCCCGAAGATAGCAAAGACTGGTAAGTGAACGAAGTACCGCACAATCGGCTTAACAACTCATGTATCCAAGCTGCTGACAAAATTCATATAAGCAAAAATGGGAAAGAAAACTGAGGATTTATTTGATGACGATTATTTTGGGTTTAGGAAAGGTAAAGGTACCAGAGAAACAATTCTGTCGAGGCGCTTGATAATGGAAGCAAGGATGAAGAAAAATTAAGACACGCTCATTGGATTTGTCGACCAAGATAAACTTTTCGAGAATGTAAAATGGTGTAAGATGGGTAGCTGCAGGGACAGACGAATAATATACAATAAGATTGGAAGACCGCGAGCTAAGTGCTCAGATTAAAATTGCCGTAAGGCAGGGACGAAGTACTTTGGCACAACTGTGCATACTATACATATCGAGGAAGCATTAAAGGAAATTAAAAAAAAGTTTCAACAACGGATTTAAAAATTAGGGTGAAAGGGGATCCTTATTGAGATTCGCTAATGACATTGCTATCCTCATTGAAGATGAAGTATAATTACAGGATCTGTTGAATGGAATGAGGAGACTAATGAATAAAGAATGTCTGTTGAGAGTAAACCGGAAACAGACGAAAGTACTGATAAATAGCATAAATGAAAATATGAGGAACTTAACATGCATTCGGTGACCAAGGAGTACACGAAGTTAGGGAATTCTGCATCCTTAAACCAAGGTAAACCGTGACCGAAGAAGCAAAGAGGACGTAAAAAGCAGACTTAGAACAGGCAAAGAGGGCATTTCTGGCCAAGAGAAATCTACTGGTATCAAACATAGGTTTCATTTTCATGAGGAAATTTCTGAGAACGTACGTTTGGATCAAAGTAATGTAGTGAATCATGGATTGTAGAAAACCAGAAGAGAAGAGAGTAGAAGCATTTGGGATGTAGTGTTACTGAAGAATGTTAAAAATTACATGGACTGATATGATAAGAAATGACGATCTATGCACGATCGGCAAAGAAAGGAACATATTGAAAACGTTGATAAGATGAAGGGACAAGATGCTACAACATGTTTTAAGACATCAGGAAATAAACTTCAGCGAGCTTAAGGGAACTGCGGATCGTAAAAACTGTAGAGAAAGACATCTTGCAAAAGAACTGAGGACGTAGGGTCCAAGTTCTACTCTAAGATGAAGAGTTTGGAGCAAGAGAGGAATTCCTGGCGGGCTGGAACAAACCACTCAGGTGACTCAGAATAATAATAATAATAATAATGAACGTGACTGAACACTCCTTGGATATGTTGAAAATTGCAGCGACCCGTTGTAGGTACAATACACGCACACTGTTATGATCCCTGGACGCCTACTGTCGAAGGTCGGCGCAGATTTGAGCACACACGTCACGACCATCTTCTCGATGGCAACACCCAGGAGGCTCCTAGTAAATTACAGTACCCAAGGCGGAGCGCCACAATGGTCCCAAGCGAGACGCGCTCCCAGTAAATACCAGACAGAAAAAGGTTGACTCCACAATGTGCACAATCTTAGAACTGGAATTTGGCTGCTCTAACTATTCGTGTAATTTCGTCCTTCTTGCCGTCCCTAGTATTCATAACGTGGCCTTACCTTCCCAATGATGGCCTCCTCCCGCTGCGAGTCACGTGGCCAAGGACGCTCCTCCAGACTGACGTCCGCAGCATCAGCTGACATCAGCGTCTTCTGCGGCTCGACGGCCCTCGAAGGAACGCCTGCCTCTTGACCTGGGCCCGAACGGAACTGCAGTCGCACCACGTTGAGATCCTGTGGGAGTTTGTTCTCATCGTCAGCTTTTCATTTATTGTTCTTATTTAATTTCTTTCCTAATATTTACCAATATTCTAATACATTCAAATTTTTCAATAAAAGCTCATCTGAGTTTATAATTACCATATTACCATGACTATCAAGAAGTCATATAAAGGCAGTATATTACCGTGTGCGTTGAACTAAGCTACAACTGAAAATGTTATAATGAGCAAAGTGTTTCAAGCGAGCCCGTGTGTAAGTTATATATCACATCAATACGTCGGGATGGCAGCTTTTATGGCAATGCTGGCTAGAGTACCCGCTTATTGAATCCGTGAAGTGGCTAAAGGACACCCTAGCCAACACGAAGGTGTAAATGCCGTGACCATTGACCTGCTAATATTAAGTATGGACTCAGTGTTGTTGTCACTCCGTAGTTAGTCTCATTCATGTCCATTTACATCTCGTTGCATAGCGAGGAACCAGAAACACGACCGGTTGATGATTTTAACTGTAGGTCGGATACGAAGGCCAACGGCATGACGACGTCATGTGTCTGGTGTCCAAAAGCCAGTAATAACCCAAAGGCCGATGCATTCACTTGTCCATGAAACAACGAAAACCGAGTCCCAGCCTATTCTCTTTATCGCCTTGTTCAGTGTTTTCTGCATATTATTGATATGTACTCGTTCCACAAAGCAAAATTATTACAAAAATCGTAATTTGTGTTAGTCAGTCTAACGTGTTCGAATCCCCAACTCGAGCAGAACAGTGTAGGTTGTCCGTGTATCCAACAGAAAATTCTGACCACGCTTCAGGAAGTGGGGTATAATTACTACCTGATGCATCAGAACTAAGACGAAACTGTATCAGACAATTAACAGTCACCGTGAAATAAAAGATTGTGGTTAAGTGCCTAAAGGCAAGGTCATCATACCACAGTCCATCTGTATTTAATGACATCAGACAGAAATATGGCTGAAGCGTGACAGTATGTGAGAACGGTAAAATCGAAGACAGTAGAGCAGTATTGATGCCAGAATTGAAATATGATTTTATGAAGGAAAAAAATGTAGTGGTCGAACATGTTCGTAGGGTGACGAAAGGCACCTCCATCACGTCAGACAGCCGTCCGAGCAAAACAAGTGGCAAGACAGCAACTAAATAAAAATTCACTCTATCCTGGTAGAGTACAGATGCCTACAGCTCTCAGTCAGTCATGGCTTCCTTATATCTACCAGTAACTGTGAGAACTACAAAAACTACAGCAGTTCTCAAGGTATTCTGCAATCTGACATGATAGTTAGCGAGTACTAGACGCAGAATCTGGCTGAACCAAAGCGTGAATGCTATGTTCCCTATACTCCTCGACGATGCTCACCTGTGGGCTCAAAAATACAGGGTCAGCGTCTTCATCGCAGACCGCGATGACACGAAGATCTTCGCTATCTGTCTCCCGGCCACAAGGGAGACAGAAAAAGGCGAGGGCTCTGCGGAACATCTGCGAAGATAAAAAAATAGCATCAAGAGTTGTTCTCAACTCTAGCGTTAGTCTACCAGAATGGCAGAGGCGCCGATCTGCACTGCCAGGCAAACGGAAAGTTTAGAATGGGTACTGGAACTGTACCCCATCAACACGCTAAAGAAAGCTCTGGGGACCAAAATTTCTGGTATTGCAGGATTTTCGCGAACTTAAAGTATTAGTACACAAAAACTACGTTGTGAGCTCATACCAAAGCCACACCGTTTGTTTATAATCAAAATTATACATCTTTACTGTAAACAATTTAAGACTGAAATCAATACAACAGGCAGAAGGGCAAAACAAACGATTTTCAGCTGATTGTTTTAATAACTTGCATAAAGATATTTTGGTTCCATTGTTAGTTTATAAATGCTGAACAAATGATATATATAACGTGAAACACAGTGGAGCGTAGAAGGCTATCTCTATGCTATTGTCTTCACATAGTATGTATTCTTCACGCTAACCATAAAGCGGCTATGACACGCACGTTTTATTAAGTCGGTGTTACACTATGTGATCAAAAGTATCCGGACAACTGGCTGAGAATGACTTACAAGTTCATGACGCCCTCCATCGGTAATGCTGGAATTCAGTATGGTGTCAGCACACCCTTAGCCTTGATGACAGCTTCCACTCTCGCATGCATACGTTCAATCAGGTGTTGGAATGTTTTTTGGGGAATGGCAGTCCATTCTTCACGGAGCGCTGCACTGAGAAGAAGTATCGATGTCGGTAGGTGAGGCCTGGCACGAAGTCGGCGTTCCAAAACATCCCAGAGGTGTTCCATAGGATTCAGGTCATGTCTCCGAGCACGCCAGTCCATTACAGGGATGTTATTGTCGTGTAACCACTCCACCACAGGCCGTGCTTTATGAACAGGTGCTCGATCGTATTGAAAGATGCAATCGCAATCCCCGAATTGCTCTTCACCAGTGGGAAGCACGAAGGTGTTTAAAGCATCAATGTAGGCCTGTGTTCTGATAGTGTCACGTAAAACAACAAGGGGTGCAAGTCCCCTCCACGTAAAACAAAACCACACCATAACACAACCGCCTCCGAATTTTACTGTTGGCGCTACACACGCTGGCAGACGACGTTCACCGGGCATTCACCATACCTACACCCTACCACCGAATACTGCACTTTTATATTTGTACATTTTGCATAATTTTTGTACGACTATTTAATAATTTCAAAGGTGTTTTCATGAATATACGGAAATAAATTTTTTTCGATATTCATAACACAGTTTATTTTTTGTATTTGATTGTAACAGAAAATTGATGAAACGAATACCCGGGATATGGTGGGTTCGTCAGCTAGTTTAGAATAAAATATTAAAATCTTATATTATTACTCTCAGTTGATAACATACTACTACTGTTTCCAGGTGTTTCAATTGTCACGTAGTTTCCGCAGGTAGTGTGCATTGCCATGTACTTAATTTCACTAAAAGAGTACTGCCATTTGGTTCCTCTCATGAAATAGTGGCGAAATCTTTCTGTATTTCCGTGCAACCATTCAGAGAGACTGCTTCGCAGTGGAGAACAGACTCCCTGCCGGACATATGCTGCCGACATTGTTTAATTGATCAGTTATGCATATCGAGACTGTAAACGGTCTGTCACACGTTTTTGTTACGCTCCTTATGTTACTTTGAATTTTATTGAACACTCTCCTCAATCTAGTATTTAGGAAATCAGTCTCTGTATGATTGAATAGCTAATGAAAAAAGTCTTTAGGACAGAGCATACATTTCTGTACATTGTTAAATAAGTCTAAGTGGAAATATTTCCTTTGTTGTTCGCTGAGTGAATCACTCATTTAGTGAGTTACTCCGTGTTATTAACTATAAATTTGGCGCGTAAGATATGCAAGACTGATATAGTTAGCATTCAGAGAAGCTTGAACAACCGCCTGCACGAAGTTATGAACTGCCCTTTCCTGAGCTAAAATGTTCTCTATAAACTGATTCAGTTTATCAAATTAGAGACTATAACTACATGAAATTACACGAAGAAAATACACGTTTTAGTGTCAAAGGCAGTGTAATCCATCGGTCATATCTATGACTTTTTATCGATATCCTGATCTCAGTACTGTTTCGAGCAAAAGACTGTGTGGCAGTCGTGTTTTGGGCCGGTATCACGTACGAAAGATGGACACCCCTCACCACAGGCTTATCTGTCGGCGTTGCACTATCGGGATAGGATCTCGCAAGGTATTGTCAAGTTGTACAGTATAATTGGCAATGAGTTACCCTTCAAGACTATAACGTGTAACTGACTAATGACACTGCCGCGAATGTACGCAGCTCGTGGTCGTGCGGTAGCGTTCTCGCTTCCCGCGCCCGGGTTCCCGGGTTCGATTCCCGGCGGGGTCAGAGATTTTCTCTCCCTCGTGATGACTGGGTGTTGTGTGACGTCCTTAGGTTAGTTAGGTTTAAGAAGTTCTAAGTTCTAGAGGACTGATGACCATAGACGTTACGTCCCATAGTGCTCAGAGCCATTTGAACACTGCCGCGAAAGGGCAAGCCTACCTTTACATAGTTTACATCGTTTCTGTACCGTGATTCGTCACTTCATAAAACGTTTTTCCACTGTTCAATCGTCCAACGTTTACGCTCCTTACACCAAGCGAGGCGTCGTTTGGCATTTACCGGCGTAATGTGTGGCAGATGAGCAGCCGCTCGACCATGAAATCCATGTTTTCTCACCTCCCGCCTCCAATTCAATAATGAATTTTATTTACAAGAAGATGGATTACCAATGGGGTCCCCAGATCCAGGAGCCTTAGCAAATATTCTTGTAAGCCTCACTGAAAAGATCATTTTCACAAAAAAGTAACAAAAGAATACAACATATTATATTAGTTCAGGTATATGGATGACATCCATTGTCTAATACAAGAACCACAAAAAAATTGAAAAACTACATACTGTCATCAACAAGATAAATAAGAATATAAAATTCACAAATGAAAGATAACAGAACAACCAAATTAACTTTCTGGATATAACAATCAAAAAACAAAACAATAAGCATATGTTTGAAATTTACCATAAACCCACAGCAATGGACATTATCGTTCCCCAACCTTTGAACCATGCACAATCACAAAAGCAAACAGCACTTCGACGCATGCTCCATAGACTCAACACAGTACCACTCACCAAAGAAAACTACTAAAAACAACTGGACATAGCAATGCAGAAAGTACACAATAATGTTGACAATAGTAACATAGTCACAAAGCTAAACAACAAAATTAAAAGTAAAATAAAAGCAGAAAGCAGTAAACACAAGAACACAACTTAACCAAACACAAACTCCCATAAGAACTACACAGGATAATCAGAAAAAGGTAAAAGAAAACACAAAATGGTTCACAATGACATACAAACACCAACTCACCCGTAAAATCACCAACATTTTCAAAAGACAGGCAATAAGCATAGCATACACAAAGACAATTCTATACAAAAATATACCCCAAAACTGACAAAAAACAGAGACATATACCAGAAAGCAGGCATGTATCAACTACAGTGTAACACTTGTCAAGGCAGATACATAGGAAAAACAGGTAGAACATTTAATGTTAGATACAAAGAACACATGAGAGCCTGGAAATATGGGACAAACCATTCCACATTTGCAGAGCACCTAAGAGAACATGAGTGCAAACGAACCACTAGAGAAGAAAACATGAAAATAATTAGAATCAATAATAAAAAACACCTAAACCTGCAAGAAAATTACCACATTCAGAAAACCATAGGAAAAAGGAAAACCCTGTTGAACGATCAAGTACACAAGCAAAGCAATTCATTGTTTACACTAATAGATAAAGTAATGGAATAATGCTCCTGGACAGTATTAATATAATAATACCATCCAATATAATAATAATACCACTCAACATCTTTACACTCACTTATCCATAACCTGTCCGCAGAACATTGAAATGAAAAGTCAAATCAGCTGTCACAAAGCTTTCAACCACTCGCTAACAGCTAGTACATTCATATTCAACACCATACAGTTCACACCACCAACTCCCCCAAACACACACACACACACACACACACACATCCAAAGATAGACTCACACACACAAAGAAAGACTCTCTTCAGTGCTCTCTCTCTCTTTCTCATATACAAACAGGATATAAATATCACGAACAGAAGTTGGTTTTGAACTTATACTTCGTTAGGTTTGCAACAAGTAGGTAAACAACCCAAACATGTAATGGAGTTGCGATATTCACGTTGTTAAAAGCAGTGTCCGAAGAAATAGTTATACCGAGTGGCAAAAGAACAATAGAGCGCTACAAAAAAGAAGGAGAAATATGGTGAGCAGTGTGAAAAAGGTCAGAACTCAAAGCTGCGCTTGTATGGCGGTAATAAAGTGGTAGTGCTACCTCCAGACCACATGAGAGGAAACGTAGATCAGCAAATCGTAAGTAATTACTTTTTTTACATAAAAAACTGAACTGTTTGATAATCTAAAAATAACAAAACTGTATCGTTGTAGACCCCACTGATGATGCCTCAGAACAAGAAAAAGGCGAAACCCGTCTGGGAAAAATAAATTAAGTAGCAGTAGGAAAAGGCGGTTTAATTTACAAAACAAATAATTTTATGCTTGCTGCGTAGGATAGCCTCGCAAACAAACTTGTTCTGCAAGTATATTTCATCGGAAATGTAGACACGGAAATTGATCAACGGTGCATAAATATCAGAGGATTGAGACGAGCAGTAGTCCGAGATATACAGAGGATCTCAGCTGAACAAATGAGAGACTTATTAGCCATAATTCTAACAACATGTAAACCATCGAACCCAAATCAGCTACATTGTTCCTTCCAGGAGAGTATAAGTGATGAAATACCGTACCAGATCTGACAAAACTCATCCTCAACTGACCATAGAATTCAGTGGCGACATCGCCAAAGAAACACATTCGAATTGAAGATAAATGTTCAGCAACAAACAACCAGAACTTAGTACAACTTGGGATGCAACCACCATGCTATCGGGGTGCTAAACTTCGAAATTACAAAGGGAAAAAGATACAGCACCAACGAACTACTTCAGTACATTGCTGACAACAAACCACTCCTCAATGACAATCAAAAGAAAATTTACAACGCTATCATGGACCGGATCGACAACAACACTGGCGGAATTATTTTCTTGGAGACACCAGGCAGTACCGGGAAAACGTTTCTAATAAATCTTTTGCTGGCAGAAGTACGCGCTAAACAACACATCGCACTTGCACTAGCATCATTCAGTATATAGTATTGTAGTCACACTTATGGAAGAAGGACAAACTACACATTCCGCCCTACATCTACCGTTGAATATAGCCGAAGAACAATTCCCAGTATGTAAAATATTAAGAGCATCTGAAACGGGGTGAACTTCTAAAGCAAGCTAAAAGTATCGTCTGGGGTGAATGCACGATGACACATAAAAAAATCACTCTAAACCATTGACAGAACACTACAAGAGTGACCTCTACTGAAGTATCATTCTAATTTAAAACGACTGTAATTTTCAGTGACATTAATCTACTATTTTACAATTAACAAAGCGCAAGGACAAACTTTAAAGAATTGCGATATCAACCTCAAAGACTCCTGCTTCTCTCACGATCAACTGTACGTAGATTCTCTCGAGTAGGAAATTCGAAAAATTTGTCCATATATGCCCCGAATAACAAAACGAAAATTGTTGTTTACAAACAAGTATAGTGAATAGTTGGAATATGTTTTCGGTAAACATTTTTTACCTCTTATACTTTTACAAGTAGTTATATATGTTTCTAATAAAATTATTTTACCTTTTATACTTTAAAGTTTATCATTTTATTCAAACTACAAAACGACCTCATATCAACTTCATGAGTGAAACCGGGTACCCCAGCTAGTATATTTGTATGTATTACATGTGACCCTGTAGTAGGTATATAAAGACACGCGTGCATTCCAATGCAAGGTTGAGCCAAAATTTCAAAGCAATCGGCGAAGAACTTTCAGAGATTTGCGACGTTGAACAAACGAATATTTACATTTTACGTAGGAGTAAATGTTCGTTTGCTCAGAAAGTAAAATCTTCGAAAGCTCTTCGCCCATTGCTTTGTAATTTTCAAATAACGTTGCATTCAAGTGGGTGCGTGTTATCGTATTCCTACGGGAGCGCCCTGTGACATTTAAATACAATGACGGAAAAAAATTGCAACACCAAAAATTAATTAATTTAGATTAATGAAATTTAGGAAATACGTTTGTCTAGGTGACATATTTAAGTGAATAATAGTGCAAGACCACAGGTTAATGTAAGCGCAAGACAAGGTATGGCAAATGTGAAATTCCGGTAAATTAATAACCGGTGTAACCGCTAGAATGTTGAATGCAAGATTGCTAATGTGCATGTATTGCGTTGTACAGGTGCGGGATGTTATTTTTTAGAATGTAGTTTCAGGCCTGTTGCACTTGGTACGTTAATACAGGGACGGTTAATGTAGTTTGTGGATTGCACTGGAATTTTCGTCCGATGATGTCATATATATGTTCGACTGGAGACAGATCTGGTGATATGGCCCCCAAGGCAACATGTCGACACTCTATAGATCTAGCTGTGTTACAACAGTGGCATGTGGGCGAACGTTTTGTTGTTGTAACACCCCCTCCTCCCCCGTCCCCCCAACGCCTTGCAACGTTATTCATGAATGGCAGCACAACAGGTAAAATCACCAGACTGACGTACAGTTTTTGCAGTCAGGGTGCGTGGAATAGCCACGATAGTGCTCCTGAAGTCATACGAAACGGCACCCCAGACTATAACTCCAGGTGTTGGTCAAGTGTGTCTAGCACCCAGACAGGATGGTTGCAAGCCCTCAACTGCTGGACTCCTCCTAATCAACACTCGGCCAAAACTGGCACCGAGGCAGAATAAGCTTTCATCATAAAACGCAACAAACCTCCACCCTATCCTCCAATGAGAACTCGCTTCGCATCACTGAAGTCGCAAATGGTGGTGGTGTGGGCTCAGTGGAATAACCGATTTGTAACAGTTCGTTGTGTCACTGTGGAGCAAAGTGCTGCTCACATTGTTGACTCGAGTAGGACGCGGCAGAGCCACATGCTGAATATGATGGTCTTTCCTTTCGGTAGTGTCACGTGGCCGTCGGGAGCTCTGTCTTCCAGCGACCGTACATTCTCGTTACCACCGCTGCCTGCGACCATGTGCAGTGGCTACACCTCTGCCGAGTCTTTCTGCAGTATCGTAGAAGGAACATCCAAGTTTTCGTAGCCCTTTTACACGACCTCGTTCAAACCCAGTGAGGTGCTGATAATGGCGTCTTTGTCGTTTTGTAGGCGTTCTTGACTAACATCATCTCACAACGTCCAGCCTCAAAGGTAAGAATGGCTCACGACCGTTTCAGCATGTATTCAAAGCAAACCCGATTTGCATACTCACAATGGTAATTCTAGCGCCATTCTTATGCGACTGGCTCAAAATTTGATCACATATCATCTTTCAGATGTGAAACAACCCTTCCAACTTTCGTTTATGACGCCCAACTCCTTCTTGGTGTTCCGATTTTTTTTTCATCAGCTTGTACAAAAGGGTACGTTGTTAGCAGAAATCTCGTACTCTTTTGCTCAATATCTCAAATATCCCAAAACTCTATACTGATTCTTTCGAAATTTTGACACAACGTTGTATTACACTACACTCGTGTTTTCATACACCTACAGAAGCGTCATATATATATATATATATATATATATATATATATATATTACTTCTTTTATGTATGATATATACGAGGGTGGTTTGTAAAGTTCTCGGAACGGAACAGAGAGAAGTACTTACATCACTGAAACTTTCTTTTATTTTTCAATGCAGTCTCCCTGTAGATTAATGCACTTGGTCCAACTATGTTCCAGTGCCTTGATCCCATCTCGAAAATGAATTTCCTCCAGGCCTGCAAATAATTGTCAACCCCGGCTATCAGTTCTTCGTTTGAAGTGAATCTTCGGCCACCAAGAAAAATTTTCACTTTTGGGAAGAGATGGAAGTCTGACGGAGCCGTATCAGGTGAATAAGATGGGTGTGGCAACAATTCAAACCTTAGTTCGTGTAATTTTGCTATGGTGACGGCACGTGTGTGCGAGTGGGTATTGTCTTGATGGAAGATGATTTTATTCCCTGTTAAACCTGGCTTCTTTTCGCGTATCTTTTGTGACAATTTATCCAGGAGGTTAGCATAGTATTCTCCAACAACTGTTTGCCCAGTGGGGAGATAATCTACAAACAATATCCCCTTCGCATCCCAGATCTCTGATGCCATGACCTTTCCCGCCGAAGGAATTGTCTTTGCTTTCTTTGGTGGTTCACGTGTTCAGTTAAGTGACGCCCATGTACAAAAGAAAGGAACACATACTATTATTGTCTGGCGTATGAAAACTGTATATGCGATATTCCAAACCATATCTTTGCCTTTTGTTTACGACGGCGAGTAAAAATGTTCTTGGTAAAAAGCAGGGAACTAAAAATTGAATTTTCTTTCTGAGTCAAATTGTTGGAGAGACGAAGAGTTAAACTGAGGTATTTAGTTCAGCCAGGAGACATACTCGGACACCTCAACTGGAAACGGCGTCGCCGGCGGAAGAAACAGCCCTGGTTTCGGGTCAATGCTTTGCACACGGTTTCGGCTTCACAATGAAATGTATTACAGAAAAAAACATTGCTGCAAAGTGATAAATTAATTCTTGGAAGAGAATCGGGAGATTACAAACTGTTGACAGTCTGTAGCACGAGGTACCCTAATTACTGCTTATAGCACATACAACGATGTGTTAAATTATAGTTACACAGACAATTACCATTTATTCAAATTATGCACATATTACTACAACCGATAAATCAAGTAGCACAAAATGAAAACTTACATATCTATAGAAGGAGTGATAATCGTAATACTATATGGGCAATGGCGGATTTACATATAGGCCCACTAGACACTGGCCTAGGGGCGGCACCTTAAGGGGGCGGCATTTTTCGCTCTGTACTCATTTTAACCTTTTACGTTTTAAAATAAGTTCCCTTACAAACGACAGAAAATTTTAATATTGTTAAATAACTTGCTAGTTTAAATAAGCCTTAAGAACGTCTTCGACAATACAAGCTTGGATATATACGAGTACATAGTTTACTTGGTGACTGAATGGAAATTTAACATTGAGTTTCTGTCTGGTATCATCTTCATGATTGTTCAAAATATTTTGATGTAAGCTGTCAGGACGGCAGTCTACAATTCTAAGTTTGAAACGTTATTATTCCGAGTATGATGTCGGCTTCTACTTAACCCTACCATATTTTCCCCGTGAAAATTCCGGGACCCCTGAAAAGGTGTGATAAACTAATCAGCAGTTTCTAAAATACTGTAACCTGTGTGGGCCTCAGTATGTAAAACCTGCCCTACTTAAATTTCTTGTAGAAATTACGGGAAAGTATCAAGCCAACCCTCCGTTACTGTAATTAATGTGAAAGCTTTGTGGTCCTCAACATCTGAGCTTTGATTTAATGACACCCGTTTAACAAACCATGTTGATACTGGAAATGTTTTACTTTTTAAACACATGTTTATACGAAACGAACGTGAGAAGAATATCTAATAATGTGTGAGATACAATTCAAAAATTTTATATTTATTTAATTATTTACTTTTTTTGGCGAAAATAGAAGAAGAAACCGACTTTCGTTTGTCTCATTTATTGTGCTGAAGCCTGCACGATATCAAAGCTCCCACTCTGTGCAATCGTATAGTATGTGGCATTGCAAATTTTACATCAAACTTCTTAACTAAGCTTTTTCTCTTCGGAAAAGGTTAGTTTTATTTTATGTTGGAACAAAAGTTGCATTTGCATGTAGACATAACAGCAGTGTTTACACAAATGACCAAACACCACATCAACTGCCAACAAGATTACTTAAACTTTGTAGTCTGTCTTCTCTGCCCACAGAAACCGCTAAAATGTTATAAGAATAAATGGGATAAGAATCGATCCAGCACACCTCACTGCAAGAAACTGCAAAAATTATTTGCTTTTTAAATTAGAAAGACAGTGTCAAGAATATTTAGAAGATATTTCGGTCCCAGCTAAGATTCCGGCGACGCGGAAAACAGAAGCCAAGAAAGGGACTGTCTAATTTTCTTTACGAGAGGAATTCCGGCCGGCAGGTGTGCTTCTACTGTTCACTGAGAAACAGGCGACAATGAAAATAAATTATTCTGCATTATCGTTCTTTCATAAGACAGTTATGTCGCATAGTCCGAGTTGGTCAGTTCATCGCTTCATGTTCAAAGGAAAACTCTCTGTGCTCGTTTGCCGTGTTTAAAGTAGAAAGCTTTCTGCTCATGTGCGGTGTAGTACGATTGGATCTTTCTTTCTTTCCTTTTACAAATCTTTTTCTTTTGTTTTGACATTTGGTTAACAATTTTTAAGTACCTTAACATGAATAACAGCGAAAAATGCGAACGTGAAAAATTAAGTGAGGCGGCATTTCGGAAATTATCTAAGGAAAGGCGAGAACGAGAAGCCAATGTTCTAAAAACGCTTGGCAGAGTAGATAAATTTTTTGCATAAAATATTGCTGGTTCGACTTCAAGTAGTACGGATGATACGTCTGGCGCTGCAGCTGTTGCAATTGAGCTAAATATCGACGAAACTAAAGTTAAAAATGTAGAAAAGCAAAAATGTTCATGATTTCGAGTTCCACGAAAAACTCAGTGTCGAGTCAGACATTACAAAAAGAAATAACCTCGTTAGTGATGATCCTGCGGAATGGTGTGTCACTGAATCAGCAATCGACATTCTCTTACAACGTAGCATTAATCAAAGTTGCAACGGTGATTTTTCTAATGCAAGATGATAAATAGGCGATGAAATCAGATATTTGACCAGAAATATATTTTACCGTAAACTTTTAAATGGTGAATCAATTGTGCATGATTTTTTAGTATACTTCTGTAGCACCGGTGCTGTTTTTTGTCCACCATGTAAATTGTTCGGACGAAGACCGCGATTGCTACTAATGGTATTGCAGACTGGGAAAAAATTTCTAATATTTTATCTCATCATGAGAATACACTTGAACACAAAAATTCGGAGTTCTCACTCTTAACAATAAAAAAATCACCTGGAACAATAGATAACCATTTCGAGTCATTTGCTGAGAGAAAAAAGATGCACTGGCGCAGTGTGCTGAAAAGGGTGTTTGCAGTAGTGAAGATAAAACAAGTCATGTACTTCCCCTACGTGGACACGTTGAAAGATTCCATTCATTACATAATGGTCAATTTATGATATGTCTTGAACTTATAGCCGAGTTTGATCATTTTCTCGCAGAGCAAATTGAGCGATGTGGAAATCCATGGCAGGGACAGAAATACAAGTTATCTTTCTTTAACAATCTGTGATGAAATAATAGAGCTTCTTTCTGAACGAATAAAAAGAATTATCATAAGTGAAACAAAACAGGCGAGATATTCCTCTATAATATTAGATTCTGTTGTGGACACTTCACATATTGATCAATTATCTTTCACATTAAGATATGTGAACGAGAATGGTGAACCTGCTGAACATTTCCTTCTGTTTTTACCACACCCGGGACACAAGTCCGAAAATGGAGCTGCGGCCGTACTAAAAGTCCCGTCTACAAATTCCATTAATATTACTGACCGTAGACGCCGATCATATGATAACGCAAGCAATATGCCAGGAACCTACACTGGTTTGCAGGCACGCATCAAAGAACGAAATCCGAAAGCGCATTATGTGCCTTGTGCAGCACATTCTTTGAATTTAGTCGGCACTAGCGCTGCAACCTGTTGTCAGGGAACATGTTCATTTTTCAATGGGGTGCAAAACGTTTATAATTTTTCTCTACTTCTACACAGTGCTGGGATAAACTTCTTTCTTTCATGAAACCAGGAAGCAAAACGGAAAAAAGATTATCAAAAACACGTTGGTCAGCAAGAGAGAAAGCGTGTGCAAGTCTGTATAAAAACTGGTAGGACGTTATCAATGCCCTCACACATATTGCCAATAAAACGTTTGAAAACCACTTGTACAATGTGAGGCTTCAGCTTTATTGTACCAACTCAACAGACTAGAAACAATAATCATTATGAGAGTTAGGAACGACATACTCCAGAGATCTAATAGTGTAAATCTGAAATTGCTAAGTGTAGATATCGATACTAAAATAGTGCATGAATTATATGAATCACTTGTAGGATTTATTACATCTATTCGTCGCATGTTCGACTATTGTGAAAATAAACTCATGGAGATTTTGACTGATATAGACTATGAGTACACCTATAAAAGACGCGTGGTGTAGCCACGAGGTCTGTGGCGCCTTGCCACGGTTCGCGCGGCTCTCCCCGTCGGAGATTCGTGTCTTCCCTCGGGAATGGGAGTGTGTTGTCCTTAGCGTAAGGTAGTTTAAGTAGTAAGTAAGCCTAGGGACCGATGACCTCAGTAGTTTGGTCCCATAGGAACTTACCACAAATTTCCAAATTTACTCCTACAAAAGATCACAAAAACGTAAACTTAATGATGACGATGAAGTGGACTCTAAAGAAGTTTTTCTGACTGGAAGGGAAAAATCGAGTCGAAACATTTATCTCAGTACCCGACAACTTGTACGCCTAATTAGTGATGAGGAAGGAAAGCTATAGAACACTGTTGGACTCCTTCACAGTTTTCAGTAACCTTAAGACCAGTTCAGCTGACGATACTGCTGAACGCGCAGCAAAACTGCAAGCGTCATATGACACAGATCTACAGCGTTCCTTCCCTAGTGAACGTGTACATATCGCGGACATTTTGAAATCTTCTGAGATTAGTGATATACCAGCTGCAATGAGTAAATTTTTACGAAATAGCTGAGTAAATTTTTATAGTCCGTGTTTCCGAATGTTGACATTGCTCTTAGAATATTTCTATGTATGGCACTTACAAATTGTTTAGTAGAACGCTCGTTTTCGGCTCTTAAAAGACTTAAATCGTACCTACGTTCTACATTGTCTGAGGAGGTATTGTCCATTCTTCACATCGAAGCCGACCTGCTAACAGCTAACTGATAACCGTCCGAACTATGAAGATATGATCAAAGAGTTTTGCTGCCGTCAAACCAGACGCAAACTTTGCAAACTGGTCAGTGTGTTTATTTATTCATATTAGTTTTAAAAATTTAAGATTATAATGTGATTTTTATTATAACTTATAGCACATTCATTGGATTTACAAACTACGTATTACCTGTTTACTATACAATTGCCGATGGCAGAATGCGGAACTAATCGTCGTTTACGTGCACACGAGACCGAAGGCGCCCGAAAATATTAAACGGTACCTGAATGACCCAGGCCGCTCGGTGCTGTACAGTCAAGTCATACTGATACTGTAGTATAATAGAACGGATGTGTATTCTTGTCGTCTGCTGAAATGTATAGTTGTAGCGGGAATATGCGTTATCGGAGTGTACGCTCAGATGAAAAAGCGTTAATAAACAACGTAGTTCAGTTCTGTCGATAAATACGTAAACGCTTCGCTAATACCGTTAGAAAGAGCTATGGTGGGAGCAGTAGCTACAGTACAAAACTGTTCAGCCCTTAGATGGCTTAAAGGTATTGTGTACACTTACTATGCAGTTACTAGCTACACAGACTCTAATACTATACACCTTAACTATTGGATTATAAAACAAATCTGATTTTTCCACACAGGTCTGTAAAATTATGTAATAGCAAATCCAGTTGTGTGTCTGTTCATCTGTATTCACTTATTAGATCGTGCACCGAAATCTCTATTTCATTTTCATTTCTTACGCTTTCCTATAGATTAACGTATTAATACCGAACATGTTTTTTTTTTTCTTTATCTGCTACACATTCAAGTTATTAGATAGTAAAATTACAGTTTAATTTTAATTTCGAACGCGTCTCTGTAAAAGTGTATATCAATCTCTAATGTACGACACTTTCGCTTCAATTTCTAGGTCGTAACACGACTTTTTAATTTTCATTTTCAACGGATTCGAGTAAAAGAACATATTAAAAGTGAATGTATAAAAAAATCTGTTGTCTCCTATCCTCTCTGCTAAATATTTAGGCCATAAAAGAAAACTTATTTTCCTTGTGTTCGTTTCTGTTATCTTTCAACAGAAGAATGTGTCGACACACAGTATTAAGTCTGTTTTATCCGCTGTATGCGAAGTCTGTAAAAGATGGTAATTGCTCACTTACTTGTTCTTCAGCAGAATGCCTTCTGATACTGGCTTTCTTTCTTCTTCTTAGCTCTTGAGAAAGTTCAGACAGCAAGTATCTCTATAAGGTGTTAGTTAAATAGCGCGCAACACTTAATACAGCACAACTAGCCACTCAGAACGAGTTCGCTCGTCGCGAATAAGTATCGCAATGTTGCCAAGCAACTGCTCGTGACGTATCGCGCGTTATTTTATTGTTGAGAACGTCATCCGGGGCCTCTTATAAGAACAACAATGACTTTGACTACACCATTGCTTTTATCGATCATATGCAGTAAGCTGCCAGTTTACAACGATCGTGATTCTTTAGAATATTAATAATAAACGATCATCAAGCCACTGACATACAAATTTACCACTTCAAGGTCTGAGCAACCCACTACTGAGCATAAACTTTTCTCTAAATTCCGTTACATTCTTTCCCATAGCAATTAAACTTTTCAGTTTGCAAGTTTATTGATTTATGTAACGTTCAGCCATAAGAAGCTACGTATGTCAGGAATTAAAGGCGGATGCCTGCAGAACTGAATAACAACAGTGCTCTTTTTCTGGGGGACGCGGGCGGGAGGCTACTCCTAAGCTTTTCTGTCCGTAAAGTAACTTATCTGCGATGTTGGAGCCGTCAAAAGTTTGCCAACGATTTATTTCACGGGTGTAAATCGGATTTATTTCATTTTCTCGTGTTGGTAATCGCAACACAAACAATGCCAGTGTAGTCTGTTTGTGGGAAAGGCGATACATTAAACTGTTTCAGAGTCTTACATCTGCATCTACATCTACATCTACGTGGATACTCTGCAAATCGCATTTAAGTGCCTGGAAGAGGGTTCATCGAACTATCTTCACAATTCTCTATTATTCCAATCTCGTATAGGGCGACGAAAGAGTGAACATCTGTATCTTTCCGTACGAGCTCTGATTTCCCTTATTTTATCGTGCTGATCGTTCCTCCCTAAGTACGTCGGTGTCGACAAAATATTTTCGCATTCGGAGGAGAAAGTTGGTGATTAGAATTTCATGAGAATATTCCTTCGCAACGAAAAACGCCTTCTTTTAATGATGTCCAGCCCAAATCCTCTATCATTTCTGTGAAACTCCCTCCCATATTTCGCGATAATACAAAAAGTGCTGTCTTTCTTTGAACATTTTCGATGTACTTCGTCAGTCCTATCTGGAAAGGATCCCACACCTTGCAGCACTATTCTAAAGGAGGACGGACATGAGTAGTGTAGGCAGTCTCCTTACTAGGTCTGTTACATTTTGTAAGTGTCCTGCCAATAAAACGCAGTTTTCTATGTGTTCCTTCCAATGTAAGTTGTTCGTAATTGTAATACCTAGGTATTTAGTTGAATTTACGTCTTTTAGATTAGACTGATTTATCGCGTAACCGAAGTTAGAGTTCCTTTTAGCACTTATGTTGATGACCTCACAATTTTCGTTATTTAGGATCAACTGCCACTTTTCGCACCATTCAGATATCTTTTCGAAACCGTTATGCAATTTGTTTTGATCTTCTGATGACTTTATTAGTCGATAAACGACAGCGTCATTTGCAAACAACCTAAGACGACTGCTCAGATTTTCTGCCAAATCATTTATATAAATAAGGAACAGCAAAGGGGCTATAAAACTACCTTGGGGAACGCCAGAAGTCACTTCTGTTTTACTCGATGACTTTCAGTCAATTACTACGAACTGTGACCTCTCTGACAGGAAATCACAAATCCAGTCACATAACTGATACGATATTCCATACGCACGCAATTTCACTACGCGCCGCTTGTGTGGTACTGTGTCTTAAGCCTTCCGGATATCCAGAAATACGGAATCGATCTGAAATCCCTTGGCAATAGCACTCAACAGTTTGTGTGAATAAAGAGATACTTGTGTTTCACAGGAACGATGTTTTCTACACCCGTGTTGACTGTGTGTCAATAGACAGTTTTCTTCAAGGTAATTCATAGTGTTCGAACACTACATATGTTCTAAAATCCTGCAACATATCGACGTTAACGATATGGGACTGTAGTTTAGTGGATTACTCCTGCTACCTTTCTTGAATATTGGTGTGACCTGTGCAACTTTCTGGTCTTTGGGTACGGATCTTTCGCCGAGCGAGCGGTTGTATATGACTTTTGAGTATGGAGCTAATGCATCAACACACTCCCGAAAGGAGCCTAATTGGTGTACAGTCTGGACCAGAAGACCTGCCTTTATCAAGTGATTTAAGCTGGTTCACTACTCCGAGGATATTTACTTCTACGTTACTCATGTTGGCAGCTGTTCTCGATTCGAATTCCGGAATATTTACTTCGTCTTCTTTTGTGAAGGCATTTCGGAAGGCTGTGTTTAGCAACTCTCCTTTGGAAGCACTGTCTTCGATAGTATCGCGCAGAGAACACATTGATTGTTTCTTGGCGCTAACATACTTCACATATGACCAGAATCTCTTCGGATTTTCTGCCAAGTTTCGAGACAACGTTTCGCTGTGGAAACTGTTATAAGCATCGCGCATTGAAGTCCGCACTAAATTTCGAGCTTCTGTAAAAAATCGCACATCTTGGGGATTTTGCGTCTGTTTAAATTTTGGCATGTTTGTTTCGTTGTTTCTGCAACAGTGTTGTAACCCGTTTTGTGTACCAAGGACGAGCAGCTCCGTCGTTAGTTAATTTATTTGGTATAAATCTCTCAAGTGCTGCAAATATAACTTCTTTGAATTTAAGGCACAATTGGTCTACATTTGTATTATTAATTTGGAATGAGTGGAGATCGTCTCTCAGGAAGACGTCAAGTGAATTTTTATCTGCTTTTTTGAATAGGTATATTTTTCTAGGATTTGGGGATTACAATACTCAGTCTCGCTACGACAACCCTGTATTCACTAATCCCTTACACAACCTATCTCGACAGCTGAATGAATAGCTGGCAGACAGTGAAACAGGCGCCTAGAGCCAGCAGCAGGCAGAAGTTATGGGCACACTGGACTACCGAAGGCACCGATAGATTTCTCCGTTGTCAAGGCACCGTGGTTCTAAGCTGCAGTATCCATTTCAGCACACGAATTAAAGAAACAGCCACTATACTTCCAGCTGGTACGAAGTGATGGCCTGCCAAATTCGTATTCTTTATTTATCTATATATTACAAAACTCACAATAAGTTCACACGATACCTGTAAATCAGTGTCTCTTGATGTCATACATGCATGCTGTGTCGTGGCATCGTGTTTCAGCTGATAAAAGCCATTCGTCAGCGAACGCCTATGCCTGTGCTTCTACACCCACATCCTGCAAAACCAGTCTGAAATACATAGTACGGGTATTTCCCACTTTACCACATAGGTGATTCTTCCCACTTCATTTACTTATGGAGTGCGGGAAGAATGATTGCATAACCCCCCATGTTCTCTGAATTAGTCTAATCTTGTCTTTTCATTTTCTACAAAGCTACACGTAGGCAGTTGAAGAATATTTCGAAATCCTTCACTTAATGTTGGTTGTCAGGAATTTTCTCTGCCTCGAGATGACTGGGTGTTGTGTGTCTTTCATCATCTCAAGTCGCCGAAGTGGCGTCAGCTAAAAAGGACTTGCAATTTCGGCTACCGAACACCCCGCATGGGGTCTCCCGGCCAACAATGCCGTAAGATCATTTCATTTCATGACCAAAAATAAGATGAAACTGCATAAACGTATATTATGTTGCATTAAACTCAAACAACACTTAGCAACACATGAAATGATTTCTGTGCACTTAAATAACAATCTTGTTACGATCACATAGCACAATGATTTTGTACCCAACACGTTGTCGATACAACACAAAATAGCTGTTGACATTCGCCACTTCTCGTTAACCTCACAATTTCAAATTATTGCTGTTGTTAGGCCTTTGTATCTGGGTGTTTCAACAAATGATACTTTTATTTTGGTGCCTTTTGAACCACCACCTTTGGCTACGTTTCATCTCTTTGTTGATCCACTTACGTCTTTGATAGTGTTCGTTGAGTGTAACACAGGAGCAGTTCTCCTTGCTTACACTGAAGTGACAAAAGCTGTGAGATACTTCCTGATAACGTGTAGCAACAAATCGACGTGACATGGGCCAAGCTGTCTCTACAGCTGTCCGTAATTGCGAAAGTGCCGCCAGTGCATGATTTTGTTTGCGAACTTACCTTTTCATTATATCCCATAGATGTTCGATGGTAGTTATGTCGTGCTATCCTAGTGGCTACACCATTCGCTGGAATTGTCCACAATGTTCTTCAAAAAAATCCTGAACACTTGCTTCCTAGTGACATAGCGCACTGTCATCCATAAAAATACCATTGTTTTTTTGAGAACATGACGTCCATGAATGGCTGCAAATAGTCTCCAAGCATCCAGAGGAGCCAGTCCATTTCATGTAAACACAGCCCACAGCATTAGCGCACTACCATCACCTTGTACAGTGCCTTTTTGACAACTTGCGGCCATGGCTTTGTTGTGTCTGCATCACACTCGAAACCTGGTATCAGCTCTTACCAACTGACATCGGTACTCATCTGACCAGACCACTGTTTTCAAATCGGATAGTGTCCAACTGATATGCTCACGAGGGCGCGTGAGGCACTACAAGCGATGCCGTGCGGTTGGTGTGGTATCATTTATCGATACCACCTCACGTGTGTCACAGTTGGAAACTGAATTGCAAGTTTCGGTCGGACGCCGATAGCGGTCGTTAGGGATCTGAACACAGTAGAGCATGTCTGCTAGCCATTCCTCCAGCAGCTCTGGACAACGAGTGCCCTCTGCTGCTGTGATAAAAGGCAGGCGGCGGCGGCCACAGAGCCACTCACCCTGGGAGCCTCTTCGCTATGTTTTGCTATGCAGACACTGCCTAGACGCGGCTCCAATACAATCGTTCATGCTGTAGTGCAGAAATTCTCCTCCTCATTACTATTGTATGAACTGATTTCTTGCTGCATTATTTGTAATGATTCTTCACATTCTTGGAGAAATGCAAGTTAAGTAAATCCTCTCTTTGTTATGTTAACTTGTTCGGTAGTCATTTCTGCTCCTCTCCAGTTTTTTCTACGACGACGGCTCCAGCACCGCTCTGTAGCCCACCTCTCCTTACCGTTGTGTACAAAGTTGTACACAACAGTTACCAAAGGCACTCGCGTCGGACGTCTACTGCGGTAGCCCGTTAACGCCAGATTTCGCCGTACAGTTGTAACGGATACGTTCGTCCTACGTCCGACATTGACTTATCCGATTATTTTAGGCAGTGTTCTTTGTCTGTTAGCACTTACACCTCTACGCAAACGCAGCTGCCCTCGGTTGTTAAGTGAAGGCCGTCAGCCACTGCGTTGTCCATGGTGAGAGGTAGTGCCTGAAATGTGGTACTCTCGGCACAATCTGGACACAATGCAGCTCGGGATATTGAATTTCCTTACTATTTCCGAAGTAGATTTTCCGATGTTTCTAACTCCAACTACCATTCCGAGTTCAAAATCTGTTAATTCCCCGTGCGGCCATAATAACGCCGGAAACCTTTTCACATGAATCGCATGACTTCCTTTAACCTAATAAAATATATACCGCAAGTCGCACGAAAATAAAAATTAAAAAACACAAACAATTTTAAGTCTTCTGCTACTTCTTTCTCAAGGGTCTTTACAGAGTCCAAAAATTAACTTTAACATTAGACAAACAAGCAAAGACAGCACTACACTCAAGAGGTGTAACAGGTTGGATGTAGCAGGCGTAGCGGGTGAGCTGGTGCAAGAGAAGGGTTACCCCTTTTGTTAACATCATCAGTGGTGTTAGCGGTGTCGGGGGCAGGACCTGTCTCCAGGCTATGGCAGCAACAGGTAGGCATTAGGCCTATTGACAGACCAGACATGGGGCAACAGATGACAAACGATTGATCTTGTTAAAGACAGTCCTCCAGCAGCAGTTGTCAATGTTGTGACAAGTGTCCGGCTCTCTTCAGTCCCTCCTCTCTGGTCGCCAGTGGCGTTATCCTGGTCGGGTGTCTCGAGACTCTTGTGTCGAACAGTGGTGGTCCGAGGCGGCACGTGACGTCAGGGGCTAAGCCCTGTTCCCTACTACCTGTTCCCAAAGAACGATGGTTTTTTTTATTCATGACAGTGCACCATGTTACGGGGCCATAATTACTCGTCACTGGTCAGAAGAACTTTCAGGACAATTTGAGCGGATGATTTGGTCACCTAGATCGCCCGACTTGAATCACATGGATTAATTATGATCCATGATCGATAGCTTTGTTCATGCACAAAATCCTACACCGGCAACACTTTCGCAATTATGGACGGCTGTAGAGGCAGCATGGTTCAGTATTTCTCCAGGGGCTTCCAACGACTTGTTTATGCCATGCCTGGTCCAAAAAAAATGGTTCAAATGGCTCTGAGCACTATGGGACACAACTGCTGAGGTTATTAGTCCCCTAGAACTTAGAACTAGTTAAACCTAACTAACCTAAGGACATCACAAACATCCATGCCCAAGGCAGGATTCGAACCTGCGACCGTAGCGGTCTTGCGGCTCCAGACTGCAGCGCCTTTAACCGCACGGCCACTTCGGCCGGCTGCCTGGTCCAGTTGCTGCGCTACGCAGGGTTTAGGATGACCGACACGATATTAGGTGGTATCTCATGACTTTCGCCACCTCAGTGTGTGTCTGAATTGCACAATAATTCACATAAACATATGAAAATACAATCACATAAACCACAGGCTATAACACGAATACTATTTTTTGCAATTTTTAAGGAGTATAAGACACACGCAGAAAATATTTTCAGTTCGATTCGAAGTAGATCTCAATGGAGCGTTACGTAGGAGTGCTAAATTCTACCCTCAGGCCAGTGTCTTTTAGCCCAGAAGGACAGACGGACAGCTGGTTTGGCTTCTTACAGCACAACGAGCGCAAGATATTTCAGAAATTCTTCCTACTGCTACAGCGGTTGAAACTGACAACACCGCAGAATATGTTTAGCAACTCTGTCATCGACGATCTTCTGATAGCCTAGAGGCGTAACTAGTGGGAATAAGCCAGGAACTAAAATATGAACAAAATGTGTAAACTGCGTGGAGCTACACCGAAATTCTGTACTACGCCCACTTTGTTTAACCTCTTCCTATTTCGTTGGTTTCCTTCTATGTTAAGCAAAAACACAAACGCTCATCTACCAGACCCTTTTCGCTTTTATTGACAAAGTAGCACCGGCAGCTATATTATAATCATGAGGAGTAGTTGACACTTTTCATTTCTGTATTTTGTATATACTGAATGAACAGACTGAATCTCATATTTTCTTAAGGACGGTATATTTCAGACTTTACTGCCAACGTCTTGTGTTCCTTGTTACATATTCTTATCACAACTACTACTCCTTCCACATTACCAGCTCCTGGAATCGAACTTATACTACATTCATTCACTTGGTTTGTTTTCTTCACCCTTACTGAGTCCGGATTTTCGATCATTGCACAAGATTATCCTGTAAAGTTTGCTTTTGTGATTCAAGTTTTATGTATTATATTATTTGTGGTTGTCCCCATTATTTCATTAGTGTATGTTGTGTGCCAATTTTTTTAACTCTGTGTAAGAGATTATGCCAATGAAAACATTCTTAAGGAAGACGGTTTTTATGCGTATAATGTTTCAAAATGTTATTTAATCCTACAAATAATAGTATCTAGTGATGAAAAAAAGTGAATCGCTTCCACTGAATGAGGTTTAGTCTGTAGCAATGTGAAGACAGAAAAATCAGTAATAGTTACGACGGCTACTGAGGAAGTGAGCCATCTAAATAATTCCACTTTTTCGTTGTTTATGATTTTGGGGTTGCAGTGAGTGCCTCTTGATATTATTTGTACCCAGGCTCTAGACAGAAATCAGAGTTACAGAAATGGAAATAAGACTTATTGGAGTGTACTTTAAGTATTTCAACTCACAGTTAATGCATTGGAAATCATAATCCTAACGTCTTCAAAGCACAAGTTTCTCAAGGGCAGGAAGCTCAAGAAATGCATAGACTTCAGAAAATATGTATTCTTCTTGAACCTATTCTGGTGAAGAACTGGCAACATTGTAGAAAACTTATGTCCAATAGGTGACTGTCGACTCACTTCCTTGAGTGGTTCAGAATTAGCTTTCTAAATTCATTTGACACGTTCTTATAATCTCTATTAAAAATTTGAATGAGTCTCTCTTAAAGTGTAACACTGGGTTATGACATTTATGATTTGGCTGATTTTACATTGCGGATTATCTGTGTTATGACTGACAGTGAATGTGTACCGCACATACCACTGGTTCACTACGCATTTCGTAGCATGGCTGCTTTGTGAAGTACCGAATGAGGTGGTACAGAGGTTAGCTCACTGGACTCGCATTCGGGAGACGACAGTTCAAATCCGCTTCCGGTCATCCTGATTTACGTTTTCTGTGATTTCCCTAAATCGCTTCAGGAAAATGCAGGGATTGTTCCTGTGAAAGGGCACGGCCGACTTCCTTCCCCATCCTGCCCTAATCCGAGGGGACCGATGATCTCGCTGGTTACTCCCTTTTCCCCAAATCAACCAACCAGTCTTTGTGAAGCAGAAGATGCATTAGCTCTTGGTCCCAATCTTACTGTAGACTTAGACACTCTGTCAGACTTTTACCTCTTCTCTTCCTGATCTACAAGTATCCTGATCGAAATACAGTGAGCAAATTTTGGCATCTCCGTCTTAAGTCCTCTCGCAATCTCAGTTTACTACGTTCTTGATCTAAAGGTGAAAATTTTAAAAAAATGTGACATTTCAACCCGGTTAAAACTTACATACTCGTGCTTATAACGAAATAATTTGTAGTGTATTTGTTCCATAATGTATGTCCTTGAGCTCTGTGACAATTCTTTTAAACGATAATGTTGAATGTAATCCGCTACCAGTCACAACTGGATATGGACAAAGTGATGAGAGTTGGATGTATGTACATGTGTTGGAGTATCCACATCATAAATGTACATTTTCCAACTAAGTACTCATTTGAACCAAATAGTAAGTGTACGTTTGTCACCAAAGTTATCACTTCAACAACCACATTCGGATTTTCAGGACAAATAGCTAACGTTACCACAAATGAGATACTTACAAGCTTTTATGTGCCAGTTGTCCCCAGATCTATAAAAGCCAGACAGGAAAGAGCTTCGCTGTAAGATATCGGTAACACATGGATGCCTTTTGGAATCCACTTTTGCCGCGCATTTGAAAGAAAATTACCAGTCAGTTACAGACAATGAAAACTACCTTCAGATTATACACTATCAACAAAGGAAAGAAAATTAATCACGTCGTAAAACTTAATGTTAATCTTCCAAATTCCAACAAATCTTATTCTCACTAAACGAGTAGACCTGGGAAACCAAACACATTTACAGAACTTCTATGAATGATTTACATATATGAGCTGTAACTTATGGTTTTCTCACAACCACCAATCAAAAAATCTTGTATCCAGTTAGCACCTAAAATAAATTTGTCGAAGTTATTTCATTTGTTTGAATCTTATGAAAGTCGAACATGAAGACAGATTACTTTACACTCATAGTCCCCCTAATTTGCTTTATGTAATAGATTATGTGCCAAACATTGCTCTCATTAAAACAAAACAAAACTATAACTACATTTGTTCTACACTACTAGTCATAAGAGCTTATGCAATGTAAAAGGGGTCAATTATTATTATATGACAATGTTTTTGTGACATAATATTATTTGACAGCTCCTGTATCGCATATTTTAAAATAACTATCTGGTTCTACAATCGTATACCAGTTTTCATAACTTAGTAATATCTTCTATCCTTTCATGAATGAAACATTTCTGTGTTTCCCAGCTTCAATCCCTTTGAACATAAATTAAATTAAAAAATTAAAAAATTCAAATATATATGTCTAATGCTACCACTTTACGTTCCATATACAGTTAGTAACATTTTAAGTGATATAACTAGCGATCGCTATGTTGCTGTCTCCCGATTACTCCATGTTTAATTTTTTCTGACGAAAACGACTTTCAAGTTTCAGCAGATTAGCATTCCTGTGATGTACGCATTTGACAAGTAAGAACACTTATGACTCATTGCTGCAAATTCTTTACAAAGGACTGGAACAAGTATGGCAGCGATACTGTGTGTATCTGTTTTCAGGACAGCAGTGACATCTTGATTGTTCTCATTTTTCACTTTATCTTTTTGTTGTATGTAGACTGTGAACACCTACGACTCCTTTTATTTCGTCGTTTCTTGTGGTGTGTTGGTCTAGGAACTGACATACGTTTGATCATAAGGGCTTCTGTAAGCACCGTAGTTCTCTAAGGTATCAGCTCCTACGCATTAAGTCATTTGTCTTCATTTCGTATATTATTTGAGCATGTTTCCGAAGTTCAGATAGCTGAGAAAAGTCTGAGAGGCAAGCGACTGCTTATTGTTGAAACAAACTAATCTGATTTCAGACTCTCTGCCTCGTGATGACTGGGTATTGTGTGATGTTCTTAGGTTAGTTAGGTTTAAGTAGTTCTAAGTTCTAGGGGACTGATGATCATGGATGTTAAGTGCCATAGTGCTGAGAGCCATTTGAACAATTTTTTGATTTCAGACGATCGACAACATCTACGTCTCCCTTTTTGAGACTATAGAACGTAATCACTTCATTTTCATTCGCTTCGCTACTGTCAGCGTCTATAATGTCGTCACTGACTATCGTAGATACCATTAGTATATAATTTTCCTGTTTCTTGCTTTTAACGCGGTAGCAAATTGGGCGATTGCTACCTGATTTCCCTCCTAAATCGAAAATGCTGCTCTTTCCTGGCATTCGTTTTACTGACAGCCGTTATTTCTTTCTTATTCCCCCGCATGGTACGTTCTACTGTGAATCGATGATTTGTGTACAATTCGTTAGCGACTGGTATAGGTGAAAGATAGTTGTTTATTGTCACCTTTTTGTCTGTGTTATAAATGGATTGATACCGTCGAAATGCCACCTTCGTTGTGTTACTGGGTACTTGATATGGACCAGCAAACCGTTTGCCTACATATAGTCACATATTTAGGGCGTAAAAAGTTGTAGCATGAAAGAGTGGAAATATTTTTTTTCCTTAATTTTCCGGCTTGTTTGGAATGTACTGACTGATTTTGCAGTGTCCACAGATTCCTTCCAACATCTTGTTTGTTCATACCACTGATACTACACTGTAACTTTTCATTCACGAGTTCACAAATTCATCGAAAGTTTCTCTAACTGATGTCAAATTATCAATTTTCTTCCTCTGCGCCTCTTATACCTGTCATCTAATCGCACAGGTTCGAGAAGATTTTGGAATCCCTGTCTGCTCACCGACACAACAAGAAAATCTGGTACAGTGGCATCACTGGTCCATAGCTCATCGGTATTGAAATTCTGCAACCTTTTCACTCCTGGGAGTAATAGACCGCCGTCTCCATTGTTAAGTTGCTGCCATTCTATCTACTACTTGGTTCTTGTGTTTTACACTGATGTAATGCGGACAATTCACTGTTTGGAAGAAAAATTTCTGGAAAACCGGAACCGTTTTGAACCATAAAGGTTTACTGGCGAAAAAAATCGCGATTAAGACCATAGTATGGTCATTTTATAAGCGTTGCCGTAGCCCTTGCTGTGTATTCGCTTTGTCAGTTAAAGCTACATTTACGCGTTAGCCTGGAGATTAAGCATATATTTTATGTGAATGAGAACGGTAACGTTAAACCTCTGGATGTTGGTGACGGATAATGATATCAAAAAAAAGTTTCGAAATCCCCCGAGAACACCAAGAACCAAACGATTTGCTCAATATGCATGGACTGGAGGAAGTGTGCAGTACTTACATTTTTATCCAGTACTGCAGGATAGCTACAGTATACCCGTTCATCTGACCGGTATACAAACGGTCACTGGGCCAAGGGCTGTCCAAAACACTTGAACTCCCATCTCTGTGATCAATGCAATCCGATGTATGTGCACGTTTTTTCGCGCGCGGCTAGTTGGAACATGTTAGTATCGTGTACCGTCGCCCTCTCAACGCCGGATTTATGTACTTTCGTGGAGATCTAGAAATGCTTCTTGCATGTAACTGAATTTCACACAGACATACCCATATCGAGGTCACGAATTTTGATTTTTATTTTTTATTTCATTAATTCGCGAAGTTTTAGGCAAGCTCTTATTACTGGCACTTCTTGTTTCACTCAGCAGAATTTCTTTGTAAGTTCATAATGCTAAGATGTAATTGATTTTTATTAAAACAATACATATTCTTACAGAATTTCTCGTTGGCTTATTAAATACAACAGAAAGACTTACGAGATAAATTCTGTTTCTTGTATCTTCGATCTGACAAGTACTCTTCATTGATACATGAGTAGATATAGCAAATTTATTGCTAATGTTTATAAGTGAAAGGGATTTAATACTAGCACTGAAGGTGATCACGCAGTGATTGAAATCAATTTGCAACAGAAATAAAGACTTCTTCTTCAACGACCACTGATGACCTTCTTTTTGTTATTAATACTGTGTTGGTTATCGTGGAGCACGCAACCGCTGAGGGAGTCCCTATTAAAAAGATTATTATCAACAATGTAGTCCCGCTTATTTTGTACGGTACAACAGTCTTACCACGCTCAGATCGCTCTTCAATTCCACATCCCTAGAAACCTATTGGTTTGGAGGTAACTACACTCATGCTCATAAATTAAGGATAATGCTGATACATGGTGAAGGAACGCTCTATTGGGTGGGGGTGGTTTACGGGTTTAAATCACCTCGGGGTATGACCATGCGGTGCATTTAACCTGCGGTCGTCGCACGATGGCGCTGGCAACAGTCCTTGGTGCACGTCAGAATACGGTGCAGCGAGTAAGTGTACAGACGTTTTCAGTCGTGCTAATGGTGATTGTGTGTTGAAAATGCTCTAGAACACATATTGATGACGTTATTAGGGGTGGAATACTAGGGCGAGTGGAGGCTGGTCAGACACAGGTCGTAGCACGGGCCCTCCGTGTGCCACATGTGATCTCAAGATTATGGCAACGATTCCAGCAGACACGAAACGTGTCCAGGCGCTACAATACGTGACATCCACAGTGTACAGCACCACAAGAAGACCGATATCTCACAATCAGTGCCCGCAGACGGCCACGGAGTACTGGAGGTAGCCGTGCTCGGGACCTTACCGCAGCCACTGGAACAGTTGTCTCCAGACACACAGTTTACAGACGACTGAACAAACTTGGTTTATTTGCCTGGAGACCTGCAAGGTGCATTCCACTGACCCCTGGTCACAGGAGAGCCCTAAAGCCTGGTGTCAAGAGCACGGTACATGGCCATTGAATGAGTAGTCCCAGGTTATGTTCAAGGACGTGTCCAGGTATAGGCTGACAGTGATTATCGCCGGGTTTTCATATGGCGTGAACCAGGAAACAGATACCAACCCCTTAATGTCTTGAAAGGCACCTGTATGGAGGTCGTGGTTTGATGTTGTGAGGTGGGGTTATAATTGCTGCACGTACACGCCTGCATGTCTTTGAGAGAGGAACTGTAACAGGTCAGGTGAACCGGAACGCCTTTTCAGGGGTGCAGTGGGTACCACCTTCCTCCTGATGGATGATAACGTACGCCCCCACCAAGCTGCAATCGTGGAGGAGTACCTTGAAACAGAAGGTATCAGGAGAATGGAGTGGCCTGCCTGTTCTCCAGACCTAAACCCCATCGAGAACTTCTGGGATGCTCTCGGTCGCCGTATCGCTGCAAGTCTTGAAACCCCTAGGACACTTCAGAAGCTCCGACAGGCACTGGTGCAAGAATGGGAGGCTATACCCCAGCAGCTGCTCGACCAACTGATCCAGAGTGTGCCAACCCCCTCATGCGGCCTGTGTACGTGTGCATGGTGATCATATCCCATATTGATGTCGGGGTACATGCGCAGGAAGTAGTGGCGTTTTGTGGCACATGGGTTTCGGGACGGTTTTCTCAACTTATCACCAATACCGTGGACTTACAGATCTGTGTCGTGTGTGTTCCCTGTGTTCCTATGCTATTAGCCCCAGTTTTGTGCAGTGCCACGTTGTGTGACACGACATTCTACAATTATCCTTAATTTATGAACATGGGTGTATTTTAGCAATACAGCTCAAGCATATTTACGTCCTCAAATGAATTTTCTTGGATTTCATTCCAGGAAGAGGAAAAACTTAAATTTTTTACTTCCTGGCAGATTAAAACTGTGTGCCCGACCGAGACTCGAACTCGGAACCCTTGCCTTTCGCGGGCAAGTGCTCTACCATCTGAGCTACCGAAGCACGACTCACGCCCGGTCCTCACAGCTTTACCTCTGCCAGTTTGGAAGGTAGGAGACGAGATACTGGCAGAGGTAAAGCTGTGAGGACCGGGCGTGAGTCGTGCTTCGGTAGCTCAGATGGTAGAGCACTTGCCTGCGAAAGGCAAAGGTCCCGAGTTCGAGTCTCGGTCGAGCACACAGTTTTAATCTGTCAGGAAGTTTCATATCAGCGCACACTCCGCTGCAGAGTGAAAATCTCATTCTCAAATTTTTTAGATCCAACATTACGAAAAGAAGTACGACAAGGAAATCGAGCTGCTGGAAATACATTGCTTTCCATATTAGCAGTGCAACACGTGAACATTTCTTCATTATCGTTTATCTTATCGAAAGCTGTATCAGATGTTGGCAAGAAAAGCCATCGGCGATGGACACATTATGGGGAGCGGTTCGTATTACACGACAACGTTTTTGTACCAACAGTGCCAAATAGCGTATTATCGCTGGTGTTCGCACACTACCCGTTGCTTGGAGAGGTGTTATACATTGGGGCTCGTCCATTAACGATATTTTGTGTAGTAGGCATATAGGTACCATATCTCATCGACTAAATTGGATGGGAGTGATCGATGACTGACTGATAACATTCAGGAAAAATATTTACCTGTCCACCCTTTCATTTCTGTTGGTCAGAATTAGGGCATGTAGTACACGTCCATCCAAATTTAGAATCTTGCTCATTGAATGAAAATATTCGGAGTTCAACAGCATCTAAGGGCGAATATGTCGTTTAAAGATCAGAGAATGCGAACAGAATGAATCTGCAGAACAAACAGTGTGCTGGCGTACGCAGGCGTCAGCAAACCATGCGGCATAGAGGTTATGAGAGTAACGATAGAGGCCAACGACAAGACTCACCAGAGGGCCAGTAGTAGCAAGTTAGTTCCAGCCTGTTACGCCTTCGAGCCTCTACACTGTGGAGTTCCAACGTGTCACCGAGATGGAGCCACAGATTTGCCTCTAGCTCAGAGACAGGCAGCACATTACAGTGAACATAGCGGACTTATACTTCAGCAGCAATGAGGCTACGTGGACTATAGAGAAGAGAGCTTGTACTACTGCACATGGAAACTGAAGTTAAGTAGCTCTTTGTTTATGAATAAAGAACCCGGTTATTAAATGCGTACAGTTTGTGTTATATAAACAGGATACCGGCCACCAACCAACATCCTCTTCTTGTTTGCCGTGGTATAGCTCTACAGAGACAACGAGACCACATAAAATCGGCTAAAGAGAATACAACAAACAGTGGGCTGCAACAATGGAAGGGACAAGTGAATAGCATCGAAAATATTACGACAGACTGAAGAGTTTTTCTGACCAAGTAAGGTCACAGGGCATTTATTTTTTATTGTATTTGAACTTTATATGTTGAAAGTATTGATGCTGAACTAGGTTTCTAACTCAGATCTCCCAATCTTCGGATCTGAATCCCTTCAGGACGATACAGGTCCCTCAATCCCTCTGTCCCCAAGATTCGAAACTCGTCAAGGTATCTTCGAAAAACGCGTGTCTAGTTTAGAATCTTGGTCCAGCACAAACATTTTCACCATGTCGTTTCAAGCTGTAGCATGTGCACATCAAACTACTGATGAAACATAATTATAATTTTAAAGTTCCTCCATACTTTGTCAACTATGACGATTGGCGCCAGTTTATACTTCCAGTCAGATTCACACTTTTCATCACACACATCGTGGTTGCTGGTGAAAAAGAATTCAATATTACCGTCTCTTCGTGAATAGTCAACAATGATGACATCTGCCGGCCGTAGTGGCCGTGCGGTTCTGGGCGCTACAGTCTGGAGCCGAGCGACCGCTACGGTCGCAGGTTCGAATCCTGCCTCGGGCATGGATGTGTGTGATGTCCTTAGGTTAGTTACGTTTAATTAGTTCTAAGTTGTAGGCGACTGATGACCTCAGACGTTAAGTCGCATAGTGCTCAGAGCCATTTGAACCATTTGAACCATGATGACATCTGCAGTTTCGACTAAGAGTCAGCTCAGCACTTATCGTAACGTAATAAGTTCAATCAAACACATGCATTCGCTACTGCTTAAATAAACCGATGTTTAACGTTTATTCATGGCTACAAAACAACGGCGGTAGGCGCTGCTGGTTTGAAATACCGATAAGGCAAACATTTTTTGTCTCGCCATTTCAATTTCAGTCTTGTCGGCACTAGCGAAAAATTTCGATATGCAACGTTTTATTGTGCTTAGTTAATAATCTATTAGGTTCTGGGCTCGAATCACCGACCAACACAAAAGTTTACGACATGTCATTTCAAGTTTAAACATGCACACACTTTGGTACTTGTGAGTGAAACCATATTTAAAATCTTTCATGGTTAGTGAACAGGAGCTCCACATTCTAGTCCTGTATAAAACTTTTCGCCGTTTACTTTAAGGTTCAAACTGGCTTTTTTAAATATAATTTATTGCATTAAATTTTATTTAACAAAGTTTTAACGCTACATCATCTCTAAAAAACTGTTGAATATGATAACTGTCTAATTGTTGTGCTCTCATAAATAATTAATCATATTTTTGTCTTGTCTCATAAATCGTTTCATTTGTTGTGCAGTGTGATTAATGATGTTACTACAGGCGTTTTCAGAATGTA
Organism: Schistocerca nitens; assembly: GCF_023898315.1. Classification (NCBI taxonomy): domain Eukaryota; kingdom Metazoa; phylum Arthropoda; class Insecta; order Orthoptera; family Acrididae; genus Schistocerca; species Schistocerca nitens. Next base: position 496,605,898 of record NC_064621.1, read on the forward strand.
AACGTGGCCCACGTCAACTTCATTAAGTTCTTGTAGGTCAATTTCGGTCTCAGAATCATTGAAAGGTTGATTCTGTTTCGCCATTCTGAAAGGAGTGCGAAATATATTTGTTGTCACCTCCCGTAATTTTGAAACGGCCTAGTTCAAGTCTTCTCTTTATCACAGAGTAGTATTTGGGCAGCAGCAGTTTGATTGATGAGCGGAGATTAATTTTTGTTTAAATTTTTTTTTCACGCAGAAACGATCTCTTTTTTCTGGAATATGTTGAAGATGGCACAGATACGGTAGCTCAAGCCTGTGCAGTGTTCATGTGTTTTATTTCTTTCTGCACCCAAATTTCCTTCTTCTTTGAAAACTTTGCAACCAAGTTTACTGTCGTACACAATTACCAATCATTTTTAACACTGGATTTCTTATGCAGGTCTGAGAAGTATTGAAAGAGTTTCACAAGTTTACAAGGACGCAAATACTGAAGCGTCAAAGTTTTTCGCTGTATTAGAAGGACAACACCCCCGAAAGAATTAAATTGTGTCCAATTTGCAGACAGAAATTTGAGAAAAGAAAATACTCCAAAACATTTCTAATAACACTTGATTATTACTGACCAGAAACTGTTATATTACAGTTCCTGAAATGGAAGGCTCCAATCACAAACGAAACTAAATACGTATTTGTAAAACAGCGTGCTCCGAAAGCTATTAAAGAAGACGTCTACGAAAACAGACTGCTTACAAAGAAAACAACTGTGCTTCGCGTTTTTGAATATTGCCAAAATGTAAGGAACCCACAGTAAGTATTACTAACGGAGGATACCGAAAGCATAATCGCCACAGATTCGCTCGATTTGCGAAACAACATATTGGAAAACATGAACCGGCAAGTTCCTTGAAGAGGGACGCCAATTATCCAGCGAAAGTAGACTTGTTAATTCTCAACAGGAGGCCAGTTTTGAGCCTTCAGCCAGCCTGTCTGCGTGCTAGACACACTGGACCTACACCTGGAGTTATGATCTGGACTGCAGTTTCCTATGACAGAAGGACCACTCTCGTGGTTATCCCACGCACTCTGACTGCAAATTTGTACGTCAGTCTGGTGATTCGACCTGTTGTTGCGTTGCAAACACTGTTTGTTAAACCAAATGTGTTGTGTTGATTTAGCTTTTTGTCTCAGTAATCTACTATAAAAGACGGATAATTGTGCTGTTGTGGCACATTTTATCATATTGACAGAATCTTCCGTCGGTTCTTGGTAGAACAACATTATAATAATAAATGAAAAGCACCAGTTTGCTTTTGTTCTACAAATTACGGCAAAATACGTCTCCATAAAGTCAAGAGGAACATCCGCCGCAGCAAAAAAAGCCGTTGACGTCGCAAGATACACGTGGGTAAAGGAAGAAATGAAGAAATTGTATCATGTTCGTGACAACGTGTGTACACATCTAAAAGTGGTACATATGGCAATCACATCTCAGTTACACCCGTGTGAGTTCGATGTTTTCGGTCGAGAAGTTCGTCAAAGTGTAAGTGATCTTATTCACGATGTATTTTTGCGGCAGAACAAGAAATTATCTATGATTAGGAAGGTGAGTGAACCTCTAACCTCAAACTGTAAACAAAATTTTTCGCAACGTGTAATCAACTTATCGAACTTGGTTCTGTCCCCAAAGGAACAAAAAGTGCTTGAAAAAGGTTTTAAATATGCTCCTCCCCACCCTCCATCAGAAAAACAACTGGATGTTATGAAAGTTGATATTGAATATGCCTTAACGAAAGACACCACTGCAAAATATATAGTTGCCAATGCACTAAAGAACGAAACCAAATTCGTGTGTAACATCCCACGGTCATTATAATGTTGTTCTACCATGAACCGACGGAAGATTCTGTTAATATGACCGCAGAATATGTTTAGCAACTCTGTGATCGACGATTTTCTGATAGCCTAGAGGCGTATGTAGTGGGAATAAGCCAGGAACTAAACTATGAACAAAATGTGTAAACTGCGAGGAGCTACACCGAAATTCTGTACTACGTCCACTTTGTTTAACCTCTTCCTATTTCGTTGGTTTCCTTCTATGTTAAGCAAAAACACAAGCGCTCGTCATTCAGACGCTTTTCTCTTTTATTGACAAAGTAGCACCAGCAGCTATACTATAATCATGAGGAGTAGATGACACTTTTCATTTCTTTATTTTGTATATACTGATTGAACAGACTGAATGTCATATTTTCTTAAGGACGGTATATTACAGACTTTACTGCCAACGTCTTGTGCTCCTTGTTACACATTCTTATCACAACTACTACTCCTTCCACATTACCAGCTACTGGAATCGAACTTATACTACATTCATTCACTTGGTATGTTTTCCTCACCCTCCGGTTTTTTGATCACTGCACAAGATTATCTTGTAAAGTTTGCTTTTGTGATTCAAGTTTTATGTATTATATTATTTGTGGTTGTCCCCATTATTTCATTAGTGTTTGTTGTGTGCTAATTTTTTTAACTACACTCCTGGAAATTGAAATAAGAACACCGTGAATTCATTGTCCCAGGAAGGGGAAACTTTATTGACACATTCCTGGGGTCAGATACATCACATGATCACACTGACAGAACCACAGGCACATAGACACAGGCAACAGAGCATGCACAATGTCGGCACTAGTACAGTGTATATCCACCTTTCGCAGCAATGAAGGCTGCTATTCTCCCATGGAGACGATCGTAGAGATGCTGGATGTAGTCCTGTGGAACGGCTTGCCATGCCATTTCCACCTGGCGCCTCAGTTGGACCAGCGTTCGTGCTGGACGTGCGGACCGCGTGAGACGACGCTTCATCCAGTCCCAAACATGCTCAATGGGGGACAGATCCGGAGATCTTGCTGGCCAGGGTAGTTGACTTACACCTTCTAGAGCACGTTGGGTGGCACGGGATACATGCGGACGTGCATTGTCCTGTTGGAACAGCAAGTTCCCTTGCCGGTCTAGGAATGGTAGAACGATGGGTCCGATGACGGTTTGGATGTACCGTGCACTATTCAGTGTCCCCTCGACGATCACCAGTGGTGTACGGCCAGTGTAGGAGATCGCTCCCCACACCATGATGCCGGGTGTTGGCCCTGTGTGCCTCGGTCGTATGCAGTCCTGATTGTGGCGCTCACCTGCACGGCGCCAAACACGCATACGACCATCATTGGCACCAAGGCAGAAGCGACTCTCATCGCTGAAGACGACACGTCTCCATTCGTCCCTCCATACACGCCTGTCGCGACACCACTGGAGGCGGGCTGCACGATGTTGGGGCGTGAGCGGAAGACGGCCTAACGGTGTGCGGGACCGTAGCCCAGCTTCATGGAGACGGTTGCGAATGGTCCTCGCCGATACCCCAGGAGCAACAGTGTCCCTAATTTGCTGGGAAGTGGCGGTGCGGTCCCCTACGGCACTGCGTAGGATCCTACGGTCTTGGCGTGCATCCGTGCGTCGCTGCGGTCCGGTCCCAGGTCGACGGGCACGTGCACCTTCCGCCGGCCACTGGAGACAACATCGATGTACTGTGGAGACCTCATGCCCCACGTGTTGAGCAATTCGGCGGTACGTCCACCCGGCCTCCCGCATGCCCACTATACGCCCTCGCTCAAAGTCCGTCAACTGCACATACGGTTCACGTCCACGCTGTCGCGGCATGCTACCAGTGTTAAAGACTGCGATGGAGCTCCGTATGCCACGGCAAACTGGCTGACACTGACGGCGGCGGTGCACAAATGCTGCGCAGCTAGCGCCATTCGACGGCCAACACCGCGGTTCCTGGTGTGTCCGCTGTGCCGTGCGTGTGATCATTGCTTGTACAGCCCTCTCGCAGTGTCCGGAGTAAGTATGGTGGGTCTGACACACCGGTGTCAATGTGTTCTTTTTTCCATTTCCAGGAGTGTATGTGTAAGAGATGATGCCAATGAAAACATTCTTAAGGAAGACGGTTTTTATGTGTATAATGTTTCAAAATGTTATTTAATCATACAAATAATAGTGTCTAGTGATGAAAAAAGTGAATCGCTTCCACTGAATGAGGTTTAGTTTGTAGCAATGTGAAGACAGAAAAATCAGTAATAGTTACGACGGCTACTGAGGAAGTGAACCATCTAAATAATCCCACTTTTTCGTTGTTTATGATTTTGGGGTTGCAGTGAGTGCCTCTTGATATTATTTGTACCCAGGCTCTAGGCAGAAATCAGAGTTACAGAAATGTAAATAAGACTTATTGGAGTGTACTTTAAGTATTTCAACTCGAAAATGCTGCTCTTTCCTGGCATTCGTTTTACTGACAGCCGTTATTTCTTTCTTATTCCTCCGCATAGTACTTTCTACTGTGAATCGATGATTTGTGTACAGTTCGTTAGCGACTGGTATAGGTGAAAGATAGTTGTTTATTGTCACCATTTTCTCAGTGTTATAAATGGACTGATACCGTCGAAATGCCACATTCGTTGTGTTACTGGGTACTTGATATGGACCAGCAAACTGTTAGCCTACATATGGTCACATATTTTGGGCGTAAACAGTTGTAGCATGAAAGAGTGGAAATATTTTTATACTTTACTTTCCGGCTTGTTTGAAATGTACCGACTGATTTTGCAGTGTCCACAGATTTCTTCCAGCATCTCGTTTGTTCATACCACTAATACTACACTGTAACTTTTCATTCACGAGTTCACAAATTCATCGAAAGTTTCTCTAACTGATGTCAAATTATCAATTTCCTTCCTCTGCACCTCTTATACTTGTCATCTAATCGCACAGGTTCGAGAAGATTTTTGAATCTCTGTCTGACACAACAAGAAAATCTGGTACAGTGGCATCACTGGTCCATAGCTCATCGGTATTGAAATTCTGCAACCTTTTCACTCCTGGGAGTAATATACCGCCGTCTCCATTGTTAGGCTGCTGCCATTGTATCTACTACTTGGTCCTTATGTTTTACACTGATGTAATGCGGACAATTCACTGTTTGGAAGAAAAATTTCCTGAAAACCGGAACCGTTTTGAACCATAAAGTTTTATTGGCGAAAAAAATCGCGTTTAAAACCATAGTATGGTCATGTTATAAGCACTGCCGTAGCCGTTGCCGGGTATTCGCTTTGTCAGTTAAAGCTACTTTTACGCGCTAGCCCGGAGATTAACCACATATTTTATGTGAATGAGAACGGTAACTTTAAACCTCTGGATGTTGGCGACGGATAATAATATCAAAAAAGTTTCGAAATCCCCCGAGAACAATTTCTTAAGAAGCTATGATCAAAATTTCGAAATTAACAATGAACACTTCTTAAAGAAGTGACAGGCCCCGCAAATGGCTTTTCGGAATTTTCTCAGGAACCAAGAACCAAACGATTTGCTCAATATGCCTGGACTGGAGGAAGTGTGCAATATTTACATTTTGATCCGGTACTGCAGGAGAGCTACAGTATACCCGTTCATCTGACTAGTATACAAACGGTCACTGGCCCAAGGGCTGTTCAAAACACTTGACCTCTCATCTCTGTGATCAATGCAATCCGATGTATGTGCGCGTTTTTTCGCGCGCGGCTTGTTGTAACATGTTAGTATCGTGTACCGTCGCCCTCTCAACGCCGGATTTATGTACTTTCGTGGAGATCTAGAAATGCTTCTTGCATGTAACTGAATTTCACACAGACGTAGCCCATATCGAGGTCAAGAATTTTGATTTTTATTTTTTATTTCATTAATTCGCGAAGTTTTAGGCAAGCTCTTGCTACTGATACTTCTTGTTTCACTCAGCAGAATTCCTTTGTAAGTTCATATTCCTAAGATGTAATTGATTTGTATTAGAACAACACATATTCTTACAGAGTTTCTCTTTGGCTTCTTAAATACAACAGAAAGACTTACGAGATAAATTCTGTTTCTTGTATCTTCGATCTGACAAGTACTCTTCATTGATACATGAGCAGATACAGCAAATTTATTGCTAATGTTTTTAACTGAAAGGGATTTGATACAAGCACTGAAGATAATCTCGCAGTGATTGAAATCAATTTGCAACAGAAATAAAGACTTCTTCTTGAACGACCACTGATGACCTTCTTTTTGTTATTAATACTGTGTTGGTGATCGTGGAGCACGCAACCCCTGAGAGAGTCCCTATTAAAAAGATTTTAATCAGCAATGTAGTCCCGCATATTTTGTACGGTACAACAGTCTTACCACGCTCAGATCGTTCTTCAATTCCACACCCCTAGAAACCTATTGGTTTGGAGGTAACTACACTCATGGTCATAAATTAAGGATAATGCTGATACATGGTGAAAGAATGCTCTATTAGGCGGTTTGCGGTTTAAATCACCTCGGGGTATAACCATGCGGTAAATTTGACCTGCGGTCGTCGCATGGTGGCGCTGGCAACAGTCCACATACGCAGAGGTGTTTTTGTGCATGTACGGTGCAGCGAGTAAGTATGAAGACGTTTTCAGACGTGTTAATCGTGACTGTGTGTTGAAAATAGCTCAGATAACACATATTGATGACTTTGTGAGGGACAGAATACTAGGGCGACTGGAGGCTGGTCAGACACATCAGGTCGTAGCACGGGCCCTCCGTGTGGCACATGTGTTCTCAAGATTATGGCAACGATTCCAACAGACAGGAAACGTGTCCAGGCGCTACAATACGTGACGTTCACAGTGTACAGCACCACAAGAAGACCGATGTCTTACCATCAGTGTCCGCAGACGGCCACGGAGTACTGCAGGTAGCATTGCTCAGGACCTTACCGCAGCCACTGGAACAGTTGTCTCCAGGCACACAGTTTACAGACGACTGAACATACTTGGTGTATTCGCCTGGAGACCTGCAAGGTTCATTCCACTGACCCCTGGTCACAGGAGAGCCCTAAAGCCTGGTGTCAAGAGCACAGTACATGGCCATTGGAAGAGTAGTCCCAGGTTATGTTCACAGATGCGTCCAGGTATAGTCTGAACAGTGATTCTCGTCGGGTTTTCATCTGGCGTGAACCAGGAAACAGATACCAACCCCTTAATGTCCTTGAAAGGGACCTGTATGGAGGTCATTGTTTGATGTTGTGAGGTGGGGTTATAATTGCTGCACGTACACGCCTGCATGTCTTTGAGAGAGGAACTGTAACAGGTCAGGTGAATCGGGACGTCATTTTGCACCAGTATGTCCGCTTTCTCAGGGGTGCAGTGGATCCCACCTTCCTCCTGATGGATGATAACGCACGCCCCCACCGAGCTGCCATCGTGGAGGATGAAACAGAAGATATTAGGAGAATGGAGTGGCCTGCCTGTTCTCCAGACCTAAACCCCATCGAGCACGTCTGGGATGCTCTCGGTCGACGTATCGCTGCACGTCTTCAGTCCCCTAGGACACTTCAGGAGCTCCGACAGGAACTGGTGCAAGAATGGGAGGCTATACCACAGCAGCTGCTCGACCACCTGATCCAGAGTATGCCAATCCCCTCATGCGGCCTGTGTACGTATGCATGGTGATCATATCCCATATTGATGTCGGGGTACATGCGCAGGAAGTAGTGGCGTTTTGTAGCACATGGGTTACGGAACGGTTTTCTCAACTTATCACCAATATCGTGGACTTACCGATCTGTGTCGTGTGTGTTCCCTATGTTCCTATGCTATTAGCGCCAGTTTTGTGTAGTGCCACGTTGTGTGGCACGACATTCTACAATTATCCTTAAAGTATGAGCACGAGTGTATTTTATCAATACAACCTGAAGCATATTTACGTCCTCAAATGAATTTTCTTGGATGTCATTCTAGGAAGAGGAAAAACGTTAATTTTTTAGAACCAATATTACGAAATGAAGCACGACAAGGTAATCGAGCTGCTGGAAATACATTGCTTTCCATATTAGCGGTGCAACACGTGATGATTTCTTCATCATCGTTTATCTTATCGAAAGCTGTATCAGATGCCAAATAGCATACTATCGCTTGTGTTCGCACACTACCCGTTGCTTGGAGAGGTGTTATACATTGGGGCTCGTCCATTAACGATATTTTGTGTAGAGGACACATTAGGTACCATATCTCATCGACTAAACTGGATGGGAGCGATCGGTGACTGACTGATAACATTCAGGAAAAATATTTACCTGTCCACCCTTTCATTTCTGTTGGTCTGAATTAGGGCATGTAGTACACGTCCATCCAAATTTCGAATCGTGCTCATTGAATGAAAATATTCGGAGTTCAACAGCATCTAAGGGCGAATATGTCGTTTAAAGATCAGAGAATGCGAACAGAATGAATCTGCAGAGCAAACAGTGTGCTGGCGTACGCTGGCGCCAGCAAACCATGCGGCATAGAGGTTATGAGAGTAACGATAGCGGCCAACGACAAGCCTCACCAGAGGGCGAGTTGTAGCAAGTTAGTTCCAGCCTGTTACGCCTTCGAGCCTCTACACTGTGGAGTTCCAACGTGTCACCGAGATGGAGCCACAGATTTGCCTCTAGTACAGAGTCAGGCAGCACATTACAGTGAACATAGCGGACTTATACTTCAGCAGCAATGAGGCTACGTGGACTATAGAGAAGAGAGCTTGTACTACTGCACATGGAAACTGAAGTTAAGTAGCTCTTTGTTTATGAGTAAAGAACCCGATTATTAAATGCGTGCAGTTTGTGTTATATAAACAGGATACCGGGCACCAACCAACATCCTCTCCTTGATTGCCGTGGTATAGCTCTACAGAGACAACGAGACCACATAAAATCGGCTAAAGCGAATACAACAAACAGTGTGCTGCAACAGTGTAAGGGAAAAGTGAATAGCATCGAAAATGTTGCGACAGACCGAAGAGTTTTTTGACTATGTAAGGTCACAGAGCAGTTATTTGTTATTGTATTTGAACTTGATATGTTGAAAATATTGATGCTGAACTAGGTTTCGAACTCAGATCTCCCAATCTTGGGATCCGAATCCCTTCAGGACGATACAGGTCCCTCATTCCCTGTGTCCCCAAGATTCGAAACTTCTCAAGGTCTCTTCGAAAAACGCGTGTCTAGTTTAGAATCTTGGTCCGGTACAAACATTTTCACCATGTCATTTCAAGCTGTAGCATTTCCACATCAAACTAGTGATGAAAAATAATTATAATTTTATAGTTCCTCCATACTTGGTCAACGATGACGATTGGCGCCAGTTTATACTTCCAGTCAGATTCACATTTTTCATCACGCACATCGTGGTTGCTGGTGAAAAAGAATTCAATATTACCGTCTCTTCCTGAATAGTCAACAATGATGACATGTGCAGTTTCGACTAAGAGTCAGCACAGAACTTACCGTAACGTAATAAGTTCAATCAAACACATGCATTCGCTACTGCTTAGGTAAACCGATATTTAACGTTTATTCACGGCTACGAAAGAACGGCGGTAGGCGCTGCTGGTTTGAAATACCGGTAAGGCAAACATTTTTTGTCTCGCCATTTCAATTTCAGTCTTGTCGGCACTAGCGAAAAATTTCGATATGCAACGTTTTATTGTGCTTAGTTAATAATCTATTAGGTTCTGGGCTCGAATCATCGACCAACACAAAAGTTTACGACATGTCATTTCAAGTTTAAACATGCACACACTTTGGTACTTGTGAGTGAATCCATATTTAAAATCTTTCGTGGTTACTTAACAGGAGCTCCACATCCTGGTCCTGTATAAAACTTTTCGCCGTTTCATTTAAGGTTCAAACTGGCTTTCTAAATATAATTTATTGCATTAAATTTCTTTTTAAAACTTTAAACACTACATCATGAAGAGCATCAAACTTCGTGACTCCAACTGAGGAGCTACTCAACCTATTGGTAACGGTTCCCAGGTCAGGAAACTCCGCAACGATTGAGAGAGCGATGTGTTGTCCACATGCCCCTCCATACCGCATCCAGTGACACCACTGGTAGAAGATGACGCGGCGATCGACGAGGCCCGGGTGCCCCGTGTAGGGCCACAACGCCAAATTGACTTACATTCAGAGTGCACGGCGTTCCGAAAATCGTATATTGAAAAGTAAGGTTGATAGGAATGTGTGTTTGTGCGTGACAGTGACAGGTGGTAATGTGCAAGCCCTGATATTATACAACAAGTAAGTTCTAATGGCCTTGAAAAGATTACCAACGCAATCTCACTCGTAATGAAAACTCAAAAGTAGTTACACGGCACACACTTTCATATAGTTAAATGCAACGGGTATTAAAGAACTTGCATATCTGAATATAGAGTAGTTACTAAAGTAAAAAGATTAATGAAAGCAACAGGTGCTACAGACTTTTTCTATCTTCACAGTAGTAGCGATCCACAATGCAATGGGGCTGTTTGCTGAGTATGTATTCATATATTCACAGAGCTTAGCATCTTAATAAGAACCATTCAGTAGCACTCCCACATTTCGTGTACGTAAAATAAATACCATACCGTGATGGAATGTTACCACACGTAAGAGTCTTGAGATCCAGCAACACACTTCATACCTTATTTCATGGCTGAAAATAACTAAGCATCAAGTAGAGTTAATGTTCCAGTATCTGTCTTTTAACTCCAACTTAGCTTAGTGTTACGTAACATAAACAGAGTTACTTTCTTTTCAGCCTCATTACCCTAATCTTAGGGCAACAAGATGGTGGCGCCCTATGTTCAATGCATTTAACCAAAACATGCGTAAAGGAAATGATCTTCCTAGAAACGTCTCTGCAACATGCATTGTTCAAAGAATATATTGCTCTTCAGAAACCTAGACAGAAATCAATAGTTTACTATGGGAGTCATGCGCGACCTCAACCTTACAAAACAAGAACATATCACTGGAAGCACAATGCTATATCACTTAGTAAGTTGACCTTCTCTCTCGCGCAAAACTTAGTATGGAGGCATTGAACATAAATCAGAATGAAATGACATTAGAAATGTTGCAGCTACCAACTTCTCGGTAGTTGATAAATTCACAACCTCTCCCTCCGTCTATATAACTGCGTGTTAATATGCGTAAGTGAAAACTGGGGCACAGAGGAATACTGAGTCACCACCTAAACCACCTCAAGCCTTAGAACATGATTCAGCACAGTAGAATAACTTGAATTTCTCATAATGGTAATGTTGGCCATCGCACAAATTATCGAACATCATAGCTCTCCATCAGGCAAAAGTAGTTTCATCAGTATAGAATACTCCATCAAATGTAGCTGCAAAACCAATATTTCCTCTATAAGCATTATACATGAGAGTTAATGGCTGACCGCCTTCGAACAAGGAAGGTATGCGATTGGCTGAGGGCCAACGGCACACCAAAGACAATCTTTCGATGCACTGGTTGTGCAAAGAGTTTGCAAACACATCATAATCGATATGTATTGTAGCTGCCCAGCTTTCTTAGAGACATGAAAAATAAATATTTTAAATCCTGAAAAAGGTGAAATAAGTGCTGCGAAAACGACAGAGCAATTAACAGGAATTTTTCAACGATATATGGACGCACATTATATAGATACCATTACTTTCTGCCTGATTTATCCACATGGTATGTCTTTATGGTGGTATGCTGCTGCAGCAAATTGTACGGTTAAGGCACTTTCATCGTTCTTTTGGCTACTTGTCTTAGACCGGTATGGCCCAGAAGCAGTGTGAACCAAAACGTTAATAGCATTTTGGTTCAATTCTGCAACGCAGCGCCGCAGCTATTTTGCGTCATATGGATATGAGAAGTAATTGGTAGGTTTTCTGATGTGTGTGGCATCACATGCTGCGCACAGATCACGCAGTTCCCACAAATAGGGGAGGAGCTGGCAACTGTTAGTGTCCCACATGTCTTCCATCTGGTTCAGATAAGGCGGTTTTGGTGGTCATGACATCAAAGCGAGTTCACTATCATGCTCCTCAAACCACTGTAGGGTGATTATGGCCCTCTGGCACTGAAAGTTATCATGCTGGAAGATGCTATCGGTGTGGAGGAAGACATAAGGTATGAAGGGATGCAGGTAGCCCTCAATAACGTTCACTTGGACGATAGTTGACGAGATGTCCTCGATTCCTGCCACAAACCTCAGGCAAGCCGAGGTCCAAGTTCCCCATAGCAAAATACTGCCTCCACCGCTTGCGTTCGTGGCGTGGAGTACGTTTCGGTCAGCCGTTCACCTGGATGACGTTGACGTATCCAGACAAGGCGATCGACTTGGAGTAACAAGAAACTTTTACATCCGACTATATGACGCGTTTCCTACTAGAATGAAATTTTCACTCTACAGCGGAATGTGCGCTGATATGAAACTTCCTGGCAGATTAAAACTGTGTGCCTGACCGAGACTCGAACTCGGGACCTTTGCCTTTCGCGGGCAAGTGCTCTACCAACTGAGCTACCCAAGCACGACTCACGCCCCGTCCTCACAGCTTTACTTCTGCCAATACCTCGTCTCCTACCTTCCAAAATTTACAGACGTTCTCCTGCGAACCTTGCAGAACTAGCACTCCTGAAACAAAGGATATTGCGGAGACATAGCTTAGCCACAGCCTGGGGGATGTTTCTAGAATGAAATTTTCACTCTACAGCGGAGTGTGCGCTGATATGAAACTTCCTGGCAGATTAAAACTGGTTTAATCCCCCAGGCTGTGGCTAAGCCATGTCTCCGCAATATCCTTTCTTTCAGGAGTGCCAGTTCTGCAATGTTCGCAGGAGAACTTCTGTAAAGTTTGGAAAGTAGGAGACGAGGTACTGTCAGAAGTAAAGCTGTGAGGACGGGGCGTTTCCTACTGATGAACGGTCCACTCCCGATGATCTTGGGGCTACTGCTTCCATAACTGGTGATGTCGTTGGCTCCTCATGGGAACACATCCAAGTCGTCTGCCGTGGAACCCCTTGCTCACCAATATATTCTGAACGAAGTGTTCCGAAAACCTAGTACCTGCCCGATTATTATAGCCTGTTGTCAGGTATTTGACAGATGGACGCTTGTCCTGCTTTACGGAGGGGATAGGCATCTGCGCTCCACATCATATGACAAAGCGTGGATGGCCAACTGCTTGTCGCCTTCTCGTAGTTTCAACGTATTTCAACCACTTTCCACTGTTACTCACGACAGTATAACACGGATAGGCCGCCAGCTTTGCCATTTCCTTGTTGGTCGTTCCCAGGCACTAGGCCGTAACAGGCTATGCTTTACCAAAGTCGCTTATGTCACTGAATTTTCCAGTTTCTGCCCCGTGTCGCCACTGGAATGATTCTCCATTCGTCTCTCCTCCACTTACATAGTTTGTACTGCCATGTCACGATCCCGCAACACCACCAGACAGCATGCAATCTTGCGGTGGGCAATCGTCGTTATTTAGAGAAACTTCCAGGAAACTGAAGAGAGGGTGGACTAATTCGTACGCCCTATTCAGATACGCGAGATGCAGCTCCTACAGGTTGTTCCCCTAAATAATAACAACACTTCAGCACCGCGCCTTATGAATGACTGGCAACACCGTGCGCAGACTCGCACTGGGAGAGATTATTTTCCACACGGTGCGGCAACACTAGGCTACACACAGAAACTGTTAGCTAATATAGCCGCGCGAGGTGGCCGCGTGGTTTGAGGCGCACTGTCACGTATTGCGCGGCCCCTCCCGGCGGTGGTTCGAATCCTCCCTCGGTCATGGGTGTGTGTGTTGTTCTTAGCTTAAGTTAGTTTGATTTAGTTTAAGTAGTGTGTGTAATTCTAGGGACCGATGTCCTCAGCGGTTTGGTCACTTATGAATTCACATACATTAGAACATTTTAATTAATATAAATGACTGAAGAAACACAAAAATGGTACAGATTGCTCTAAGCACTATGGGACTCAGCATCTGCGGTCATCACTCCCCTAGACTTAGAACTACTTAAAGCTAACAAACTGCGGTCATCACTCCCCTAGACTTAGAACTACTTAAAGCTAACAAACCTAAGGACATCACACACATCAATTCCCGAGGCAGGATTCGAACCTGCGACCGCAGCTGCAGTGCGGTTCCGGACTGAAGCGCCTAGAACCGCTCCGCCACAGCAACCGGCGAAGAAACACACACTAAGAAAATGCTACGAATGTCACCGCGCCCTGAACTGTACAGAAACACGAGAAAATGATTCTTAGTCATGTTGTACGGCAATTGTGGGTGTATTATAGGTATCGCCGTTTCCCCACCAGAAGCTCTGTTTCTTTTTCAGATCACAAACAGACTACAGAAGCCGATTTCGAGGAACATCAGTTCCGCTTGAGTCAATAATCACCCTGCGACTTAATGTTTCAAGAAAAGTAAATCGACGTTTACAGAATTTTTAGATTTAGACGAAGATTTTGGTAATGTTGACTGCCGTATATAATTTGACATGTTATAGGTCTGAGGGATAAAATATTAGGACACAAAGGTTATTTACAACTGCAACAGAAATCAGACTCCAGCTATAAGTGCCAGAAGACGTGAAATGTAAGTGTTAGTTAAGAATTGAATATGACAGGGTTGTAACCCATCTCCGATGTTATTCAATCTGTGCACTAAACAACCAGAAAAGAAGACCAAGGAGAAATTTGGAAGAATGAATTAATGAGGAATAAAAAATTAAAACGTTGAGAGTTAATGAAGACAAATTCTGTCAGAGGTGACTAAGCACTAGGAAGAGCAGTTGAATGGAATGGACAGTATCTTGAAAAGATAGTACAATATGAAAATCAACAAAATTAAAATTAATTAAGTCAGAGACCACTAAGCACTTGGAAAAGCAGTTGAATGGAATGGACAGTGTCTTGAAAAGATAGTACAATATGAACATCAACAAAATTAAAACAAGAATAATGAAATGTAGACATATCAAATGAGGCGAAACTGAGGAAATCAGATTCTTAAATGAGACGCCAAAACTACAGTGTCTAACAGAAAAAGGAAAGTACACAGAAAACATGGTCGGATACCAATGTACATTCACCGATGAGCAAAAACATTATGACCAACTAATTAATAGCACGCTGTTCCACTTTTGAAACAAAGTACAACAGAGATTCTGCTTGGCATGGATTCCAGAAATATGTGGCACCAGATGTCTACACACAGGCCAAGCAATTCCCGAAATTACGCTTTGGAAGTTTACGGGCACGCAGCTGGGGACTGTTATGTATTCCAATGCGTACAAATCAGGCACATTTCTTGGCCAAGATATCAATGTGGGTTCACTATAATCCACCTCAAGCCACTATAGCACGATTCTGATCTTGCAACACGGACAATGTCCTGCTGAAAGATGTCATGCCCCATAGCGTAATTCTGACCTCTCCAGCCTGTATCCGTGGCGCGGTGCATTTTTCGTGCACCTATTCACCTGGATGACTGCGTGTAAGGACCCAGCCATCGATCTGGTGCCATTCGACAGGCGACACATTCCTACTGACCCACGGTGAAAATTAAGTTATGCTGTGCCCACGGCAGTCATAGGTGATATCGGTGGATCAACACAGGAACACGTAGGGGTCGTCTGATATGGAGCTCCACATTCAACAACGACCTTTGAACGGTGTGCTCCGAAACACTTGTAGCTACACCACCATAATACTCTGTCGTTAGACCTGCCGTAGATCGCTGTCTATCTTCGATTATACAGTGGAGGATGCTCCGACCTCTACGCTGTGTCATGAGGCGTGGTCGTCCAATACCATACGACCTACTTTTTATTTCACCGTCCACTTTCCACAGGTGCTAACGACAGCAGTACTCCAACAGGTGACCAGCTTCGCAGTTGCAAAGTTTCTCGTTTCCAGCCGCAGCGCTACAACAATATGCCCTTCGCCAAAAGCGTTCACATCAATGAATTTCCGAATTTGCGGCCTGCATTTTTGCTGTAATGACTGGCCATTCGTCTCTCTTCTGCTTACATTCTTTCCTTACTGTGACTCGTGCCCGTAACACCACCAGCAGGCATTCAACGTCGCGGTGGGCGGTGTTCATAGCGTTTTGGTTCGTCAGTGTATACACTAGTGTGTGGGTTCCAGTATTCTGTTAGAAAGGCAACTAGGGTGCGTTACTGAGGTTCGTGTTTAATGTTGTTATTCAGACCATTAAGCGTAACGACTAAATCATATTAGCTCTATTTAAGTTGCACGTCATTGATAACAGAATGTAATGTGCGGAAATACTCGGTGAAATTCAGTTAATGAGCCTGATTCGTTGACATGTTTTCATAGTGCCTTGTTATTCTAGAATATGAAAACTCCTGTACCACGTGCGTTATTTTTTTCTATTATCTCTCTTTGAAGTCTGACGCGTATCACGCAGCTCCGATTATTTCTGATTGTCACTTATATACTTTGCAGGGCCAAAGCGAATATACGCTCAGAAGGCGTTAGGATGCCGTTGTACAGCAATGACTGTGCTGGTGGTTATGTGGAATTCAAGAATTAGTTAAAAGGTAATTAACGGATTTTCGAACTGTTCATCGGTAGGTAGCATAACATATGTCGCTATTAATCATTACATTCTTCTGTTCGAGTTAATCCTTTGCAAGCAAGGTAAGGTTCCTGCATCATTTCCCGTGTGATGTAATCTAAGTGAATGCAAAAGATAGATACAGGAAACGGTAACCAGCTACGATGTTACTTCTCTGCAGGCTGCGTTGTTGCAAGTATTAGGTACGAATCTGTACGTGCATAACTAATCACCATCACTCATATCATTTGCTGTTACCCAGGGTTATCTGTTCTGAATTAATCTCATTGCGTATCTGCATATTTTCCAAAGGTAAAATTTTATTTTGTGATGTATTACATCAGCTATAAAGGGTTGTACTGTCAAAGTCGTAGATTTTCTGCTGTCAAAGAGAAGCCACACTGGAGACCGACCACAATTAAGCATGAGCTAAACCTTATACATCAGGTTATGTAGAATCAAACAGCTTAATAGGCACATCTGATGATCATGCGCCTAATTTAAACCTGTTACCACTTAGCGAACTGCAGCAAACACGCCACGAAAGCTGTCAGTTAAGATAGGTGGCAGTGGAGCAACATTGGGTTTGGGCACCACTCCATTACTTGCGAAGGCGATAATGGAATGAAACTGGATTAAACCACGTCCTGCAGCAAACTGTGTAATGGTGTTCAGGTTCAATTTACATGTGAGCTCAAACACCATGACTTGCAGCACGAGCAACATCTGACTAATGATCTACCTGAAGTCATACGAGGGACGTTAAATGAATTGAACTATCTACACACAACCACCAGCGAACTGAGTTAGGAAACTGATTACAGTCGTATTCGAGAGTTTTCAGTGAATGTCGTGGAATAATCTGTGGATACGAGCAAAAATTAGCATTTTACCTGCATAAGACGTATCGTCATGCAACTTAAAATGTTTTTCGGCAGGAACTCCTAGCAGCAGCCCAATAAATTCGTAAAATGTTAGACTGGGGCGTGACTGTACCATATATGAGTCCTTTCAGTCCTCCATCACTAGCAGGAGCCTAACCTGGATGTAATGTATATCTTGTGATTGACGCATGAGCTATAAATCAGATACTGTTTCCAGTGAGCACCAGATCAGAAAACCATAAGGAAAAAATCCAAGCCTTTCATATAGTCAAATACTTGTCCTGTAGAGATCTCACGTCCATCAACTGGCAGATATCTCTAGCATGGACAGAATTACCAATTTAGGGTACTCCTCTCCAGCCTAAAAATGACTTCAGTTGTATTTATATCCACTTTGTAAACTGTGATTAAAGCGTGAAAACTCCTTAATGAGTCGCAGTGTTTGTTGACGATTTATAAATAGCCACTACATCCTAGTCTGAACACATGCACGCTCTTCACAAAGTATTACAAAAGCTTGCAGATGCTGTCGTTGTAGTCAATCTGCGGGAAATATAAATCTGGTTGGAACAGCATTAACTTCCTGGGTCATGTCATTACTCCAGATGGGATCGAATCTGTCTCTTCAAAGCTGAGTGCAATCATGAACTTTGGTACACTGAGAACCAGGAAATAGTTAATATCTTTTCTCAGCTTAGTTTCATCTTATCACTGCTTTATTCCTAATCAGTTGCTGAATAGTGAACCATTGACTTAATTATTGAAAGAATACGCTCGGTGGTACTGGTCAGGCGAGTGCCCAACGGACACTAAAGCCATTCAACAAGTGCTTTGCACTGCTAAGCTGCTTTTGCACTGCTAAGCTGCTACATCACCCTGACATGAATCACGACTTTTGCTTGACAACTGATGCTTCAAATGTTAGATTTTTGTCTCTCTCAGATTCACAGTGTAGATAGTAAAACATCTATTTGCTCAATTTGTTTGGTGTTTAGTATCCTCACATGCAGTGAAAGATCATACACAGCCACAGAGTTAGAAGTGTTAGCTAACAGTGTGGGCCTTCAAAAGGTTTCACCCATATTCAGGCGATCATCATGCTCAGATAATTTGTGACCACCAAGCAAGAAGAGGTGAAACTAATACACAGTATTTCTTGCATCTGTGTAGAAACACGGCCAGTATCCAAGATTATGACCCTAACTGGCGAAAGCTTAAATAATTATTACAAGACAGTCCACATCAGAAGTTGTTTGCGCACTATAGAACCCATAACACTGTGCCCTTTCACAGGAGACGCTCAAATTGAGATGCACATGAGGTCAAAAACAGTCTCACATCGTACACACACAGTGCCTGCGGTCCCTTGGACACCTTCCCCCCCCCCACCCCCACCCCCCACACAGCAGAATAGGTGTGAAATATGTATTCTTACTTTGTCATGTTTCTCTGAGTCTGTACGACTGTATGCTAACCATACAGCTTCGAGTGTGGCCATTATTCGTAAACTATATGACGACTACATCCCTCGCTTTGGCTGTCCTGAAATCTTTCTCTCAGATAATGGTAGTCCATTGCAAAACAAAAGTGGAAAGACTTCTTGCAACAACACAGTATTAAGCAGATTCTCTTCTGCAAATACGACCCATAGGCGAATTCTCCCACATGAGTATTTAGGGAACGCAAGCAGTTTATCCGATCCTACAGCCATAAGAAGCACATTGCATCTGTAATTAGGTAAATTTGAGGAAATATTAAATGATTTACAGCCGTCATCTACCAATCGTGCTCCGACACAGCCGATGCAAGACCAGCCCGAGATCAATGAGCGGAGCTCGCCACATCATGTAACTGCGTGGAATGAAAAAATAAAGCAGGTGGTAGTCACACTTAAAGAGAAAATAGACTACATAAGTGACATTTGGACAGTAATGTAGGGCAGCATAGTATTTATCTTGCAGTGCCAAAGTCTTTATCAGATGACACCCTAAAGCATCCCTTTTGCCCAGACATAACAAAAAGTGGTAATTAATGTACTCAGGCACATACGTTGTGGCCAGGATACAACATCCAGAATGTTATCTGTTACTCTATCCAAGTTCAGGCAGGATAACAGCTCTGCAGGCATTCGAGGATCGTATTTAGATCTATCGGTTATGAGGGAACTAGAAATGTAATTTTTGTGCAAATGTTCATAAATGTACACAGAGGTATTTAATTAGTGCAAGTAGTTTATTTTGTTGATTATTACATCTTATATAATGACCTATTTCAGTGATACTGGTGCATAAAAGTTAGTATTGTAATTCGAACGTAAACTGCTAGTGGGTAGACATTGTCAACAGACACTCAAAAAAGAGCGAGTTTCCATACACATTAAATTCGTTAAGTGTCGATCAATCTACCCTAAAACATTGAGGTGCTTAACTTGAGAGTCCACAGTGATGTATCGACATCAATTTAACTGATAGGTGTGTGTGTGTGTGTGTGTGTGTGTGTGTGTGTGTGTGTGTGTGTGTGCGTGTGTGTGTGTACGTGCGTGCGTGTGCGTGTGCATTTTTATGCTGACCAATATTAGATGTGGAAATACTGAAAAATACATCTAAAATACTGGTGAAAAAATTCGGATCCTTCAGTTACTTTTGAGTTGAGCCGAAAGTCCTGCTCTGAGTCTTCATTTATATTTCGTTTTAACGCACGCCAGAATTCTATGCTGTGACTGAGTGTTTCATTTTCAAACTGCACTGGTCTTGGTTGAGTGTGAAGGGGGATCGGAAAGCAGAGAAGGGAGGGGATAGAATATCAAAACGTCAGCTCGACTACCGAGGAGAGCGCCTTCTACTGGTGTACTTCGTGCCGCATCGTGTGCTTCTAGCGAGTCCACACCAGCCCGTCTCCCGCGAACATTCTACTGGGACAAGAACTATTTACTATACAGCCTTAGCTTCTGGAACATTAGTGGAAATTCAGGAAGTGCTGCCTGATCCGATTTGACCATGTTGAGTATTCATCAATACATGTGTGCGTTCTTTTCAATAATCATTATCAGTGTTACAGTGTTATCCTCGTTCTCCTCTCATAGTGTTTCCCTCAGTGCACTAAAAAAAGCTGAGGGTGGCGACGAGTAAATTCTCCTTCTGCGGTTGTATCAAAAGTACGATACAGCAGCTGGCACCGAGGAGGAAAAGGGTCTTCGCAAAGCATTTTTGTGTAGGCCTTCCACCCACACTTGTTATTTATTTCTTGCTATTTCTTTCATATGTCTAGTACTTTAGTGTGTGGAGACTTTTGACTCGGGACAGACATACTGCTGAGAGATGTGAGCTATTTTGTGTGCGGCATCCAACCCAAACACGTTACAGGCATGGCTTTTGCGTCACGAGACAATTCTCTAATGCTTGTTATTCAGCTACAGAGTGAGCAAATCCAGCAGCCGCTGCAAAGCCGTGACTCAGCTAACACAACAACAACAGCAGAATCTACAAGGAGCACAGCAGCCGCAGGTGGAGCCTCTATCGGCAATTCCACCATTACTCAGTTTCAAAAAACAGCGTGAGGGCTGGGCGGAATACTTACAAGGGAACCTCCCCATCGCACCCCCCTCAAATTTAGTTATAATTTGGCACAGTGGATAGGCCTTGAAAAACTGAACACATATCAATCGAGAAAACAGGAAGAAGTTGTGTGGAACTATGAAAAAATAAGCAAAATATACCGAGTAGTCCATGGGCAATATAGGCAACATCAAGGGTAATATCAGCACAGCGCGCCGTGGTCCCGTGGTTAGCGTGAACAGCTGCGGAGCGAGAGGTCCTTGGTTCAAGTCTTCCCTCGACTGAAAATTTTACTTTCGCAAAGTTATGATCTGTCCGTTCGTTCATTGACGTCTCTGTTCACTCTAATAAGTTTAGTGTATCTGTGTTTTGCGACCGCACCGCAAAACCGTGCGATTAGTAGACGAAAGGACGTGCCTCTCCAATGGGAACCGAAAACATTTGATCGCAAGGTCATAGGTCAACCGATTCCTCCACAGGAAAACACGTCTGATATATTCTACACGACAGCCCGCATCTCGTGGTCGTGCGGTAGCGTTCTCGCTTCCCACGCCCGGGTTCCCGGGTTCGATTCCCGGCGGGGTCAGGGATTTTCTCTGCCTCGTGATGGCTGGGTGTTGTGTGCTGTCTTTAGGTTAGTTAGGTTTAAGTAGTTCTAAGTTCTAGGGGACTGATGACCATAGATGTTAAGTCCCATAGTGCTCAGAGCCATTTGAACCATTCTACACGACACTGGTGACGGCATGTGCGTCACATGACAGGAATATGTTGTCGACCCACCTAACTTGCACACTTGGCGAATGGGTAAAAAGATTCTTCTACCTTGCCCGATTTAGGTTTTCTTGTGGATGTGATAATCACTTCCAAAAAATTGATGAAAACATAAGAGTGTGTCACATAAACTTCAACAAATGATGGTTCAAAAATGGTTCAAATGGCTCTGAGCACTATGGGACTCAACTGCTGAGGTCATTAGTCCCCTAGAACTTAGAACTAGTTAAACCTAACTAACCTAAGGACATCACAAACATCCATGCCCGAGGCAGGATTCGAACCTGCGACCGTAGCGGTCTTGCGGTTCCAGACTGCAGCGCCTTTAACCGCACGGCCACTTCGGCCGGCTTCAACAACAAATGAATGCAACAGTTTCACAGTCGCACAGTTTTCTCTGTGCTCTGTCAAAACATATGTTTTTAAGGTTTTCAAATTTTTCCGTGTGTAGACCGTCAAATCCTGCATATGTCCAAGCAAATCTGAACATGTCCTGGAATTTTGCACAACGAAGTTGATTATGTGTGAGTGCCTGAACTCTGATAATTGTCTGAAAATAAAAAATTTTCACCCGAGGGAGGTCTCGAACCAAGGACCTCCCGTTCCGCAGCTGCTGACGCTAACCACGGGACCACGGCGCTCTTGCGCTCACAGCGTCCCTGATATTGCCTATGTTTCCTATGGACTGCTTAGTTTGTAAATTTTTCTTATTTTTTCATAGTTCCACACAATTTCTTCCTGTTTTCTCGATTGATCTGTGTTCAGTTTTTCAAGGCCTATCCACTGTGCCAACTTATAACTGAATCTGAGAGGGGTGCGATGGGGAGATTCCCTTGTTAGCTCAGTTGATGAAGCTTACGGAGGTACACCAATTGCAAGGTACGAACAGCAAAGCATTTTTTCTTCCCGTAGTGGGCACAGACGTTTACAGGCTCATAGTGAAATTGTTTCCTGACAAACAACCAGAACGGTCAGATTTTGAGACCTTAGTTAGCAAGTTAACCATTTACTTTGATAAACAGACACTGGCGGCTGCTGCGAGTTTCAAGCTTTTCCGCCTTCAGAGGGCAGCAGGTGCGAGTTATAAACAGTGGATCACTGAATTACAAGGTTTAACTAGGCACTGCACATTTTTGTGTCGTTGTGGACAATCATACAGTGATGTCATGCTGCGTGACGTTATAACACAAAATATTTGATACGATAGAATTCGTGCTGCTATTTCCTTCTTTAGATTCAATGTTACAGGTAACTGATGGACAGGACACTTACGATTTATCTAAGTGTGAGTTGCAAATGCCAGATATTAACGAACTGCATAGTGAAAGTGCTAGTAGTGCTGTAGAACGTAAACAGTCCAGTGCCGACCCGGCCCTTACGACACAGAATATGCCATGCCGCACTGGCAGAACGCCGGTAGGCAGAAAAACAGAGCAAATTCTTACTCAAAGTGCTTCAGTCGCTGTAAACGTGCTCAGTGCCCCAGTCGCGACGCTATTCTTTATTTTTGCAACACAAAAGGTCAGGTTCAATCAGTGTGCATGAAAAAGCTGCGTGGACAGCATATTCCCAAGCAATATGCCACTAGACCAGTTCAAATAATTAATATTGTCACCGCACAGCCAGTCGCGGAACAGTGCTACCCCGTGTCTATAGTAAATGTTGCGAAAGTTAGCCCAAGTACAAAGCTTAGTAAACACAATTCAGCTGATTTTCATGTGCCAAACAAGAAACGCCGACGCAAATGCAGGTCCACTCCTAAATCTTTGCTCATTTCACCTGTCATCCATTGCAGTAGCTCATAGTAACAAACCGGATGTGATAGTTTTCTTTTGGATGTAAACCTAGTCGAACAGGGTGTTTGTTACTTTCACAGTAGCTAAGAAAAGTGCAACTGGACACAGGTGCTTTAGTTTATTTTCTTGAACAAACTTGCTTGCTGAGTCCAGCTAAGCAAGTGCTGTCAACTTACAACAGACAGGAAATTCCAATGCTTGGAACTTTCAGAATGCCAGCAACTCTTCAGGGTGTAACGAAGACCGTGGTATTCGCAGTTCTTTCTTCAAATTTCCTCAGAATATTTTTCGCTTAAGGGGCTCCGGAACGCCCTATACTTGCAATGTTAAAATAACGCTTATAAATTACATCTTTCCTCACAAAGTATTTGAGGTAGGAAGTTGAACTTTTTACAGATTATTTATTGGAATATGGGCTATAACTTAACACAGGGATTTTACAAAATTTTAGTTCAGTTATTAAAGATGATTTTTTTCAATTGTAATGAAAATTCACAACATTTTTTGCAATTTTTTATTTATATATTCAAAAATATACAGTTTTTTGGAAAAAGGCTGTGTTAAATTATGCAGAAGGTACTGTGTAACATTTACTAAAAGTTTGAAACAAATATGTTTGGAAGATCCTTAGAAAACATGTAATTAGTATGAGAAAATAAAAGTTTTGGGAATCGAGCGACAAAGATTGGATTAACTTTTTAGTGCATTCCAGGTCCATAGGATGGATTATCTTCATCCTCTGCAAACTCCTCCTCCAGCTTCCTCTTGTTCCTCCTCCTGTTTACTCTTGCTTGTATTTCTACACTCTTTACAGCCCTGTCTGCAGCCCGAAGGCGTTCCTTGTCTAAAGCAAGCATCGCTCGTACCATGTTAGAACCTATCTTCATTCCCATATTTCTAAATACCTTGCACCTTACAATGTTGCCATCATTGAAAGTCGCAACAGCATCATACACACCAAAGTGAAGTGTTTCTATTCCAACAAATACAGTCTTGGGGATTGTCGACCATATAACACTATTTACACTTTCATTGGGGTTTTGAGTTTTTCCGTGAATACACTTTTTCAACAGTTCAGGTGCTGCTAAGTCTCTGAAAATAGGTTTTATCACCTCCATTATTGCATGAGGCAGACTATGCTTATGAGAGTACACTTCACCAGTTAGCAATCCTTTGTTATATTTACACCAACTGTCTTCTTCTTTGGGACACAAGCTATGTTGGGGATTTTCATCGGTTGAAGAAGTATGATAAAAAGAGCCCAAACAGCCTTCTTCATTTCGTTGAAACTTTGTGTATTTTGCCTAATAGCCATTCCATAATAGTTCTGTATTTTGTCAATTACACTGTCAGTTAACCTTCCCTTCCCATCCAACCCTTTACCATCACTGAGTTTTTGTTTTTTGTACGAAGCTTTCAGTCGCCGAAGTCTTGTTCCCATTCGCTTCTGTACGTGTCCAATACACTCAAATTTCTGCACTACAACATCATCACCATAGGGCTTCAGTCCTTGAACATGTTTGAAACTTTTAGAATCACCGTCACCAAGGTAATTAACATAACGCACTTTATCACACGCCTCAGAACGCTGGAATATACTGGCAACACCAGCCACTTCCATTCCTCCACTATTTCCACTATAGTTAGCTTTGCAATTATTTTCATGTGTACCTTTATATTTTTGTGGACATCTACAATCCTTTGATATTACTGCTACATCTAAAACTTTCCCTGTATACATACTGCTGGCAGATACTACACCATGAAGAGATGTGTGTCCCCGTTTATGCCAGGTACCATCGAACGCTGCAGTCAAATCTCTGTTACCATTATTTTCCATTACTGCCTCTTCCACAGCGTTCTTCATAGATTCTATACAGACATCTTCTACTTTAGACCCTATTAATTTATTATAGGTCGTAAACTTGGTTGGGGGATTTGGAAGATTCATGATGCCACAGAAAATTGCACCTGCAGTAGCACCCTTACCAACTGAACGCAAGGAATAAACAAATCTAATGTTGTGTTCGTAGATTTTGCTACCATTTTCTTCAGTTGCAGTTACTGCAACACTGTTCCAAAAGGTGGTCATGTATGAACACTTACCACATTTCAGTTGTATTTCACTAGCAAGTCCTAGTGCTTTATTATGGAGAGTTCCAGACCAACTTCACTACAATGAATACATCTTACACAGTTTGAAAAAATTCCTTTGAGAACCGACATATCAAATATTTCATTCACATCTGATTCGCCCATAAAATATTCATAGGTTTCACTCATTGAACCAAGCTTCTTCTGTGAAGTATTTTCTTTCCCACTTTGACTGCTATGGGCAGGTGTACTTGAGAGGTTAGGTTCACTCACTTGGTTATCGTCTTTATTGTTTACAGTAATAACACATACCTTTGGCTTTCCAACATTTCTCCTTTTCTTAAAAACCTTCAGAGGACTTCTAATAACTTTACTTTTACTCATTGTTATACTTCAACGAAACAAAGACTCAAGAAACAGAATTAATTACGAATATTTTCGAGATAACGACAGAGTAAGTAAACATGTAACAATCGACAATCACACCAGCGATATATATTGAACCATCACAGGTTAGCCACAACACATACTTTATCTCACATCACTAAAATGTACCTGATGAACACGGACGTTAATAATAACACCATTTGACAGCAGTTTAACAGCGCCACAGTGGGTCACGCCCATGTAGAACACATTTCAAAAAAAATTTAAAAATAGTTGTAGTCTTCGGAATTGAATAAATTATATATCTATTACAAGGTAATAGTCTGCAGATTCAGAAAACGCAAAAAAGTAAAAATTGTACTTTTCATGATTTTGAGCCTTTACGGAGCCCCTTAAATTCTTTTGATACTTTCGGATTGTCTGTCCACAAGTAAGTGTTGCAAATTTCAACAGATGTGCCCACAGACAAGGTTAAAGCTCTGTGTGACAAATTTAGTGCACTTTTTTGGTGACGGTCTCGGTTGTGCGAATAATTTTTTAGTCACGTGTCACTTAAAGATAATGCACAAGCAAAGTTTTGCCGAGCCAGGCGACCGCCCATTGCCGTTACGGAACAAGTAACTGAACAATTACGGCAATGGCAAGCTGATGGGATCATTAAGCAGATCAGTGCAAGTCAGTGGTCTTCCCCATCAGTCAGCCATCGCAAACCCTCAGGACGTCTTCGACCGTAAGTTAAAAGTCGACTGTGAACTGTTCCGTGAATGGTTTGATTGCATGTTGTACAATTTCAGAGATTACAATAAATCTACTTACTTATTATTAATGTAACATGAGAGTTTATTTAATCACCTCTTTTTCCGGATAATGATCGTTATTTTGTTAAAGAAATCTCCACCTGGGAACGCGTAGCAATGTTGTCTGTCAAGAAGTGCAAATGGCACTAAGTTCATTCACAAAAGTAGTCGTATATAACACGCAACCAAGCTGAAAGTATGATAGATAATCTGAACTAAACAGGAGTAACAATTTTTAGTAATTTTCAGTGCTATTGTACAGTAGTCTCTTTAGTAGTTGCAGATAGTTCATCGAATTTTACGCTACTGTTATTCTAGATGGAAACACTTTTCTTTAAACAAAATGAACAGTTTTGTCACACAATATCATACACACACAAAATTAATGTATTTTTCCCTGTCAAAATATTTCATAAAAGTTATAACGAAATAACCAGGCTTCATAACCAGCAGACAAGAATTTATATCCTGTAAGATGCTGTTTGCACTCATAGAAGTTCACTATATTCACAGTCTAAGTGGAATTTATTAACACAGAGTGGGTTCTGGGCCACAAATACACAATTATTATCGCAATTATGACCGGCAACATTTATGTCTGTATAGAAAATCAGTTTAAAACTGTCGCTGCAATATTTCACTAAGATGGCGGCTGACATAAGAGAATCACTTATCGATTCTGCTTCAGGACCTGTTTTACTACCAACAAATAATATATATTAAATCTTTTGGCACATTTACTACATGCATTAACAATTGAAAATATTT
The DNA here is from genome assembly GCF_023898315.1 of Schistocerca nitens. Taxonomy (NCBI): domain Eukaryota; kingdom Metazoa; phylum Arthropoda; class Insecta; order Orthoptera; family Acrididae; genus Schistocerca; species Schistocerca nitens. The sequence continues at coordinate 496,633,419 of NC_064621.1, forward strand.
CTCAATGTTAATCGCTTATTGTTCAGCATTTACGAATAAACCGCGCTGTACATCAATTGCGTTAACGGCTGCGCCCTTTTGTAGCTGAGCAGAAAACTTAACATTTATTAGAACGAGAATTGCAATGAAATGTAACTCCAAAGAAAGACGATTCATTTCAATTACACATAACTCTATTCTTCAAATATTAAATTAGCAACATAATAAAGTTTTTTATAGACATCTGTATTACGAGACAGCTATCACATCCTATTAGTACAACAGTTCGAACGATAAAAAGAAATTTTCTGGAAGAATCATAGACAACAAAAGAGTGAGATTTTCATGGGTATTGTCTGAGATATAACTTTTTACGAAATACTAAATTATGTCATTGGCATTAATTATTTATTACTTTATTATCGGTGAAGTCCTTAAATTCCACAGACAACGATGTGGTCCATATTATTCTGAATAAAATATAGGCGTAGGATATTACAGACTCTCAGACAGTGATAAACATGTACTCCTTGCCCCTCCCAGAGGAACTGATGGATAGATTAGATGAGACACGTTATTTCTCCAAGGAAGAAATGGCGGATGCTTGCTTGCAATTGCCTCTTGATGACTACTCAAAGAAATTTTTGGTTATTAACAATCGTCTCGGGTTATTTGAATTCCAACGCCTGCCTTTCGATAGTTCCATTTAGTACAAGTTACTGCCAATGTGCCCTCTTGCCCAAATTACCTGGATGACACTGTCGTGTCTGGACGTTCCGCAGAAGAACGTTTAGCCAATCTCGAATGCCTTTTCCAAGTACTGTTGTCGTCGGGCCTCAAGTGTCTCAAACACGAGTGCTCTTTTTTCCAGACGAAAACAATATCTGGGACACGCTATTAATGTGCAAGGTATTCACCCCATCCAGACTCATTTGCGAGCCATCATAGATTTGCCGACTACGAAAAATCTAAAGGAACTGCAAGCAATATTACGCAGGCTGAATTACTACTTCAAATTCTTTCCTCACACCTCTCAGATTGCAGCTCCGCTTCACAAGTTATAGTGTAAGGAAGTTCCGTTTGCATGGACCAAGGAATTTCATTTGGTTTTTCATCAATTGAAATGGGAGCTACTTAGCAATACGTGCCTCATACACTTCGAACCGCTAAACCTGTGGTGCTAGCGGTTGATGTATCTTCTATTAGCGTGTTCTGTTGTATCGTGTCGGATAAACGGTTCGTTCAGTGGCATTTGCCTCCAATCGTCTGACTAGGACTCAGGCAAGTTACAGTCACATTAAAAGGAAGCATTGACGATCATTTATGGTGTAACCAAATTTCATCACTAGCTCTATGGAAGGAAGTTGAACTTGGTCACGGATCATAAGTCACTCATTTCACTCTCGCACCCAACCAAGCCAGTTCGTCACATACGGAACAGAAATTTCAACGATGGGCTTTACTGCTGTCGGACTACAACTCTGAAATCTTGTGCCACCCTAAGGCTCAACATTCCAACGCCGATGTGTTGTCAAAGACGATCAGTTCAAAACTCCTCTGAAGCATCGTGTTGTCAGATTGTCAGATCGATGCTCTGGACGCTGCTGCATCTCAGCTTTCCCACAGATTTTCGTCGCACAGCACAGGAGACTGCTATGGATGCAAATTCAGGCATTGTGCTGAATTACATGCGCACAGTGTGCCGAAGGAGATGAAAGACATTGTTCGGCTGTAACTACATCGATACTTCGCTCACTGTCAAGACATGTCGGTACAGAGTGGATTTTGCTCTCACACAGCGAGAATGACAACACCCAGGTCATCATTCTACGTACTCTTCAGCGGGATATTAAGGTTGTTGCACCATGCACACTGGAGTAATGTGAGGACAAAGCGACTTGGCCAGGGAAGGACGCCCAAATTGAAGACAAGACGTCAAGCTGCGCCACTTGCATGGAGCAACAGGAAGCTCAACCTCAACAATTTTCTGACTGACCATAGACGACTACTCCGTGAAAACTTATCCACCTTGATTTGGATAAGCTTATTGTAGTGAATGGCCGGCCAGTGTGGCCGTGCGGTTCTAGGCGCTTGAGTCTGGAACCGCGTGACCGCTACAGTCGCAGGTTCGAATCCTGCCTTGGGCATGGATGTGTGTGATGTCCTTAGGTTAGTTAGGTTTAAGTAGTTTTTCGCTTCGGTCTCTTTTCTATTTGTTTTCTTTTACTATTACTCGCGTAACAACTAATGTATGAGATAAAATATGTTACTACGAAAAGAGACCCGAAATACCTTTTAGTGATGCTGTGCTATGCCTTTCTTTGGATCATTAATTTTCAACAAAACAAAATATATTATGTTCTTATTGTTCTGGATCTAGCATCCTATGAAAGAAACATTTTTTTTGTTACTGTAACTCGCCATAAAGTTCAACATATCTTCCTTACTTTATAGTTATTGAAAAGCTTAATGAAAATTACTTCGTTATCAATGCTGAGGTTACAGTACGCAAAAATTGTTCAACATCATAATTTTGCAGTGGATTTTTGTTAACAGTAAAACAACAATAAGTACCACGACTAACACGAGAACATGAGACTATTATCGGAGAAAAAAGATGTTTTTACTATAAGGTTGCCAGACCAGAACTACGCACAGCAAGATTTCTTTCATGTTATGAAAGTAAATTATCTTTTTGCACTGTTAGTAATATATTATCAGCAGCCCGCACCAACCTGTAAAACACATCATAAAATCTGCTGATCTGCTCTGCAATTCTGAAAGCTGAAAGAAATAATTTTACTTCACTATTACCTGCCCGCTTCTTTGCGGTATGATGGATTTTATTTAATGCAATTCGAATGCGCCGCGGCAACGGCTCGTTCGTTCGTAGCGCAGCTCTGCACCACGACTAATATTTAAATAACTGAAAATGTCTTAAAGGGATGGGATAAAATACCAGGCAAGCTTATTACAAATCATAATGCAAGGTTTCACTAAGTAACTCTATTCAAAACATTAAAACAATTCAATTAATTACACACCTTCCCAAAACTTTACTTAATGGCGTCCCTCTTACAAACTTGACAAAAGAAAGCTTCGCTAGCGTACAATATAACGTCACAGGCTATCCTACTAACGTAACTCCAAGAAGACAACAGAGAAATTAATGTTCGTTCTGTATTATTTGTACTAGTCACATATTCTCCTCTTTGTTTGATATTTATCGTCTGTGGCGGTTTCAGTACTCGCCGACACAGATATTATCTAAAATAAATAAAAAAAAACAGTACATAATTTTATACAAGAACAAAACATGACACACAATGTTTTCTCTTTATTACATAATATGTCTTTTGCTAAGAGACGTTACAAGTTCTAAGTTCTATGGGACTGATGACCACAGATATTAAGTCCCATAGTGCTCAGAGCCATTTGAACCATTTTTGTAGTGAATTTGTTCACTCGTTCTCCATTTGTGGTTCTAGTGAACTCTACGACGTCAGTCAATACTATCAGAACACTTACCTCAGTTTCATGTATTAAGGGCTTGCGGGAAGTGTTATGGTCTGATAGTGGACTGCAGTTCACCTCAAAGGAATTTGAACAATTTTGCATGGGTAACGGTACTGAATATGTGACCACAGCGCTGTTCCACCCGCAATCAGATGGTGAAGCTTGTAACGAAATCGGCCGTACGTAATGTCGAATTCGTTACAAGAATGATAATAACAAATTTTTATCCTTTTTTGCTTTTAAGTTAAGTTTACATCGTGCGAACTTTGTTGTAGAACCACTCTCTTATTTTCGTGTGGTAATAAGAAATTTTACTTTCTTAATAATTACGTACATTTAAAGAAAAAATTATTTACGTGATTTCATATGAACTGGTTAAGAATATTAGATTGAGAATTGAGTCCTTTAAATCATTCGGCCTTGGCATACACTTTCCAGATGCAGTGGATTTTTTTTTGTTAAATAATTTTTACTGAATTTTATCCCGGCAATAGCCATAGAACACAAGATTATCTCTATCAGCAGAAAATGTTTTAATTATTGCCAAGCCGACATTTATCACTGACCAAACCTACTTCAATATGCATTTGAGTTATTTTAAAGAACCAAACTGTTTAAATCTCAATGTTAACTAACATTAACTATCCGCCTACGAATGCACAAACGTATAATTAATTCAATTCTTCTCAGCCTCAGGATCACTGAAAAGAAAGAACAATTTCTTAATTCACTATTGATTTCTATGCATCTGTTCCCGATTTACGGGTTTGATAATTTTTTTAAATGTGCCGCCTCTTCAGATCTGCGATTGTTGGTCGCAGCACAGCCCAGCAACACAGCTAAAAAATGCTGAAAAATTCTTAAAGAAATTCTATAGATGACGTGGGCAAGCTAATTTACATAAATAAATCACACTTCTGACAAATACTGATATATTTAGCTCAAACAACAATTCAACTCACATTAATTCGTAGCTCGTCGTCTAATGGCGGCTACGTCCAGACAGAGACAAAAGAATACTACCCATTCGTTACAAGCTTCTTCACAGCGTCCTACCTCTATCGCGTCTCATCCGACAAGACCAAAGAATACATAATGTTTAGTCCTTATATAGCATTTCCCGACTATTAACATTTCTTTGTAAATTGATTTCTGGCAAAATGCGATATCTCTGATACAGCAAATACTGACACATTTTACATTCATAAAATAAATACAGAAAAATTCCTATCCTAAATACAGAGAAATATTACAATAAAAATATAAGGAGAATAATTAATACAACATTAAGTAATATTTTGTTCAATAATTACAATATATACAATTTGCCCAGAGCGGCGTATATGGTACAAATAAACTGTGAAAATGCCAGGGAACGTTACATTGCCCCCTGGCAGCATTTGGCAAAGAGTTTTTACACTTTGACACAATGGTGCCAGTAACGTTCTTTACACTTCTGTATGTTTTACGGAATGGCTCTATTATTTAGTCCCAGGGTTATATAAGTTCATGGCTCCCCAATTTGGGCGTAGGCAAACAGGAAACCTGGGCAAAACTGTGCCGGAGCCCAGCCATCCCAGTTTGTTCATAGTCAATGTAGTCTTTTTAACAGTTATTCATTCGAATTAAATCAGCAGTTTGTCACAAACGGGTTACACAATTACACAATATCACAGTCACATATAGTTCAATGGAAGGTTTTTTGTGTGTGATACTATTATTCTTGTGATACACTACAAGGTCACTTGTCCTAGGATATATCACTCACGGACATACATAGTAAATGCTCAATGTTCATCGAAATGAAGTCATTAACATGTTATTCAGTTTATGTGAACATTTCAAAAAGTCGATAATGTTGTATTTGGTGAGCGGTGCGGAGTGATTGTTGTGCGGCGCTCGGCGCGGCGCGGTTGAGTGGCGCTCGGCGCGGCGCGCTGACTCCGTGTAGATCACCGCCCCCGGCGTTGACAGCTACGGCGCGGAGGGGCGTGGCTGTCTGTCTGCTACGGGCTGCTGCGACCGCTGCATAGCTGGTGTAGCCGGATGCGCGTTGGATATCAGCTCGCTCGTGCGACGTCTTCTTGTGGTGCTCCAGGAAACATGCAACAAGTTCAAAAACAGTGTACTATCCTTATAGGCATTTTTCCTGCTGTGGGAAAGAACGCACACAGTTAGTGGTAGTTATTACTCAGTAGGCCTTCACTAGTCTGGTTTGCACAATGTTTCGTTGTCACAGTAACACTTTTATGGGCACACAATATTCTTCACCATGTCATGACTTGTCATTAGTCACACGCAAGTTTTCACCTTAGGACAAAATCAAAATGTATTTCTGTAGTCAATGCGCTTTCCTAGCGTCCCTTGACACACAAAGAGTTAGACACTAACTTGATCACCGTCCGTTATCGGTTCACTGTTCGTGTTGTGCTAGTCCCTTGTCCACTTGCACACACGGCGATGATACAGTTTTCTGTTATTTATACATAACTACTCCGTGACGTATTGCTGCAGGTTTAACAGTCACTGTCTGTCTCTGCCGCACAATACTGCACTTTTGTTAAAGTTCCTTTATTTCTATTTACAATGTCCGCTGCTCAATTTTGTTTGTAACAGCACATTCGTAACTCTTTACCAAGGTGTGAGATTTGCGTACATGGGTACAATTACTCAAAATTCGTATTAGTTTGCCCATAGTCATCTATATTCGTGTTCGATTAGATTTTATTTGTGCATTCCAGCCGGATTCAGGCATATTGTTCAATAACTCCTTTGTACTCATGTCACACTTTACTATTAACGTCCTACGTAACTACAGTGTAGTCTCTGTAGGCAAAAATTTACTTGGACTGTATCTGGCTAGCTCTTTTTTATTGATTAAATCTGCACATGCTTCAATTGAAGCTTCTTTGTGCGTAACTTTGCGTTACATAAATTTACAACAAGGTTGCCTCCCGTGGTGCCCTCGGGTCACTACTGGGTGCATTATTTTCTCTGATAACATTGGTGAGATAATAAAGTTCTCAGGGCATCATATTACTGATATTATTCTGGGTTCGACTCTGTCAATTTGACAGCTACACATATATACATACATACACATAATAGAAAAGATTGTGCCAAGAAATATTTCAAATTTGACACACATATTAGAAATTATGTAGTACACTAACTAATCCTTACTAAAATGTTCTTCTTGACTGAACTTTGTCACAGCTTAACACTACAAATAATTGCACTAATCAGATTATCTGTGCAAACATTTAGAGCATGTTTTAGATAACACAAATTAAAAGAGTATATAACACAAATATCCATACACATGAGAAAGTCAATCATATTCTTATAACTAAACACTTCTACACTAGTACACATTATCTCTAAAGATCACACATCATTAATGTTCATTTTACAAAAGAGTGGTGTCCACATAGGACTATTAGTCTTTTATTGTAGGAATGCTTTTACATCCTTACGCGGATACAGTCCCCGTGCTCTCCCTGAGTGGGGATCTGCTGAGAGATAGCTACTATGTCCTTCTTGGACTAAGGAATGGAGTATGAGGCTCGACAGTAAGTTTTGTGAGGATATACCTCGATCTTGTACTGATATCCCTTAACAATTCCTGGTCGTTCTGAAAATACCTCTGCATAATTAAATAATAACTGTACCAAATCCTGCTGTTGCATAGAATTCAAATTTTCGGACTGTGACACTTTGTTCACTAATGCGTCCATATTCGCTTTTGATTGATCAACTTGTACGTCAGGATAATAGAGATTCTGTCCTAGACAATGATTGTCTAAATGTAGTATCGACTGATTCCTACATTTTATATTAATAGCATTACATTTAGGTACAGGTACAGGTACCTCTCCGGATCTGAGCATGGACAATTCTATTCTCCTACCAGCATTCATCAAACTTAATTTTCCCCGAGAAAGGTCGATTATTGCGTCCCTTTCTCTTAAAAAATCTACCCCCAAAATGCAGGCTACTTTTAAACCCTTTACTACCAGGAATGAGCTCGCTATGGCTTCTTCCCCTATATACATCTCTACCTGCACTTGGAGTTTAATTATTTGTCGCTGTGCACTTATGGCTCCAGTGACTTTACAATTATTCACGGGAAAAGTCAGCATACGCCTTTCCTTCCCCAGTACTTTGAATAAGTCCATACTCATAACACTGACAGTAGCACCTGTATCTATGACTGCTTGCACATCAATATTGTTAATTTTGATCTCTATTATCGCTTGTACTTTGTCTTTGTGTTCCTTTATGCACGTGGATGGTTCAGTTATTAGTTCGTCTCCCATCTGTACCCCGTCATTATATCTAAGGATACAGATTTTGTTCGGTGTTTTGTTCTGTGTCGGGCTGCTCTCACTCCAAACCTCAGCCGACGATGGAGAGCGTATCTCGGCTGCATCTAGTTTGTTGAATTATTGCTAGTGGATGGGCGTGGCTGCTCTGTGTCACTGACCTCCACTATGTGCACGTTGTGTTGCGTCGGCCGCCACGGTTGCGCAATTGGCGCATTTTGTGGTGGCGGTCGGTTATTGTCATATCTATCATTGTTTTGCCGGTCCGGACTGGGCCTCTGGTTCTGTGGCCAAGTTCGGTTTGCATCATTATAAGTATTAGTGTTGTACGGCCCCCTGGCATTTTTCCATCTATGATTGCTTGGTGGGCCTGTTTCATACCGGTCATCGAACCTCCTCTTTCGGTCATTATTCACCGGCGGACTATTGCCATTCCGGTGTCTACCTCTATTTCCGTTTTGTGCATACTCTTGTCTCCTATTATTACCTCCGCCGTTTCCATTACTTGGTGGAGGCGTGTTATTTCTACCATTTCTATAACCGTTTCCGTTATTTCTAGCCTGTTCAGAGGCTGCCTTAACGTCCTCCTGAATCAGGTCAATTGAGTCCAGAACAGACAAGAAATGTTCCATATCATTTTCAGGCACGTGAATAAGCTTTTCCTTTACATGTATCGGCAAGTGTGATTTCAAAAGTCTGATCAAATCCCGGGATGAGATCTGTTCGTCCCAGTAACGGGTCTTATTAATGTACTTCTCAAAATATTTTCGCAAATTGCCTAGTCGTGGAGAATACGGCTCTGGATTATATACCTCCTTCCGTAATCTCTCTTGAATACATGTTGACCAATATTTGGCCAAGAATGCCTTTTCGAATTGCTCATATGTATCACAACTGTCAGCTGCTTCGGTTGCCCATAATGCAGCATCTCCTTGTATGTAAGACATAACAAACTGTATTTTCTGGGTATGACTCCAAACGCTAGGCAAAATGTTTCTAAATCCCTTGATAAACACTACAGGGTGAACAGATTTCTTCTCCGTTGTAAAGATCTGAAACTGTCGGTTCCTAATCAGACTTTCTTCAATCACTACTTTGGAATGACATTTATTTGTTCCGCTTACATTGGTTGCCTGTTCTGTCTCGCAGTCGCAATTTTTTACTGCAGTATTTATATGCCTATCATTGTTGGACCTGGCTGGCGTGACATACGCCTGTGCCTCGTCCTGCCGCAAGCTAAGTTCCATCTCGGCAAGACGCCGGTCCACACTCCGCTGCCACAGCGGAATGTCTTTTTGCACTATCTTTTTAAGATTTTGCACATCCGCAGTTGAGTCCACCTCTCTGGCCTCAATTGCGGCGTGCACCTTCTCATCTATTTCCTTTGTGAATTTACGTTCTACTTTGTGCACTTGTTCGATCACTTTGTCCTCAATTACTTGGGTTGTGTCGAGTTCTAGTTGTTCGACCCTATTAGTCAGAACACTGATTTCCTCTACGATATTGGCGTTAGCCACTTGAATACTGTCTACTCTTTCGCTTAATTCATGTACTGTTTTGGGTATGGTTTCATATTTTTGTTTCAAACTAACTATATCACTTTGCATAACTTCTAAAGTTCGCATCAACTGTAAGTCCTTCTCATGCAGGCGTCGGTCACGCTCTGCTTGTTTAGCATCACGTTCTTTATCGCGTTCTGCTTGTTCACTTGCAAATTTAGCTTGGAAATTGAGCATGCGCTCGAACATAAGTCTTAATGATTGCACTTCTGACATCACACCACTCTCTGGTCCGTGTCCAGTGCTTGCAGATTGCACAGAATTACCGCTATCAACTGAATCACTGGGTGGCAGTGGCAACATTTCTTGCCCTTCTGCCCCCAGATTCTCACATTGTACTTCCTGAACTACGTCACTAACATTACTTTGTGTCCCACTTTCTAACTCGGTATCACTACTTACTAACTGTTGCTCATTATCCATGTTGATATCTTTCTGACTACGCAATCTAACCATAGTAAGCAAAGGAAATAAAATCTGAACTAAATATCCTAACACTCAGGTCTCACTGACATAATCACACAAGAAATGGACATTAACTAATACACACTTACTATATACTACAATGACTAACTACCTAAATGTCCTGTTATTTTAAAACAAAGTACTAACAAGAAGCACACCACTAATGATCCGAGAACACTGCACTGAGGCTACTTTACTACCCACAGGACAACTACACTGTAGCTTTACCTTTTGGTGATCTATCTTGGGTGCAGCTGCCCCCTGATATTATGGTAGGTAATTAATTTTTCAAAATAATGAGCTCTCTTCTTCAGCTTGCCTCTGGATACATAGTGTTCTCATGCAAAAAATCATACACAGGTATTACCACACAATATTGGTTATGAAATACATACAATACATAGAAAATTTATTAAATGTTCTGCAACAAAGTTCGACTATATTAATTCCCTAGTTATCTCACGGGTATTTAGTGGCCACTGCATATTCGAGCCCCACGTTGGGCGCCAAATTTAACGAAATCGCCGAAATGTTTGGAATTTGATTTTAAATTTCGTTAAAGAATGAATAATAAATTTTATCTTTTTGCTTTTTAAGTTAATTTTCTTTCGTGCGAACTTTGTTGTAGAACCACTCTCTTAATTTCGTGTGGTAATAAAAATTTTACTTTCTTAAGAATTACGTACATTTAAAGAAAAATATTACGTGCACTCATATTAACTGGATAATAATAATTAGTTGAGAATTGAGTCCTTTAAATCATTCGGCCTTGGCATACACTTTCCAGATGCAGTGGATTTTTTTTTTGTTAAATAATTTTTACTGAATTTTATCCCGGCAATAGCCATAGAACACAATATTATCTCTATCAGCAGAAAATGTTTTAATTATTGCCAAGCCGACATTTATCACTGACCAAACCTACTTCAATATGCATTTGAGTTATTTTAAAGAACCAAACTGTTTAAATCTCAATGTTAACTAACATTAACTATCCGCCTACGAATGCACAAACGTATAATTAATTCAATTCTTCTCAGCCTCAGGATCACTGAAAAGAAAGAACAATTTCTTAATTCACTATTGATTTCTATGCATCTGTTCCCGATTTACGGGTTTGATAATTTTTTTAAATGTGCCGCCTCTTCAGATCTGCGATTGTTGGTCGCAGCACAGCCCAGCAACACAGCTAAAAAATGCTGAAAAATTCTTAAAGAAATTCTATAGATGACGTGGGCAAGCTAATTTACATAAATAAATCACACTTCTGACAAATACTGATATATTTAGCTCAAACAACAATTCAACTCACATTAATTCGTAGCTCGTCGTCTAATGGCGGCTACGTCCAGACAGAGACAAAAGAATACTACCCATTCGTTACAAGCTTCTTCACAGCGTCCTACCTCTATCGCGTCTCATCCGACAAGACCAAAGAATACATAATGTTTAGTCCTTATATAGCATTTCCCGACTATTAACATTTCTTTGTAAATTGATTTCTGGCAAAATGCGATATCTCTGATACAGCAAATACTGACACATTTTACATTCATAAAATAAATACAGAAAAATTCCTATCCTAAATACAGAGAAATATTACAATAAAAATATAAGGAGAATAATTAATACAACATTAAGTAATATTTTGTTCAATAATTACAATATATACAATTTGCCCAGAGCGGCGTATATGGTACAAATAAACTGTGAAAATGCCAGGGAACGTTACAAGCTGAGCCTTTGGTGAGAACACTTAATGTACAGACGAGTAAATTCCGTGGAACTCATCATGGGAACAGGCTTTGCAACTGTTCCTGTCCACCTACCATGCGATGCGCCGAAATGGATCTTTCCTGGCTAAACTCCAGCACGGCGCTGTCATCGCACCCTGTTTCATCTGTTACACGTACTAATGAGAAGTAATGGACAATACAGATATTCTTATTTTGAGATCCAGGACGCAGTATTCTTCAGCAACTTCCGGCCCAGACAGCGATGACAACTGGAAAGAGTTTCACATATTATGGGACACAATGTGTTCTTTATTTCTTCCCCTACAGGGTCGCTGCTCAGCGACACAGAACCAGCTTCGCCCTCTGAGACTCCATGATATTGCCTCTGCGTTTGAAAAAAATGGATCTACGTACTATGGCACTTAACATCTGAGGTCATCAGTCAGCTAGACTTAGAACTACTTAAACCTAACTAACCTAAGGACTTCATACACATCCATGCCCGAGGCAGGATTCGAACCTGCGACAGTAGTAGCAGCACGGTTCCGGACTGAAGCGTCTAGAACCTCTCGGTCACAATGGGCGGCCACCGCGTTTCGTTTTACAGATTCAGTACACAGCTAGGAGCCAAGTTCGCGGCGGTGTACTGGTGACCAGATGGCATCTCAGCCCTAGGCGCTTGCCATGGAGGTGGACGCGTCCTCATCCCTGATGCCACCATCACAACAGCCCATAGCGCCGTGGGCGACGCCTCTGCGCCCTGCCGCCTTCCTCTCTGAGGTGAGTCTTCCAGCGTTCGAGACTCCAGCCGTGGATGTAGGCGTGCCCCTTCCCTGCAGTTTGACAGGCGTTCCCGTGGCAGTTGAGGGTGAATGGCGGGACGCAGATGGAAGCCGTTCGTGGGCTTCAGTGCCGGTTCCCGTGCCATCTGCTGCATCCCCACCCAGGCCTCCCCCTACCCGTCGGCTTCCACCTCAACTACATGCGACGACAGCCAGGAGATTTTTTTTGGCGGGGGGGGGGGGGGAGGTGGAAGATTTGGATTGGTGTAAGCACAGTACGCACCACCAGGCAGCACCACAGGCGCCGTTAGCTCGACAACCCACTCCAGAGACGGCGTATAGACCAGCAATTGCTGCACCATGAAGTCGCGGCGGAACTACAGCACTGCGGTCTCTTCCTAGTCAGCTCGACTGGTATACTTCGCGCCACAGCATCCGCTTCTAGCGAGTCCACACCACCCCGTCTCCCGCTAACAAGAACTGTTTACTATCCAGCCTTAGCTTCTAGAATAGTGGTTGAACTCCAGAATCTGCTGCCTCAACCGATTAGCACCAAGCTGAGTATTTGTCAATAAATGTGAGTTCTTGTCGCTAATCATTAACAGTGTATCAGTGTTGTTCTCGTTCTCCTCTCATAGTGATTGCCTCAGCGTACTATAAATAGCTGAGGGTGGTGACGAGTAAAGTTTTCTTCTGTGGTTGTATCAAAAGTACCGTACCAGTAACATTCAGTACACTATCAACCCGTGAAGTTTCATTTCGCTTACTCCTTGTTTGATGGGCTTTCACTTTTTTATCAAGCAGTATAAGTGATGAATTTTGTTACTTGAGCATCAAGGAGCGGAAAGGAGAGGAGATGTAGTTACATTTAAATATTAGCAAGTCGCTTCTGAAGGTATTAGCCTATAGTGTAGCCTTGAAGAGAAGGGAAACACCGACGATAGGGATGTCAGCTAAGACGAGAACAAAAGCTTTCAAAGTGTAGTACAACACAAATGTTGAACATTAGGTGGGTAGTTCGACTAATTGATACTGAAGTACTGAATCGAATTGGGGAAAAAAGAAATTTTTAGTGTAGAGAGCTGTATCAAATCAGTCTCGGACTGAAGACAGACACATCAAACCCCCTAAAGTGTAACGTATGCCTTTATGAACATTGTCCACTCAGAATATAGGCTCCCTAACATTCCAGTCTATTGGAACCCTTATCAACCGACACTAATCTACAAGTGAACTCAACCTGCTACAGTAACAGACATTTTGCGGTTTATGTAAATCTAGACGTGAGAGACTCATACTACCACCGATGGAAAGTAACACTGTTTCCATTCCTTTTTCTCCATATAAGCATAAGTCAGACTGCCTAGTTTTGTAAGATGTGTGTTTTGTGTCCCTTTTATTATATTTCAAAATGTTTGTTTTAGCGCTATGGTTCGTAGGCCTTTTGATACGTTATAGGATTTTATTAACTTATACTATGAGACTGGATTTTAATGGCACCAGTAAACATGTCCCCCCATGAGTTTTTTAAAATAAATCATTTTGGCTTCCCTCACGTCCCTATGTTATTTAAAAATCAATGAAAAATCGGGAAACAGTAATAAAACATTGAAATATTAGTCTTCGTCGGTAGGACAATTATCTCTTCTCTGAATACTTTAGACCTGAAAAGGTCCGCCTCATTAGCTGAGCGATCAATGCGTCTGACTGCCATGCAAGGGACCTAGGTTCGATTTCCGGCCAGGCCTGAGATTCTCTCCACTCAGGTATTGCGTATCGTATTGCCATCAAAATTTCATCATCGTCGACACGCAAGTCGCCCAATGCTGAGTCACCTGAAAAGACTAGCAACTTCGCGGTCACGCTTCCGCAGACGGGAACGCCCGGCCATCAATACCGTACAATCATTTCATTTCATTTGAGGCCTGAAAAATCTGTTTTACCTATGAATGAAGATAATGACCTTTCTTATTCAAATTGAATACGAATATCGTAATCGCATCGTTTGCCAGTGTAACAGAATAATGTTTACAGAAGAGTAATGGTTCAGAATTATTAACACTTTTTGTTAACTATGAAGAGGCACCAGGCAGTATAGAGAACCACTTTAATGTTAGTATATTTTGTGTGATTTGCGTTCCTGTCTCATAATGTCTATTAAACTCCTTGTCTCTTATAGGATGGCATCGTCAACAAGCATACATAGTAATTATAGTGATGTGTAAACAACGCCATACTCTAACAGTATCATGTTTCTGACAAAACTTTTGAAAAATTAATTAAATTGTTTTCATTTACTCAGTGACTTTTCACGTTTGTTTTGTCACAAAGTAAAGATATCTTGTATCATTCCAAAACTTTATTGTGATACCATCATTCTATACCTCCAAGTGGATCGCGACACAGTTCAAAGTCACCGAAAGTTATGACTATAAATTATACGATTTTGATATAGTGAATTCATAGTGGTCCACTAATTTCTGTATTCCCGTTTCCCCGAGTCTAGTATCGGAAACTACCTAAAAGGCTCTGCCTGTAAATAAATTCTCAGTCAATGCCAAGCCACAAAATTTTCAGTAGAAACGCTGTTTCATAAATGAGCAGTAGTGTAAATCTCTACAAACATCTTTATAAAAACTAAAAATAAAGTTTTATGCCATATCTTCATTGAAATACTTGCAATTTTATTGAGTACTAAGCAGGAGGTTTTTTAACATACAAAACATTGACTTTAGAAATACAGATTTGCGAGACTCTTCCGAAACTGTCACAAAACTAAAAATGATGTTCATTCTTTTCAATAACAACTCCACTGCGTCATTAAGCTGCTTGCTGGATATGCATAAGGTCAGCAACGTACTGTCTCAAACATAGTTCACTGTTAGATTTTTGTTCAAACTCAGTGTGTTCCATTACGGGTTGCAAATACCGTCATGAAGCACCAACCTTAACGCAATGAACAGGTTAGAAACACTAGTGAGAAATAATTTAGATAATCACTATTCGTTCCTTCAGTTATCATTTTTCGGCTTCACCGTTAAAAAACAAAACGTGTCGAATCTGAGTAACCAAAAAACACAAATTAGCGGTTTGCGACCTCCACAAGCTGCTTTCGTTTCAATAATCTGCCTCTGGATTTCTCTCCTCCATTACTTCCAGTATGTATTTTTCTTTTCTTAGCGCTGGCCTTCTTCTGCGCGGATCACAGTTTCAAATCTTCCTTTACCTTCGATGGTTGGGCATTGTCTGTGCTTGCAAGTATAATTGAAGCATTCTGTTCTCCAAAGTTTTCGTTGTAGAGCATATTATCACTCTTCACCTCCATACCTCCTCCAACGTTTTCGTTATGGAGTACTTTATCACCATTAACCTCCATACCTCCTCCAAAGTTTTTGTTGTGGAGCGCATTATCAATATCCACCTCCATACCTCCTCCAAACTTTTCGTTGTGGAGCACATTACCACCATTCACCTCCATATATCCTCCAAAGTTTCCGTTGTGGAACACATTATCACTATTCACCTCCATACATCCTCCAACGCTTTTGTAATGGCGTACTTTATCACCATTCACCTCCATACCTCCTCCAAAGTTTTCGCTATGGAGCACTTTAACAGCATTCACTTCCATACCTCCTCCAAAGTTTTCGTTATGGAGCACGTTGTCAGCATTCACCTCCATCCCTCCTCCAACGTTTTCGTTATGGAGCACATTATCACCATTGACCTCCATCCCTCCTCCAAAGTTTTTGCTATGGAGTACATCACCATTCACCTCCATACCTTCTCCAAAGTTTTCGATATGGAGCACGTTATCAGCATTCACCTCCATCCCTCCTCCAAAGTTTTCGTTATGGAGCGTATTATCACCATTGACCTCCATACCTCCTCCAAAGTTTTTGCTATGGAGTACATCACCATTCACCTCCATACCTTCTCCAAAGTTTTCGTTATGGAGCACGTTATCAGCATTCACCTCCATCCCTCCTCCAAAGTTTTCGTTATGGAGCATATTATCACCATTGACCTCCATACCTCCTCCAAAGTTTTTACTATGGAGTACATCACCATTCACCTCCAAACTTCCTCCAAAGTTTTCGTTATGGAGCACGTTATCATCATTCTCCTCCAAACCTCCTCCAAAGTATTCTTTATGGAGTACTTTATCACCATTCACCTCCAGACGTCCTCTAAAGTTTTCGTTATGGAGCACATTATCACCATTGACCTCCATACCTCCTCCAAAGTATTCTTTATGGAGTACTTTATCACCATTCACCTCCAGACGTCCTCTTAAAGTTTTCGTTATGGAGCACATTATCACCATTGACCTCCATACCTCCTCCAAAGTTTTTGCTATGGAGTACATCACCATTCACGTCCATACCTTCTCCAAAGTTTTCGTTATGGAGCATGTTATTATCATTCACCTCCATACCTCCTCCGAAGTTCTCGTTATGGAGCAAATTATCACCATTCACCTCCATACCTCCTCCAAAGTTTTCGTTATGGAGTACATCACCATTCACGTCCATACCTTCTCCAAAGTTTTCGTTATGGAGCACGTTATCATCATTCACCTCCAAATCTGCTCCAAAGTTCTTGTTATGGAGCACTTTATCACCATTCACCTCCATATCTCCTCTAAAGTATTCTTTATGGAGTAGTTTATCACCATTTACCTTCAGACGTCCTCCAAAGTTTTCGTTATGGAGAACATTATCACCATTCACCTCCATACCTCCTCCGAAGTTTTCGTTATGGAGGACGTAATCACCATTCACATCTCGTCATTTCACATCTTGACTCGTTAGCCGCAGACGTCTTCCAATATAATAGATTCCACTGTTTAACATTTCTCCCTACCTTTTCTTATTCGAGGTCACATCTCAACTCCGAAAAGAATTATGTTCTCCAGCACACAGTGAAATTTTCTTTGCTTTGTGTCCTGCCGAGTATTATTGTTCCGTATTGTTCCAGGGAAAGTTTCAGCAGCTCTCTTTCCAGTGCTAGTCTGGAAAAGTATTCTCGTGACATGCATCAAATTTTTCTATTATTGGTCCCAGGTATTTGTAGCCTCTGCAAGAATTTTATTTCCCCTTCCTCACTAGAAAGTTTTAGTCCCTACTGAGGCGGTAGCCCCGGCGACCACGGGACCGAAGTATGACTTTGTCGGCCAGCCGCTCAGCCCAGCAACGGCGGCAGCGGCGTCTGCGGCGAGCTGTAGGCGGCGCCTCCTCCTCACTGGAAACGCCAACGTCTGCGGCGCCATCCATCTGCACAGAATACAAGAAGTACACACATTAAAATGCCTGCAGCTTCACTGTCCCTGGACATGAAGTTTTATGGAGGTGTAACTTAGAAAGTAGTCTGGAGAAAGGGAATGTTTTATCGACACTGACTGTACATCTGGACACTTTTGAAACTCTCCATCAGGTAAGCAGTGAGCATACCTGCAAGGGCGGAAACATTTGATCGATACATATTTAAAAAATGGGTATATTTGTATGTGTAAATGTTCCATATCTCCTCCTAAACAACTGGACCGATTTCAGGCTTCGTACACACATTCCTTACTGTCCGGCTGCAATCGCAGTGGGGTAAAAACAGCCTACCTATCATAGGAAATCAGTCTCTGTATGACTGTATCGCTACTGAAAAAAAAATCTCTAGGACAGTGCATACATTTCAGTAAATTGTTAAATAAGTGTAAGTGGAAATATTTCCTTTGTGGATCCTTGAAGGAATCACTCATGTAGTTAATTACTCCGTGTCATTGACTAGAAAATTTGGCGTGGGAGTAGATGTGCAGGAATGATATAGTTAACATTCAGAGACGCTTGAACAACCGCCTGAACGAAGTTATGAAATGCCGGCATAGATCGTTTTGATTGCCCTTTTCTGAGCTAGCAATGTTCTCTATAAACTGATTCAGTTTATCATATCACAGGCTTTAACTACATGAAATAACACGAAGGAAAAATACGTATAAGTGTCAATGGCAGACTAGGCTACTGCACATATCGAAAGCTTGGTCGTAGTACAGTTTCCAACAAAAGATATGGGTGGCAGTAATGTTTGGCTCGGTATCATGCACGAAAGATGGGCGCCTCCAATCACTATCGAGACAAATATGTTGGCAGTGCACTATCGGGAGAGGATCCTACAACGTATTGTCGAGTTTTACAGTCCAGTAAATTGGCCACGAATTACTCTTTCAAGACTGTAATGTGTAGCTGACTAATTTCATGGCCGAGAGAAGGCAAACCTACATTTACATCATTAGTAAAGTTAGACGCACCCTTTGATCTTTTTCGCTGGAACACAATCTTTCACACTCTTAAGGTACCAGCAATAAAACACATGGGGTGGTAACATATCTATAGCTTGCACAACAAGAATGAGCAAGCAGTAATAGACACGAAAAGGAAATCTGGAGAGAGACTGAAGGGAGGAAAAATGCTAACTTTCAGATTTAGAAATGACGTTGCCATTCTGCCATAGAAAGCAAAGGAGTTTCAGAATTAGTCGAATGTAATGTACAGTGCTTTCAAAGAAGCTGCAACATAAACATAAAGCAAAGCAAAACAAGACATAGTACATAATGTAATTTTTCAGGTGATGCCGAGAGAATTACGTTAAGAATTAGCAGAAGAGGAGTAAATTAACTGACGATGGCTAGTGTAGTATAGATATAAATCCAAATTTGCGTAAGTAAGAAACGTATTTCTCAAAAAGAGAAACAGTGTCACAGGAGGTAGGGGTTTGGGTGGGAAAGGGGATGAGGACCAAAAGGGTGAGTTATGTTTCAAGCTCCAACCACACACCTGTGTCGGATGCCTGTCATAGCAACTGAAGCTAATATGAGGACAATGTTTTATCTGGACAGGAAATTTCAACCTATTGTCTAGCCACACAGTCAAAAATCTGGTGATATTCTCGAGACGTTAATGCAGAAACGTACGCCCCCCACAGCATGAGTACCTTACCACAAGAGGCAGGGGTCAGTCTGATGGAACAGGCTCAGATAAACGCGACTTTCAGAAAAAATACCTTGCACACCATCCCGAAGATAGCAAAGACAGGTAAGTGAACGAAGTACCGCACAATCGGCTTAACAACTCATGTATCCAAGCTGCTGACAAAACTAATATAAGGAAAAATGGGAAAGAAAACTGAGGATTTATTTGATGACGATTATTTTGGCTTTAGGAAAGGTAAAGGTACCAGAGAAACAATTCTGTCGAGGCGCTTGATAATGGAAGCAAGGATGAAGAAAAATTAAGACACGCTCATTGGATTTGTCGACCAAGATAAACTGTTCGAGAATGTAAAATGGTGCAAGATGGGTAGCAGCAGGGACAGACGAATAATATACAATAAGATTGGAAGACCGCGAGTTAAGTGCTCAGATTAAAATTGCCGTAAGGCAGGGACGAAGTACTTTGGCACAACTGTGCATACTATATATATCGAGGAAGCATTAAAGGAAATTAAAAAAAGTTTAAAGAACGGATTTAAATATTAGGGTGAAAGGGGATCCATATTGAGATTCGCTAATGACATTGCTATCCTCATTGAAGATGAAGTATAATTACAGGATCTGTTGAATGGAATGAGGAGACTAATGAATAAAGAATGTCTGTTGAGAGTAAACCGGAAACAGACGAAAGTACTGATAAGTAGCATAAATGAAAATATCGAGGAACTTAACATGCATCCGGTGACCAAGGAGTACACGAAGTTAGGGAATTCTGCATCCTCCAACCAAGGTAAACCGTAACGGAAGAAGCAAAGAGGACGCGAAAAGCAGACTTAGAATAGGCAAAGAGGGCATTTCTGGCAAAGAGAAATCTACTGGTATCAAACATAGGTTTCAATTTCAGGAGGAAGTTTCTGAGAACGTACGTTTGGATCAAAGTAATGTAGTGAATCATGGATTGTAGAAAACCAGAAGAGAAGAGAGTAGAAGCATTTGGGATGTAGTGTTACTGAAGAATGTTAAAAATTACATGGACTGATATGATAAGAAATGACGATCTATGCACGATCGGCAAAGAAAGGAACATATTGAAAACGTTGATAAGATGAAGGGACAAGATGCTACAACATGTTTTAAGACATCAGGAAATAAACTTCAGCGAGCTTAAGGGAACTGCGGATCGTAAAAACTGTAGAGAAAGACTTCTTGCAAAAGAACTGAGGACGTAGGGTCCAAGTTCTACTCTAAGATGAAGAGGTTGGAGCAAGAGAGGAATTCCTGGCGGGCTGGAACAAACCACGTAGGAGACTCAGAATAATAATAATAACGAACGTGACTGAACACTCCTTGGATGTGTTGACAACTACAGCGACCCGTTGTAGGTACAATACTCACACACTGTTATGATCCCTGGATGCTTACTGTCGAAGTTCAACGCAGGTTTAGCAGACACATCACGACCATCTTCTCGATAGCATACCCAGGAGGCTCCTAGTAAATTACAGTACACAAGGCGGAGCTACACAATGGTCCCAAGCGAGAGGCGCTCCCAGTAAATACCAGACAGAAAAAGGTTGACTCCACAATGTGCACAATCTTAGAACTGCAATTTGGCTGCTCTAACTATTCATGTAATTTCGTCCTTCTTGCCGTCCCTGGTTATCATAACGTGGCCTTACCTTCCCAATGATGGCCTCCTCCCGCTGCGAGTCACGTGGCCAAGGACGCTCCTCCAGACTGACGTCCGCAGCATCAGCTGACATCAGCGTCTTCTGCGGCTCGACGGCCCTCGAAGGAACACCTCCCTCTTGACCTGGGCCCGAACGGAACTGCAGTCGCACCACGTTGAGATCCTGTGGGAGTTCGTCCTCATCGTCAGGTTTTCATTTACTGTTCTTATTTAATTTCTCTCCTAATATTTACCAATAATCTAATACATTCAGATTTTGCAATAAAAGATCCTCTGGGTTTATAATTACCACGACTATCAAGAAGTCATGTATAGGCAGTATATTACCGTGTGCGTTGAACTAAGCTACAACTGAAAATGTTATAATGAGCGAAGTGTTTCAAGCGAGCCCGTGTGTAAGTTATATATCACATTAATACGTCGAGATGGCAGCTTTTATTGCAATGCGGGCTAGAGTACCCGCTTGTTGAATCCGTGAAGTGGCTAAAGGACACCCTAGCCAACACGAAGGTGTAAATGCCGTGTCCATTGACCTGCAAATATTAAGTATGGACTCAGTGTTGGTGTCACTCCGTAGTTAGTCTCATTCATGTCCATTTACATCTCGTTGCATAGCGAGGAACCAGAAACACGAAACGACCGGTTGATGATTTTAACTGTAGGTCGGATATGAAGGCCAACGGCATGACGACGTCATGTGTCTGGTGTCCAAAAGCCAGTAATAACCCAAAGGCCGATGCAGTCACTTGTCCACGAAACAACGAAAACCGAGTCCCAGCCTATTGTCTTTATCGCCTTGTTCAGTGTTTTCTGCATATTATTGATATGTATTCCTTCCACAAAGCAAAATTATTACAAAAATTGTAATTTGTGTTAGTCAGTCTAGCGTGTTCGAATCCCCAACTCGAGCAGAACAGTGTAGGTTGTCCGTTTATCCAACAGAAAATTCTGACCACGCTTCAGGAAGTGGGGTATAATTACTACCTGATGCATCAGAACTAAGACGAAACTGTATCAGACAATTAACAGTCACCGTGAAATAAAAGATTGTGGTTAAGTGCCTAAAGGCAAGGTCATCATACCACAGTCCATCTGTATTTAATGACATCAGACAGAAATATGGCTGAAGCGTGACAGTATGTGAGAACGGTAAAATCGAAGACAGTAGAGCAGTATTGATGCCAGAATTGAAATATGATTTTATGAAGGAAAAAAATGTAGTGGTCGAACATGTTCGTAGTGTGACGAAAGGCACCTCCATCACGTCAGACAGCCGTCCGAGCCAAACAAGTGGCAAGACAGCAACTAAATAAAAATTCGCTCTATCCTGGTAGAGTACAGATGCCTACAGCTGTCAGTCAGTCGTGGCTTCCTTATATCTACCAGTAACTGTGAGAACTACAAAAACTACAGAAGTTCTCAAGGTATTCTGCAATCTGACATGATAGTTAGCGAGTACTACACGCAGAATATGGCTGCACCAAAGCGTGAATGCTATGTTCCCTATACTCCTCGACGAGGCTCACCTGTGGGCTGAAAAATACAGGGTCAGCGTCTTCATCGCAGACCGCGATGACACGAAGATCTTCGCTATCTGTCTCCCGCCCACAAGGGAGACAGAAAAAGGCGAGGGCTCTGCGGAACATCTGCGAAGATAAAAAAATAACATCAAGTGTTGTTCTCAACTCTAGCGTTAGTCTACCAGAATGGCAGAGGCGCCGATCTGCACTGCCAGGCAATTGGAAAGTTTGGAATGGGTACTGGAGCTGTACCCCATCAACACGCTAAAGAAAGCTCTGGGGACCAAAATTTCTGGTATTGCAGGATTTTCGCGAACTTATAGTATTAGTACACAAAAACCACGTTGTAAGCTCATACCAAAGCCACAGCGTTTGTTTATTAGCAAAATTATACATGTTTACCGTAAACAATTTAAGACTGAAATCAATACTACAGGCAGAAGGGCAAAACAAACGATTTTCAGCTGATTGTTTTAATAACTTGCATAAAGATATTTTAGTTCCATTGTTAGTTTAGAAATGCTGAACAAATGATATATATAACGTGAAACACAGTGGAGCGTAGAAGGCTATCTCTATGCTATTGTCTTCACATAGTATGTATTCCTAACGCTAACCATAAAGTGGCTGGGACACGCACGTTTTATTAAGTCGGTGTTACACTATGTGTTTAAAAGTATCCGGACAACTGGCTGAGAATGACTTACAAGTTCATGACGCCCTCCATCGGTAATGCTGGAATTCAGTATGGTTTCAGCACACCCTTAGCCTTGATGACAGCTTCCACTCTCGCATGCATACGTTCAATCAGGTGTTGGAAGGTTTCTTGGGGAATGGCAGTCCATTCGTCACGGAGCGCTGCACTGAGAAGAAGTATCGATGTCGGTAAGTGAGGCCTGGCACGAAGTCGGCGTTCCAAAACATCCCAGAGGTGTTCCATAGGATTCAGGTCATGTCTCTGTGTACGCCAGTCTATTACAGGGATGTTATTGTCGTGTAACCACTCCACCACAGGCCGTGCATTATGAACAGGTGCTCGATCGTATTGAATGATGCAATCACAATCCCCGAATTGCTCTTCACCAGCGGGAAGCACGAAGGTGTTTAAAGCATCAATGTAGGCCTGTGTTGTGATAGTGCCACGTAAAACAACAAGGGGTGCAAGTCCCCTCCACGTAAAACAAAACCACACCATAACACAATCGCCTCCGAATTTTACTGATGGCGCTACACATGCTGGCAGACGACGTTCACCGGGCATTCACCATACCTACACCCTGCCACCGAATATTGCACTTTTATATTTGTACATTTTGCATAATTTTTGTACGACTATTTAATAATTTTCAAGGTGTTTTCATGAATATACGGAAATAATTTTTTTTTCGATATTCATAACACAATTTATTTTTTGTATTCGATTGTAACAGAAAATTGATGAAACGAATACCCGGGATATGGTGGGTTCGTCAGCTAGTTTAGAATAAAATATTAAAATCTTATATTATTACTCTCAGTTGATAACATACTACTACTGTTTCCAGGTGTTTACAACTGCCACGTAGTTTCCGCAGGTAGTGTGCATTGCCATGTACTTAATTTCACTCAAAGATTACTGCCATTTAGTTCCTCTCATGAAATAGTGGCGAAATCTTTCTGTATTTCCGTGCAACCGTTCAGAGAGACTGCTTCGCAGTGGAGAACAGACTCCCTACCGGGCACATGCTGTCGACACTGTTTGATTGAGCAGTTATGCACATCGAGACTGTTAACGGTCTGTCACACTTTTTTGTTACGCTCCTTATGTTACTTTCAATTTTATTGAACTTTCTCCTCGATCTAGTATTTAGGAAATCAGTCTCTGCATGATTGTACAGCTAATGAAAAAAATCTTTAGGACAGAGCATACATTTCTGTACATTGTTAAATAAGTCTAAGTGGAAATATTTCCTTTGTTGTTCGCTGAGTGAATCACTCATTTAGTGAGTTACTCCGTGTTATTAACTATAAATTTGGTGCGTAAGATATGCATGACTGATATAGTTAGCATCCAGAGAAGCTTGAACAACCGCCTGCACCAAGTTATGAACTGCCCTTTCCTGGGCTAAAATGTTCTCTATAAACTGATTCAGTTTATCAAATTAGAGACTATAACTACATGAAATTACACGAAGAAAATACACGTTTTAGTGTCAAAGGCAGTGTAGGTCATCGGTCATATCTATGACTTTTTATCGATATCCTGATCTCAGTACTGTTTCGAGCAAAAGACTGTGGCAGTCGTGTTTTGGGCCGGTATCAAGTACGAAAGATGGACACCCCTCACCACAGGCTTATCTGTCGGCTTTGCACTATCGGGATAGGATCTCGCAACGTATTGTCAAATTGTACAGTATAATTGGCAATGAGTTACTCTTCAAGACTATAAAGTGTAACTGACTAGTGACACTGCCGCGATTGTCCGCAGCTCGGGGTCGTGCGGTAGCGTTCTCGCTTCCCGCGCCCGTGTTCCCGGGTTCGATTCCCGGCGCGGTCAGAGATTTTCTCTGCCTCGTGATGACTGGGTGTTGTGTGACGTCCTTAGGTTAGTTAGGTTTAAGTAGTTCTAAGTTCTAGGGGACTTATGACCACAGCAGTTGAGTCCCATAGTGCTCAGAGCCATTTGAACCATCTACGCTCCTTACAACAAGCGAGGCGTCGTTTGGCATTTACCGGCGTGATGTGTGGCAGATGAGCAGCCGCTGGACTATGAAATCCATGTTTTCTCACCTCCCGCCTCCAATTCAATAGTGAATTTCATTTACAAGAAAATGGATTACCAATGGGGTCCCCAGTTCCAGGAGCCTTAGCAAATATTCTTGTAAGCCTCACTGAAAAGATCATTTTCACAAAAAAGTAACAAAAGAATACAACATATTATATTCGTTCAGGTATATGGATGACATCCATTGTCTAATAGAAGAACCACAAAAAAATTGAAAAACCACATACTGTAATCAACAAGATACATAAGAATATAAAATTCACAAATGAAAGTTAACAGAACAACCAAATTAACTTTCTGGCTATAACAATCAAAAAACAAAACAATAAGCATATGTTTGAAATTTAGCATAAACCCACAGCAATGGACATTATCGTTCCCCAACCTTTGAAGCATGCACAATCACAAAAGCAAACAGCTCTTCGACGCATGCTCCATAGACTCAACACAGTACCACTCACCAAAGAAAACTACTAAAAAGAACTGGACATAGCAATGCAGAAAGTACACAATAATGTTGACAATAGTAACATAATCACAAAGCTAAACAACAAAATTAAAAGTAAAATAAAAGCAGAAAGCAGCAAACACAAGAACACAACAGAACCAAACACAAACTCCCATAAGAACTACACAGAATAATCAGAAAAAGGTAAAAGAAAACACAAGATGGTTCACAATGACATACAAACACCAACTCACCCGTAAAATCACCAACATTTTCAAAAGACAGGCAATAAACATAGCATACACAAAGACAATTCTATACAAAAATATACCCCAAAACTGATAAAAAACAGAGACATATACCAGAAAGCAGGTATGTATCAACTACAGTGTAACACTTGTCAAGGCAGATACATAGGACAAACAGGTAGAACATTTGATGTCAGATACAAATAACACATGTTGTTGTTGTTGTGGTCTTCAGTCCTGAGACTGGTTTGATGCAGCTCTCCATGCTACTCTATCCTGTGCAAGCTTCTTCATCTCCCAGTACTTACTGCAACCTACATCCTTCTGAATCTGCTTAGTGTATTCATCTCTTGGTCTCCCTCTACGATTTTTACCCTCCACGCTGCCCTCCAGTGCTAAATTTGTGATCCCTTGATGCCTCAAAACATGTCCTACCAACCGATCCCTTCTTCTAGTCAAGTTGTGCCACAAACTTCTCTTCTCCCCAAACCTATTCAATATCTCCTCATTAGTTACGTGATCTACCACCTTATCTTCAGCATTCTTCTGTAGCACCACATTTCGAAAGCTTCTATTCTCTTCTTGTCGAAACTAGTTATCGTCCATGTTTCACTTCCATACATGGCTACACTCCATACAAATACTTTCAGAAACGACTTCCTGACACTTAAATCTATACTCGATGTTAACAAATTTCTCTTCTTCAGAAACGATTTCCTTGCCATTGCCAGTCTACATTTTATATCCTCTCTACTTCGACCATCATCAGTTATTTTACTCCATAAATAGCAAAACTCCTTTACTACTTTAAGTGTCTCATTTCCTAATCTAATTCCTTCAGCATCACCCGATTTAATTTGACTACATTCCATTATCCTCGTTTTGCTTTTGAGAACACATGAGAGCCTGGAAATATGGGACAAACCATTCCACATTTGCAGAGCACCTAAGAGAACTTGAGTGCAAACGAACCACTAGAGAAGAAAACATGAAAATAATTAGAATCAATAATAAAAAACACCTAAACCTGCAAGAAAATTACCACATACAGAAAACCATAGGAGAAAGGAAAACCCTGTTGAACGATCAAGTACACATGCAAAGCAATTCATTGTTTACACTAATAGATAAAGTAATGGAATAATGCTCCTGGACAGTATTAATATAATAATACCATCCAATATAATAATAATACCACTCAACATCTTTACACTCACTTATCCATAACCTGTCCGCAGAACATTGAAATGAAAAGTCAAATCAGCTGTCACAAAGCTTTCAACCACTCGCTAACAGCTAGTACATTCATATTCAACACCATACAGTTCACACCACCAACTCCCCCAAACACACACACACACACACACACACACACACACACACACACACACACACACACACACAAAGAAAGACTCACACACACAAAGAAAGACTCTCTTCAGTGCTCTCTCTATCTCTTTCTCATACACAAACAGGATATAAATATCACGAACAGAAGTTGGATTTGAACATATACTTCGTTAGGTTTGCAAAAAGTAGGTAAACAACCTAAACATGTAATGGAGTTGCGATATTCACGTTGTTAAAAGCAGTGTCCGAAGAAATAGTTATACCAAGTGGCAAAAGAACAATAGAGCGCCACAAAAAAGAAGGAGAAACATGGTGAGCAGTGTGAAAAAGGTCAGAACTCAAAGCTGCGCTTGTATGGCGGTAATAAAGTGGTAGTGCTACCTCCAGACCACATGAGAGGAAACGTAGATCAGCAAATCGTAAGTAATTACTTTTTTACATAAAAAACTGAACTGTTTGATAATCTAAAAATAACAAAACTGTATCGTTGTAGATCCCACTGATGATGCCTCAGAACAAGAAAAAGGCGAAACCAGTCTGGGAAAAATAAATTAAGTAGCAGTAGGAAAAGGCGGTTTTATTTACAAAACAAATATTTTTATGCTTGCTGCGTAGGATAGCCTCGCAAACAAACTTGTTCTGCAAGTATATTTCATCGGAAATGTAGACACGGAAATTGATCAACGGTGCATAAACATCAGAGGATTGAGACGAGCAGAAGTCCGAGATATACAGAGGATCTCAGCTGAACAAATGAGAGACTTATTAGCCATAATTCTAACAACATGTAACCCATCGAACCCAAAACAACTACGTTGTTCCTTCAAGGAGAGTATGAGTGATGAAATACCGCACCAGATACAACAAAACTCATCCGGAACTGACCAGAGAATTCAGCGGCGACATCGACAAAGAAACACATTCGAATTGAAGATAAATGTTCAGCAACAAACAACCAGAACTTAGTACAACTTGGGATGCAAGCACCATGCTATCGGTGTGCTAAACTTCGAAATTACAATGGGAAAAAGATACAGCACCAACGAACTACTTCAGTACATTGCTCACAACAAACCACTCCTCAATGACAATCAAAAGAAAATTTACAACGCTATCGTGGACCGGATCGACAACAACATCGGCGGAATTATTTTCTTAGAGACACCAGGTAGTACCGGGAAAACGTTTCTAATAAATCTTTTGCTGGCAGAAGTACGCGCTAAACAACACATCGCACTTGCACTAGCATCATTCAGTATATAGTATTGTAGTCACACTTATGGAAGAAGGACAAACTACACATTCCGCCCTACATCTACCGTTGAATATAGCCGAAGAACAATTCCCAGTATGTAAGATATTAAGAGCATCTGAAACGGGGTGAACTTCTAAAGCAAGCTAAAAGTATCGTCTGGGGTGAATGCACGATGACACATAAAAAAATCACTCTAAAACATTGACAGAACGCTACAAGAGTGATCTCTACTGAAGTAACATTCTAATTTAAAACGACTGTAATTTTCAGTCACATTAGTCTACTATTTTACAATTAACAAAGCGCAAGGACAAACTTTAAAGAATTGCGATATCAACCGCATAGACTCCTGCTTCTCTCACGATCAACTGTACGTAGCTTCTCTCGAGTACGAAAGTCGAAAAATTTGTCCATATATGCCCCGAATAACAAAACGAAAATTGTTGTTTACAAACAAGTATAGTGAATAGTTGGAATATGTTTCCGGTAAACATTTTTTACCTCTTATACTTTTATAAGTAGTTATATATGTTTCTAATAAAATTATTTTACCTTTTATACTTTAAAGTTTATCCTTTTATTCAAACTACCACACGATCTCATATCAACTCCGTGAGTGAAACCGGGTACGCCAGCTAGTATATTTATATGTATTACATGTGACCCTCTAGTAGGTCTATAAAGACACGTGTGCATTCCAATGCAAGGTTGTGCCAAAATTTCAAAGCAATCGGTGGAGAACTTTCAGAGATTTGCGACGTTGAACAAACGAATATTTACATTTTTATTTACGTAGGAGTAAATGTTCGTTTGCTCAGAAAGTAAAATATTCGAAAGCTCTTCGCCCATTCCTTTGCAATTTTCAAATAACGTTACATTCGAGTGGGTGCGCGTTATCGCATTCCTACGGGAGCGCCCTATGATACTTAAATACAATGACGGAAAAAATTGCAACACCAAAAAGTAATTAATGTAGATTAATGAAATTTAGGAAATACGTTTGTCTAGGTGACATATTTAAGTGAATAATAGCGCAAGACCACAGGTTAATGTAAGTGCAAGATAAGGTATTGCAAATGTGAAATTCCGGTAAATTAATAACCGGTGTAACCGCTAAAATGTTGAATGCAAGCTTGCTAATGTGCATGTATTGCGTTCTACAGGTGCGGGATGTTATTTTTTAGAATGTAGTTTCAGGCCTGTTGCACTTGGTACGTTAATACAGGGACGGTTAATGTAGTTTGTTGATTGCACTGGAGTTTTCGTCCGATAATGTCATATATATGTTCGACTGGAGACAGATCTGGTGAACTGGCCCCCCAAGGCAACATGACGACACTCTATAGATCAAGCTGTGTTACAACAGTGGCATGTGGGCGAACGTTTTGCTCTTGTAACACCTCCTCTTCCCCCGTCCTCCCCACGCCTTGCAACATTATTCATGAATGGCAGCACAACAGGTAAAATCACCAGACTGACGTACAGTTTTTGCAGTCAGGGTGCGTGGAATAGCCACGAGAGTGCTCCTGAAGTCATACGAAACGGCACCCCAGACTATAACTCCAGGTGTTGGTCCAGTGTGTCTAGCACCCAGACAGGATGGTTGCAAGCCCTCAACTGCTGGACTCCTCCTAATCAACACTCGGCCAAAACTGGCACCGAGGCAGAATAAGCTTTCATCATAAAACGCAACAAACCTCCACCCTATCCTCCAATGAGAACTCGCTTCGCATCACTGAAGTCGCAAATGGTGGTGGTGTGGGCTCAGTGGAATAACCGATTTGTAACAGTTCGTTGTGTCACTGTGGAGCAAAGTGCTGCTCACATTGTTGACTCGAGTAGGACGCGGCAGAGCCACATGCTGAATATGATGGTCTTTCCTTTCGGTAGTGTCACGTGGCCGTCGGGAGCTCTGTCTTCCAGCGACCGTACATTCTCGTTACCACCGCTGCCTGCGACCATGTGCAGTAGCTACACCTCTGCCGAGTCTTTCTGCAGTATCGTAGAAGGAACATCCAAGTTTTCGTAGCCCTTTTACACGACCTCGCTCAAACCCAGTGAGGTGCTGATAATGGCGTCTTTGTCGTTTTGTAGGCGTTCTTGACTAACATCATCTCACAACGTCCAGCCTCAAAGGTAAGAATGGCTCACGACCGTTTCAGCATGTATTCAAAGCAAACCCGATTTGCATACTCACAGTGATAATTCTAGCGCCATTCTTATGCGACTGGCTCAAAATTTGATCACATATCATCTTTTAGATGTGAAACAACCCTTCCAACTTTCGTTTATGACGCCCAACTCCTTCTTGGTGTTCCGATTTTTTTTTTCATCAGCTTGTACAAAATGGTACGTTGTTAGCAGAAATCTCGTACTCTTTTGCTCAATATCTCAAATATCCCAAAACTCTATACTGATTCTTTCGAAATTTTGACACAACGTTGTATTACACTACACTCGTGTTTTCAAACACCTACAGGAGCGTCATATATATATATATATATATATATATATATATATATATATATATATATATATATATATATATATATTACTTCTTTTATGTATGATATATACGAGGGTGGTTTGTAAAGTTCTCGGAACGGAACAGAAAGAAGTACTTACATCACTGAAACTTTCTTTTATTTTTCAATGCAGTCTCCCTGCACTTGGTCCAACTATGTTCCAGTGCCTTGATCCCATCTCGAAAATGAATTTCCTCCAGGCCTGCAAATAATTGTCAACCCCGGCTATCAGTTCTTCGTTTGAAGTGAATCTTCGGCCACCAAGAAAAATTTTCACTTTTGGGAAGAGATGGAAGTCTGACGGAGCCGTATCAGGTGAATAAGATGGGTGTGGCAACAATTCAAACCTTAGTTCGTGTAATTTTGCTATGGTGACGGCACGTGTGTGCGAGTGGGTATTGTCTTGATGGAAGATGATTTTATTCCCTGTTAAACCTGGCTCCTTTTCGCGTATCTTTTGTGACAATTTATCCAGGAGGTTAGCATAGTATTCTCCAATAACTGTTTGCCCAGTGGGGAGATAATCTACAAACAATATCCCCTTCGCATCCCAGATCTCTGATGCCATGACCTTTCCCGCCGAAGGAATTGTCTTTGCTTTCTTTGGTGGTTCACGTGTTCAGTTAAGTGACGCCCATGTACAAAAGAAAGCAACACATACTATTATTGTTTGGCGTATCAAAACTGTATATGCGATATTCCAAACCATATATTTGCCTTTTGTTTACGACGGCGAGTAAAAATATTCTTGGTAAAAAGCAGGGAACTAAAAATTTAATTTTCTTTCTGAGTCAAATTGTTGGAGCGACGAAGAGTTAAACTGAGGTATTTAGTTCAGCCAGGAGACATACTCGGACACCTCAACAGGAAACGGCGTCGCCGGCGGAAGAAACAGCTCTGGTTTCGATTCAAAGCTTTGCACACGGTTTCGGCATCACTATGAAATGTATTACAGAAAAAAACATTGCTGCAAAGTGATAAATTAATTCTTGGAAGAGAATCGGGAGATTACGAACTGTTGACAGTCTGTAGCACGAGGTACCCTAATTACTGCTTATAGCACATACAACGATGTGTTAAATTATAGTTACACAGACAATTACCATTTATTCAAAAATGAAAACTTACATTTCTATAGAAGGAGTGATAATCGTAATACTATATGGGCAGTGGCGGATTTACATATAGGCCCACTAGGCACGGGCCTAGGGGCGGCACCTTAAGGGGGCGGCATTTTTTGCTCTGTACTCATTTTAACCGTTTACGTTTTAAAATAAGTGCCCTTACAAACGACAAAAAATTTTAATATTGTTAAATAACTTGCTTGTTTAAATAAGCCTTAAGAACGTCTTCGACAATACAAGCTTGGAAATATACGAGTACATAGTTTACTTGGTGACTGAATGGACATTTAACATTGAGTTTCTGTCTGGTCTCATCTTCATGATTGTTCAAAATATTTTGAAGTAAGCTGTCAGGACGGCAGTCTACAATATTAAGTTTGAAACCTTATTATTCCGAGTATGATGTCGGCTTCTACTTAAGCCTACCATATTTTCCCCGTGAAAATTCCGGGACCCCTGAAAAGGTGGGATAAACTAATCAGCAGTTTCTAAAATACTGTAACCTGTGTGGGCCTCAGTATGTAAAACCAGCCCTACTTAAATTTCTTGTAGAAATTACGGGGAAGTATCAAGCCAACCCTCCGTTACTGTAATTAATGTGAAAGCTTTGTGGTCCTCAATATCTGAGCTTTGATTTAATGACACCCGTTTAACAAAGCATGTTGATATTGGAAATGTTTTACTTTTTAAACGCATGTTTATACGAAACGAACATGAGAAGAATATCTAATAATGTGTGAGATACAATTCAAAAATTTTATATTTATTTAATTAGTTACTTTTTTTGGCGAAAATAGAAGAAGAAACCGACTTTCGTTTGTCTCATTTATTGTGCTGAAGCCTGCACGATATCAAAGCTCCCACTCTGTGCAATCGTATAGTATGTGGCATTGCAAATTTTATATTAAACTTCTAAACTAAGCTTTTTCTCTTCGAAAAAAGGTTATTTTTATTTTATGTCGGAACAAAAGTTGCATTTGCATGTAGACATAACAGCAGTGTTTACACAAATGACCAAACACCACCTCAACTGCCAACAAGATTACTTAAACTTTGTAGTCTGTCTTCTCTGCCCACAGAAACCGCTAAAATGTTATAAGAATAAATGAGATAAGAATCGATCCAGCACACCTCACTGCAAGAAACTTCAAAAATAATTTGCTTTTTAAAGTAGAAAGACAGTGTCAAAAATATTTAGAAGATATTTCGGTCCCAGCTAAGATTCCGGCGACGCGGGCAACAGAAGCCAAGAAAGGGACTGTCCCATTTTCTTTACGAGAGGAATTCCGGCCGGCAGGTGTGCTTCTACTGTTCACTGAGAGCAGAGAAACAGGCGACAATGAAAATAAATTAGTCTGCATTATCGTTCTTTCATAAGACAGTTATGTCGAGTAGTCCGAGTTGGTCAGTTCATCGCTTCATGTTCAAAGGAAAACTCTTTGTGCTCGTTTGCCGTGTTTAAAGTAGAAAGCTTTCTGCTCATGTGCTGTGTAGTACGATTGGATCTTTCTTTCTTTCCTTTTACAAATCTTTTTCTTTTGTTTTGACAATTGGTTAACAATTTTTAAGTACCTTAACATGAATAACAGCGAAAAATGCGAACGTGAAAAATTAAGTGAGGCGGCATTTCGGAAATTATCTAAGGAAAGGCGAGAACGAGAAGCCAATGTTCTAAAAACGCTTGGCAGAGTAGATAAATTTTTTGCATAAAATATTGCTGGTTCGACTTCAAGTAGTACGGATGATACGTCTGGCGCTGCAGCTGTTGCAAAAGAGCTAAATACCGACGAAACTAAAGTTAAAAATGTAGAAAAGCAAAAATGTTCATGATTTCGAGTTTCACGAAAAACTCAGTGTCGAGTCAGACATTACAAAAAGAAATAACCTCGTTAGTGATGATCCTGCGGAATGGTGCGTCACTGAATCAGCAATCGACATTCTCTTACAACGTAGCATTAATCAAAGTTCCAACGGTGATTTTTCTAATGCAAGATGATAAATAGGCATTGAAATCAGATATTTGACCAGAAATATATTTTACCGTAAACTTTTAAATGGTGAAGCAATTGTGCATGATTTTTTAGTATACTTCTGTAGCACCGGTGCTGTTTTTTGTCCACCATGTAAATTGTTCGGACGAAGACCGCGATTGCCACTAATGGTATTGCAGACTGGGAAAAAATTTCTAATATTTTATCTCATTATGAGAATACACTTGAACACAAAAATTCTGAGTTATCACTCTTAACAATAAAAAAGTCACCTGGAACAATAGATAACCATTTCGAGTCATTTGCTGAGAGAAAAAAAATGCACTGGCGCAGTGTGCTGAAAAGGGTGTTTGCAGTAGTGAAGAAGAAAATAAGTAATGTACTTCCCCTACGTGGACACGTTGAAAGATTCCATTCATTACATAATGGTCAATTTATGATATCTCTTGAACTTATAGCCGAGTTTGATCCTTTTCTCGCAGAGCAAATTGAGCGAAGTGGAAATCCATGGCAGGGAGAGAAATACAAGTTATCTTTCTTCAACAATCTGTGATGAAATAATAGAGCTTCTTTCTGAACGAATAAAAAGAATTATAATAAGTGAAACAAAACAGGCGAGATATTCCTCTATAATATTAGATTCTGTTGTGGACACTTCACATATAGATCAATTATCTTTCACATTAAGATATGTGAACGAGAATGGTGAACATGTTGAACATTTCCTTCTGTTTTTACCAAACCCGGGACACAAGTCCGAAAATGGAGCTGCGGCCGTACTAAAAGTCCTGTCTACAAATTCCATTAATATTACTGACCGTAGACGCCGATCATATGATAACGCAAGCAATATGCCAGGAACCTACACTGGTTTGCAGGCACGCATCAAAGAACGAAATCCGAAAGCGCATTATGTGCCTTGTGCAGCACATTCTTTGAATTTAGTCGGCACTAGTGCTGCAAGCTTTTGTCAGGGAACATGTTCATTTTTCAATGGGGTGCAAAACGTTTATAATTTTTCTCTACTTCTACACAGCGCTGGGATAAACTTCTTTCTTTCATGAAACCAGGAAGCAAAACGGAAAAAAGATTATCAAAAACACGTTGGTCAGCAAGAGAGAAAGCGTGTTCAAGTCTGTATAAAAACTGGTAGGACGTTATCAATGCCCTCACACATATTGCCAATAAAACGTTTGAAAACCACTTGTACAATGTTCGGCTTCAGCTTTATTGTACCAACTCAGCAGACTAGAAACAATAATCATTATGAGAGTTAGGAACGACATACTCCAGAGATCTAATAGTGTAAATCTGAAATTGCTAAGTGTAGATATTGATACTAAAATAGTGCATGAATTATGTGGTGTCACCGCCAGACACCACACTTGCTAGGTGGTAGCTTAAATCGGCCGCGGTCCATTAGTACATGTCGGACCCGCGTGTCGCCACTGTCAGGATCGCAGACCGAGCGCCACCACAAGGCAGGTCTCGAGAGACTTACTAGCACTCGCCCCAGTTGTACGGACGACATTGCTAGCGACTACACGTACGAAGCCTTTCTCTCATTTGCCGAGAGACAGAATAGCCTTCAGCTAAGTTAATGGCTACGACCTAGCAAGGCGCCATTTGTACCATTGCAAGATAGTCTCACTTGTCTCATCAAGATTGCTGTATACCAAAGGACGATATAAAAGTTAGTGTTCTAGTAGCTCCGTTCTTTTCTTTATCACATTCATTGCGAATCCTGTTCCAGACTTCGCGCCAGTCGGCGTGTGTGTACGTGTGCCTATAGGCTACCCGTCACTGTGGACTGGCTGCCTTGACAGTCCACTACAAATTATATGAATCGCTTGTAGGATTTATTACATCTATTCGTCGCATGTTCGACTATTGTGAAAATAAACCCATGGAGATTCTGACTGATATAGACTATGAGTACACCTATAAAAGCCGCGTGGTGTAGCCACGAGGTCTGTGGCGCCTTGCCACGGTTCGCGCGGCTCTCCCCGTCGGAGGTTCGTGTCCTCCCTCGGGAATGGGAGTGTGTTGTCCTTAGCGTAAGTTAGTTTAAGTAGTAAGCAAGCCTAGGGACCGATGACCTCAGTAGTTTGGTCCCATAGGAACTTACCACAAATTTCCAAATTTACTCCTACAAAAGATCACAAAAACGTAAACTTAATGATGACGAAGAAGTGGACTCTAAAGAAGTTTTTCTGACTGGAAGGGAAAAATCTGGAGTCGAAACATTTATCTC
Organism: Schistocerca nitens; assembly: GCF_023898315.1. Classification (NCBI taxonomy): domain Eukaryota; kingdom Metazoa; phylum Arthropoda; class Insecta; order Orthoptera; family Acrididae; genus Schistocerca; species Schistocerca nitens. The sequence continues at coordinate 496,669,932 of NC_064621.1, forward strand.
AGTACTCGACAACTTGTACGCCTAATTAGTGATGAGGAAGGAAAGCTATAGAACACTGTTGGACTCCTTCACAGTTTTCAGTAACCTTAAGACCAGTTCAGCTGACGATACTGCTGAACGTGCAGCAAAACTGCAAGCGTCATATGGCACAGATCTAGAGCGTTCCTTCCCTAGTGAACGTGTACATATCGCGGACATTTTGAAATCTTCGGAGATTAGTGATATACCAGCTGAAATTAGTAAATTTTTACGAAATAGCTGAGTAAATTTTTACAGTCCGTGTTTCCAAATGTTGACATTGCTCTTAGAATATTTCTATGTATGGCACTTACAAATTGTTTAGTAGAACGCTCGTTTTCGGCTCTTAAAAGACTTAAATCGTACCTACGTTCTACATTTTCTGAGGAGGGCTTGTCCATTCTTCACATCGAAGCCGACCTGCTAACAGCTAACTGATAACCGTCCGAACTATGAAGATATGATCAAAGAGTTTTGCTGCCGTCAAACCAGACGCAAACTTTGCAAACTAGTGAGTGTTTATTTATTCATATTAGTTTTAAAAATTTAAGATTATAATGTGATTTTTATTATAACTTATAGCACATTCATTGGATTTACAAACTACGTATTACCTGTTTACTATACAATTGCCGATGGCAGAATGCGGAACTAAACGTCGTTTACGTGCACACGAGACCGAAGGCGCCCGAAAATATTAAACGGTACCTGAATGACCCAGGCCGCTCGGTGCTGTACAGTCAAGTCATACTGATACTGTGGTATAATACAACTGATGTGTATTCTTGTCGTCTGCTGAAATGTATAGTTGTAGCGGGAATATGCGTTATCGGAGTGTACGCTCAGATGAAAAAGCGTTAATAAACAACGTAGTTCAGTTCTGTCGATAAATACGTAAATGCTTCGCTAATACCGTTAGAAAGAGCTATGGTTGGAGCAGTAGCTACAGTACAAAACTGTTCAGCCCTTAGATGGTTTAAAGGTATTGTGTACACTTACTATGCAGTTACTAGCTACACACTCTAATACTATACACCTTAACTATTGGATTATAAAACAAATCTGATTTTTCCACACAGGTCTGTAAAATTATGTAATAGCAAATCCAGTTGTGTGTCTGTTCATCTGTATTCAGTTATTAGATCGTGCACCGAAATCTCTATTTCATTTTCATTTCTTACGCTTTCCTATAGATTAACGTATTAATACCGAACATGTTTTTTTTTTTATCTGCTACACATTCAAGTTATTAGACCGTAAATTTACAGTTTAATTTTAATTTCGAACGCGTCTCTGTAAAAGTGTATATCAATATCTAATGTATGACACTTTCGCTTCAATTTCTAGGTCGTAACACGACTTTTTAATTTTCATTTTCAACGGATTCGAGTAAAAGAACATATTAAAAGTGAATGTATAAAAAAATCTGTTGTCTCCTATCCTCTCTGCTAAATATTTAGGCCATAAAAGAAAATTTATTTTCCTTGTGTTCGTTTCTGTTATCTTTCAACAGAAGAATGTGTCGACACACAGTTTTAAGTCTGTTTTATTCGCTGCATGCGAAGTCTGTAAAAGATGGTAATTGCTCACTTACTCGTTCTTCAGCAGAATGCCTTCTGATACTGGCTTTCTTTCTTCTTCTTAGCTCTTGAGAAAGTTCAGACAGCAAGTATCTCTGTAAGGTGTTAGTTAAATAGCGCGCAACACTTAATACAGCACAACTAGCCACTCAGAACGAGTTCACTCGTCGCGAATAAGTATCGCAATGTTGCCAAGCAACTGCTCGTGACGTATCGCGCGTTATTTTATTGTTGAGAACGTCATCCGGGGCCTATTATAAGAACCACAATGACTCTGACTGCACCACTGCTTTTTATCGATCATATGCAATAAGTTACCAGCTTACAACGATCGTGAGTCTTTAGAATATTGATAATAAACGATCATCAAGCCACTGACATACAAATTTACCACTTCAAGGTCTGAACAACCCACTACTAAACATAAGCTTTACTCTAAATTCTGTTACATTCCTTCCCATAACAATTAAACTTTTCAGTTTGTAAGTTTGTTGATAAATGTAGCGTTCAGCCAGAAGAAACTACGAGTGTCAGGAATTAAAGGCAGATGCCTGCAGAAGTGAATAACAATAGTGCGCTTTTTCTGGGGGACGCTGGAGGGAGGCGTACTCCTAAGCTTTTCTGTCCGCAAAGGGACTTCTCTGCGATATTGGAGCGGTTAAAAGTTTGCCAACGATTTATTTCACTGGCGTAAATCGGATTTATTTCATTTTTTCGTGTTGGTAATCGCAACACAAACAATGTCAGTGTAGTCTGGTGGGAAAAGCGACACATTTAACTGTTTGAAGTCTTACATTTACATCTACATCTACATCTACATCTACATCTACATGGATACTCTGCAAATCACATTTAAGTGCCTCGAAGAGGGGTCATCGAACCACCTTCACGATTCTCTATTATTCCAACCTCGTAAAGCGAGAGGAAAGAATGAATGCCTATATATTTCCGTACGAGCTCTGATTTCCCTTATTTTATCGTGGCGATCGTTCCTCCCTAAGTAAGTCGGTGTCGACAAAATATTTTCGCATTCGGAGGAGACAGTTGGTGATTAGAATTTGGTGAGAATATTCCTTCGCAACGAAAAAACCCTTCATTTCATGATGTCCAGCCCAAATCCTCTATCATTTCTGTGAAACTCTGTCCCATATTTCGCGATAATACAAAAAGTGCTGTCCTTCTTTGAACATTTTCGATGTACTTCGTCAGTCCTATCTGGAAAGGATCCCACACCTTGCAGCACTATTCTAAAAGAGGACGGACATGAGTAGTGTAGGCAGTCTCCTTACTAGGTCTGTTAAATTTTGTAAGTGTCCTGCCAATAAAACGCAGTTTTCTATGTGTTCCTTCCAATTTAAGTTGTTCGTAATTATAATACCTAGGTATTTAGTTCAATTTACGTCTTTTAGATTAGACTGATTTATCGCGTAACCGAAGCTAGAGTTCCTTTTAGCTCTTATGTGGATGACCTCACAATTTTTGTTATTTAGGGTCAACTGCCACTTTTCTCACCATTCAGATATCTTTTCTAAATCGTTATGCAATTTGTTTTGATCTTCTGATGACTTTATTAGTCGATAAACGACAGCGTCATTTGCAAACTACCTAAGACGACTGCTCAGATTGTCTGCCAAATCATTTATATAAATAAGGAACAGCAAAGGGGCTATAAAACTACCTCGGGGAACGCCAGAAGTTGCTTCTGTTTTACTCGCTACGAACTGTAACCTCTCTGACAGGAAATCACAAAAAATGGTTCAAATGGCTCTGAGCACTATGGGACTTAACATCTATGGTCATCAGTCCCCCAGAACTTAGAACTACTTAAACCTAACTAACCTAAGGACATCACACACATCCATGCCCGAGGCAGCATTCGAACCTGCGACCGTAGCAGTCGCGCGGTTCCGGACTGCGTGCCTAGAACCGCGAGACCACCGCGGCCGGCGACTGTGTGTCAATAGACAGTTTTCTTCAAGGTACTTCATAGTGTTCGAACACAATATATGTTCTAAAATCCTGCAACATATCGACGTTAACGATATGGGCCTGTAGTTTAGTGGATTACTCCTGCTACCTTTCTTGAATATTGGTGTGACCTGTGCAACTTTCTGGTCTTTGGATACGGATCTTTCGTCGAGCGAACGGTTGTATATGATTTTTGAGTATGGAGCTAATGCATCAACACACTCCCGAAAGGAGCCTAATTGGTGTACAGTGTGGACCAGAAGACTTGCCTTTATCAAGTGATTTAAGCTGCTTCACTACTCCGAGGATATTTACTTCTACGTTACTCATGTTGGCAGCTGTTCTCGATTCGAATTCCGGAATATTTACTTCGTCTTCTTTTGTGAAGGCATTTCGGAAGGCTGTATTTAGCAACTCTCCTTTGGAAGCACTGTCTTCGATAGTATCGCGCAGAGAAGACATTGATTGTTTCTTGGCGCTAACATACTTCACATACGACCAGAATCTCTTTGGGTTTTCTGCCAAGTTTCGAGACAAAGTTTCGCTGTGGAAACTGTTATAAGCATCGCGCATTGAAGTCCGCACTAAATTTCGAGCTTCTGTAAAAGATCGCACATTTTGGGGATTTTGCGTCTGTTTAAATTTTGGCATGTTTGTTTCGTTGTTTCCGCAACAGTGTTCTAACCCGTTTTGTGTACCAAGGACGAGCAGCTCCGTCGTTAGTTAATTTATTTGGTATAAATCTCTCAATTGCTGCAAATATTACTTCTTTGAATTTAAGCCACAATTGGTCTACACTTATATTATTAATTTGGAATGAGTGGAGATCGTCTCTCAGGAAGGCGTGAAGTGAATTTTTATCTGCTCTTTTGAATAGGTATATTTTTCTAGGATTTGGGGATTACAATACTCAGTCTCGCTACGACAACCCTGTGTTTACTAATCCCTTACACAACCTATCTCGACAGCTGAATGAATAGCTGGCCGACAGTGAGACAGGCGCCTAGAGCCAGCAGCAGGCAGAAGCTATGGGCACACTGGACTACCGAAGGCAGCGATAGATGTCTCCGATGTCAAGGCACCGTGGTTCTAAGCTGCAGTATCCATTTCAGCACACGAATTAAAGCAACAGCCACTATACTTCCAGCTGGTATGAAGTGATAGCCTGCCAAATTCGTATTCTTTATTTATCTATATATTACAAAACTCACAATAAGTTCACACGATACGTGTAAATCAGTGTCTCTTGATGTCATACATGCATGCTGTGTCCTGGCATCGTGTTTCAGCTGATAAAAGCCATTCGTAAGCGAACGCCTATGCCTGTGCTTCTACACCCACATCCTGCAAAACCAGTTGAAATACATAGTACGGGTATTTCCCACTTTACCACATAGGTGATTCTTCCCACTTCATTTACTTATGGAGTGCGGGAAGAATGATTGCATAACCCCCCATGTTCTCTGAATTAGTTTAATCTTCTAATAATTTCCGGGTATGCAGCCGGATCCCGTCGACATTCTGCCACGATATTTCGGCCCAGAGACGTCCGGCCATCATCAGGTGAGTACACAACTACTGAAGAGCCCAGGTGCAGTCGCGGTATTTATGCCGAATCTCGCGCATGCGAAATGTACTGGCATCCTACAGCGCATGCGTCAGGAGTTGACATGCGCAGCATAGCGAGTTGTATGTACTGCCCTCGGTGGTGAAAATAAAGGTTCATCTAGTCATTGAGTATCTAATGCCACTGTCGATTCCACTGTGATTGTATAATTTTAATAACAGGATTCCAATTTTTATCCAGCATGCGCGGGACTCGGCATAAATACCGCGACTGCACCTGGGCTCTTCAGTAGTTGTGTACTCACCTGATGATGGCCGGACGTCTCTGGGCCGAAATATCGTGGCAGAATGTCGACGGGATCCGGCTGCACACCCGGCAATTATTAGAAGAAGAAATACGCCGGGAAAATTTCAGTAGTTTAATCTTGTCTTTTAATTTTCTACAAAGCTACACGTAGGCAGTTGAAGAATATTTCGAAATCCTTCACTTAATGTTGGTTGTTAGGGATTTTCTCTGCCTCGAGATGACTGGGTGTTGTGTGTCTTTCATCATCATTGACTCTTTAGTCGCTGAAGTGGCGTCAGCTAAAAAGGACTTGCAATTTCGGCGGCCGAACACCCCGCATGGGGTCTCCCGACCAACAATGCCGTACGATCATTTCATTTCATGACCAAAAAAGAAGATGAAACTGCATAAATGTATATTATGTTGCATTAAACTCAAACAACACTTAGCAACACATGAAATGATTTCTGTGCACTTAAATAACAATCTTGTTACGATCACATAGCGCAATGATTTTGTACCCAACACGTTGTCGATACAACACAAAATACGTAGCTGTTGACATTCGCCACTTCTCGTTAACCTCACAATTTCAAATTATTGCTGTTGTTTAGCCTTTGTATCCCGGTGTTTCAACAAATGATACTTTTATTTTGGTGCCAAAGGTTATATTTTCGAGTTATCGACCTGCTATCTCTGCCTTTTGTACCACCACCTTTGGCTACGTTTCATCTCTTTGTTGATCCACTTACGTCTTTGATAGTGTTCGTTGAATGTAACTTAGGAGCAGTTCTCCTTGCTTACACTGAAGTGACAAAAGCTGTGAGATACTTCCTGATAACGTGTAGCAACAAATCGACGTGACATGGGCCAAGCTGTCTCTACAGCTGTCCGTAATTGCGAAAGTGCCGCCAGTGCAGGATTTTGTACGCGAAATTACCTTTTCATTATATCCCATAGATGTTCGATGTTAGTTATGTCGTGCTATCCTAGTGGCTATACCATTCGCTGGAATTGTCCACTATGTTCTTCAAAAAAATCCTGAACACTTGCTTCCTAGTGACATAGCGCACTGTCATCCATAAAAATATCATCGTTTTTTTTAGAACATGACGTCCATGAATGGCTGCAAATAGTCTCCAAGCATCCAGAGGAGCCAGTCCATTTCATGTAAACACAGCCCACAGCATTAGCGCACTACCATCACCTTGAACAGTGCCTTTTTGACAACTTGCGGCCATGGCTTTGTTGTGTCTGCATCACACTCGAAACCTGGTATCAGCTCTTACCAACTGACATCGGTACTCATCTGACCAGACCACTGTTTTCAAATCGGATAGTGTCCAACTGATATGGTCATGAGGGCGCGTGAGGCACTGCAAGCGATGCCGTGCGGTTGGTGTGGTATCATTTATCGATACCACCTCACTTGTGTCACAGTTGGAAACTGAATTGCAAGTTTCGGTCGGACGCCGATAGCGGTCGTTAGGGATCTGAACACAGTAGAGCATGTCTGCTAGCCATTCCTCCAGCAGCTCTGGACAACGAATGCCCTCTGCTGCTGTGATAAAAGGCAGCCGGCGGCGGTCACAGAGCCACTCACCCTGGGAGCCTCTTCGCTATGTTTTGCTATGCAGACGCTGCCTAGACACGGCTCCAATACCATCGTTCATGCTGTAGTGCAGAAATTCTCGTCCTCGTTACTATTGTATGAACTGATTTCTTGCTGCATTATTTGTAATGATTCTTCATATTCTTGGAGAAATGCAAGTTAAGTAAATCCTCTCTTTATTATGTTAACTTGTTCGGTAGTCATTTCTGCTCCTCTCCAGTTTTTCCTACGACGACGGTTCCTGCACCGCTCTGTAGCCCACCTCTCCTTACCGTTGTGTACAAAGTTGTACACAACAGTTACCAAAGGCACTCGCGTCGGACGTCTACTGCGGTAGCCCGTTAACGCCAGATTTCGCCGTACAGTTGTAACGGATACGTTCGTCCTACGTCCGACATTGACTTATCCGATTATTTTAGGCAGTGTTCTTTGTCTGTTAGCACTTACACCTCTACGCAAACGCAGCTGCCCTCGGTTGTTAAGTGAAGGCCGTCAGCCACTGCGTTGTCCATGGTGAGAGGTAGTGCCTGAAATGTGGTACTCTCGGCACAATCTGGACACAATGCAGCTCGGAATATTGAATTCCCTTACTATTTCCGAAGTAGATTTTCCGATGCATCTAACTCCAACTACCATTGCGCGTTCAAAATCTGTTAATTCCGATCGTGCGGCCATAATAACGCCGGAAATCTTTTCACATAAATCGCATGACTTCCTTTAACCTAATAAAATATATACCACAAGTCACACGAAAATAAAAATTAAAAAACACAAACAATTTTAAGTCTTCTGCTACTTCTTTCTCAGTGGTCTTTACAGAGTCCAAAAATTAACTTTAACATTAGACAAACAAGCAAAGACAGCACTACACTCAAGAGGTGTGTAACAGGTTGGATGGAGCAGGTGTAGCGGGTGAGCTGGTGCAAGAGAAGGGTTACCTCTTTTGTAAACATCATCAGTGGTGTTAGCGGTGTCGGGGGCAGGACCTGTCTCCAGTCTATGGCAGCAAGAGGTAGGCATTTGACCTATTGACAGACCAGACATGGGGCAACAGATGACAAACGATTGCTCTTGTTAAAGACAGTCCTCCAGCAGCAGTTGTCAATGTTGTGACAAGTGTCCGGCTCTCTTCAGTCCAACCTCTCTGGTCGTCAGTAGCGTTATCCTGGTCGGGTCTCTCAAGACTCTTGTGTCGAACAGTGGTGGTCCCAGGTGGCGCGTGACATCAGGGGCTAACCCCCGTTACCTGCTACCTGTTCCCAAAGAACGATGATTTTTTTTTATTGGTGATAATGCACCATGTTACGGGGCCATAATTACTCGCCAGTGGTCACAAGAACTATCAGGACAATTCGAGCGGATGATTTGGTCACCTAGATCGCCCGACTTGAATCACATGGAACAATTATGATCCCTGATCGATAGGTTTCTTCATGCACAAAATCCTACACCGGCAACACTTTCGCAATTATGGACGGCTGTAGAGGCAGCATGGTTCAGTATTTATTTCTCCAGGGGCTTCCAACGACTTGTTTATGCCATGCCTCGTGGAGTTGCTGCGCTACGCAGGGGATAGGATGCCCGACACGATATTAGATCGTATCTCATGACTTTCGCCACCTCAGTGTGTGTCAGAAATGCCCAATGATGCGCATAAAAATATGAAAATACAATCACATAAACCACAGGCTATAATGCGAATATCATTTTTTGCAATTTTTAAGGAGTATGAGACACACGTAGAAAATATTTTCAGTTCGATTCGAAGTAGATCTCAATGGAGCGTTACGTAGGCGTCCTAAATTCTGCCCTCAGGCCAGTGTCTTTTAGCCCAGAAGGACAGACAGACAGCTGGTTCGGCTTCTTACAGCACAACGAGGGCAAAATATTCCTGAAATTCTTCCTACTGCTACAGCAGCTGAAACTGACAACACCGCAGAATATGTTTAGCAACTCTGTGATTGACGATCCTAGAGGCGTAAGTAGTGGGAATAAGCCAGGAACTAAACTATGAACAAAATGTGTAAACTGCGAGGAGCTACACCGAAATTCTGTACTACGTCCACTTTGTTTAACCTCTTCCTATTTCGTTGGTTTCCTTCTATGTTAAGCAAAAACACAAGCGCTCGTCATTCAGACGCTTTTCTCTTTTATTGACAAAGTAGCACCAGCAGCTATACTATAATCATGAGGAGTAGATGACGCTTTTCATTTTTGTTTTGTATATACTTATTGAACAGACTGAATGTCATATTTTCTTAAGGACGGTATATTACAGACTTTACTGCCAACGTCTTGTGCTCCTTGTTACACATTCTTATCACAACTACTACTCCTTCCACATTACCAGCTACTGGAATCGAACTTATACTACATTCATTCACTTGATTTGTTTTCTTCACCCTTACTGAGTCCGGATTTTCGATCACTGCCCAAGATTATCTTGTAAAGTTTACTTTTGTGATTCAAGTTTTATGTATTATATTTGTGGTTGTCCCCATTATTTCATTAGTGTTTGTTGTGTGCTAATTTTTTTAACTAGGTGTAAGAGATGATGCCAATGAAAACATTCTTAAGGAAGACGATTTTTATGTGTATAATGTTTCAAAATGTTATTTAATCATACAAATAATAGTGTCTAGTGATGAAAAAAGTGAATCGCTTCCACTGAATGAGGTTTAGTTTGTAGCAACGTGAAGACAGAAAAATCAGTAACAGTTACGACGGCTACTGAGGAAGTGAGCCATCTAAATAATCCCACTTTTTCGTTGTTTATGATTTTGGGGTTGCAGTGAGTGCCTCTTGATATTATTTGTACCCAGGCTCTAGACAGAAATCAGAGTTACAGAAATGGAAATAAGACTTATTGGAGTGTACTTTAAGTATTTCAACTCACAGTTAATGCATTGGAAATCATAATCCTAACGTCTTCAAAGCACAAGCTTCTCAAGGGCAGGGAAGCTCAAGAAATCCATAGACTGCAGAAAATATGTACTCTTCTTGAACCTATTCTGATGAAGAACTGGCAACATTGTAGAAAACGTATGTCCAATAGATGACTGTCGACTCACTTCCTTGAGTGGTTCAGAATTAGCTTTCTAAATTCACTTGACACTTCCTTATAATTTCTATTAAAAATTTGAATGAGTCTCTCTTAAAGTGTAACACTGGGTTATGACATTTATGATTTGGCTGATTTTACATTGCGGATTATCTGTGTTATGACTGACAGTGAATGTGTACCGCACATACCACTGGCTCACTACGCATTTCATAGCATAGCTGCTTTGTGAAGTACCGAATGAGAGGGTGCAGTGGTTAGCTCACTGGACTCGCATTCGCGAGACGACAGTTCAAATCCGCTTCCGGTCATTCTGATTTAGGTTTTCCGTGATTTCCCCAAAACGCTTCATGAAACTTCAGGGATGGTTCCTTTGAAAGGGCACGGCCGACTTCCTTCCCCATCCTGCCCTAATCCGAGGGGACCGATGATGTCGCTGATTGTTCCCTTTTCCCCAAATCAACCAACCAGTTTTTGTGAAGCAGAAGATGCATTAGCTCTTGGTTCCAATCTTACTGTAGACTTAGATACTCTGTCAGACTTTTGCCTCTTCTCTTCCTGATCTACAGGAATCCTGATCGAATTACAGTGAGAAAAGTTTAGCATCTCCGTCGTAAGTCCTCTCGCAATCTCAATTTACTACGTTCTTTATCTAAAGGCGAAAAATCTAAAAAAATGTGGCATTTCAACCCGGTTAAAACTTACATACTCGTGCTTATAACGAAATAATTTGTAGTGTATTTGTTCCATAATGTATGTCCTTGAGCTCTGTGACCATTCTTTTAAACGATAATGTTGAATGAAATCTGCTACCAGTCACAACTGGATATAGATTAGTAAATCATTATCGATTTTGGGCTCATGTCCATCTTCAGTTTATTATAAATTCAGTTTCACATTTCGACATTTAATGTCGGAGTTCACTATTCATCCCGAAAGGCAAGTTACGTGATGAAAGTATTCGGAAGTGATACCATTGAAAGTGACAAAGTGGTGAGAGTTGGATATATTTACATGTCTTATAGTATCCACATCGTAAATGTATATTTTTCAACTAAGTACTCATTTGAACCAAATAGTAAGTGTACGTTTGTCGCCAAAGTTATCATTTCAACAACCACATTCGGATTTTCAGGACAAATAGCTAACGTTACCACAAAAGAGATACAAGCTTTTATATGCCAGTTCTCCCCAGATCTATAAAAGCCAGACAGGAAGAAGCTTCGCTATAAGATATCGGTAACACATGGATGCCTTTTGGATCAAAAAAATTAGTAAATCCTCTTTTGCCACACATTTGAAAGAAAATTTCGTCAGTTACAGACAATGAAAACTACCTTCAGATTATACACTATCAACAAAGGAAAGAAAATTAATCACGTTGTAAAACTTAATATTAATCTTCCAAATTCCAACAAATCTTATTCTCACTGAACAAGTAGACCTGGCAAACCAAACACTTTTACAGAACTTCTATGAATGATTTACATATATGAGCTGTAACTTATAGTTTTCTCCCAACCACCAATCAAAAAATCTTGTATCTAGTTAGCAATTAAAATAAATTTGTCGAAGTTATTTCATTTGTTTGAATCTTATGAAAGTCGAACATGAAGATAGATTACTTTACACTCATAGTCCCACTTATTTGCTTTATGTAATAGATTATGTGCCAAACATAGCTCCCATTAAAACAAAACAAATCTATAACTACATTTGTTCTACTCTACTAGTCATAAGAGCTTATGCAATGCAAAAGAAGTCACATATTATTATATTACAATGTTTTTGTGACATAATATTATTTGATAGCACCTGTATCACATATTTTAATATAACTATCTGGTTCTACAATCGTATAATAGTTTGCATAACTTAGTAATATCTTCTATCCTTTCATGAATGAAACATTTCTGTGTTTCCCAGCTCCAATCCCTTTGAACATAAATTAAATAAAATAATTTAAAAAATTCAAATATATATCTCTAATGCTACCACTTTCCGTTTTATATACAGTTAGTAACATTTTAAGTGATATAACTAGCGATCGCTATGTTGCTGTCTACCGATTACTCCATGTTTAATTTTTTCTGACGAAAACGACTTTCAAGTTTCAGCAGATTAGCATTCCTGTGATGTACACATTGGACAAGTAAGAACACTTATGACTCATTGCTGCAAATTCTTTACAAAGGACTGGAACAAGTATGGCAGCGATACTGTGTGTATCTGTTTTCAGGACAGCAGTGACATCTTGATTGTTGTCATTTTTCACTTTCTCTTTTTGTTGTATGTAGACTGTGAACACCTACGACTCCTTTTATTTCGTCGTTTCTTGTGGTGTGTTGGTCTAGGAACTGACATACGTTTGATCATAAGGGCTTCTGTAAGCACCGTAGTTCTGTAAGGTATCACCTCCTACGCATTAAGTCATTTGTCTTCATTTCGTATATTATTTGAGCATGTTTCCGAAGTTCAGATAGCTGAGAAAAGTCTGAGAGGCAAGTGACTGCTTATCGTTGAAACAGGGTAATCTGATTTCAGACGATCGACAACACCTACGTCTCCTTTTTTGAGACTATAGATCGTAGTCACTTCATGTTCATTCGCTTCGCTACTGTCAGCGTCTGTACTGTTGTCACTAATTATCGTAGATACCATTAGTATATAATTTTCCTGTTTCTTGATTTTAACGCGGTAGCAAATGAGGCGATTGCTACCTGATTTCCCTCCTAACTCGAAAATGCTGCTCTTTCCTGGCATTAGTTTTACTGACAGCCGTTATTTCTTTCTTATTCCTCCGCATAGTACTTTCTACTGTGAATCGATGATTTGTGTACAGTTCGTTAGCGACTGGTATAGGTGAAAGATAGTTGTTTATTGTCACCTTTTTCTCTGTGTTATAAATGGATTGATACCGTCGAAATGCCACATTCGTTGTTACTGGGTACTTGATATGGACCAGCAAACTGTTTGCCTCCATATAGTCACATATTTAGGGCGTAAACAGTTGCAGCATGAAAGAGTGGAAATATTTTTTTCCTTAATTTTCCGGCTTGTTTGAAATGTACTGACTGATTTTGCAGTCTCCACAGATTCCTTCCAGCATCTCGTTTGTTCATACCACTGATACTACACTGTAACTTTTCATTCACGCGTTCACAAATTCATCGAAAGTTTCTCTAACTGATGTCAAATGATCAATTTCCTTCCTTGCACCTCTTATACTTGTCATCTAATCGCACAGGTTCGAGAAGATTTTGGAATCTCTGTCTGCTCATCGACACAACAAGAAAATCTGGTACAGTGGCATCACTGGTCCATAGCTCATCGGTATTGAAATTCTGCAACCTTTTCACTCCTGGGAGTAATAAACCGCCGTATCCATTGTTAAGTTGCTGCCATTCTATCTACTACTTGGTTCTTGTGTTTTACACTGATGTAATGCGGGCAATTCACTGTTTGGAAGAAAAATTTCCGGAAAACCGGAACCGTTTTGAACCATAAAGTTTTATTGGCGAAAAAAATCGCGATTAAGACCATAGTATGGTCTGGTTATAAGCGTTTCCGTAGCCCTTGCCGGGTATTCGCTTTGTCAGTTAAAGCTACATTTACGCGTTAGCCTGGAGATTAACCACATATTTTACGTGAATGAGAACGGTAACGTTAAACCTCTGTATGTTGGTGACGGATAATGATTTCAAAAAAAGTTTCGAAATCCCCCGAGAACAATTTCTTAAGAAGCTATGATTAAAATTTTGAAACTAACAATAAACACTTCTTAAAGAAGTGACAGGCCCCGCCAATGGCTTTTCGGAATTTTCTCAGAAACCAAGAACCAAACGATTTGCTCAATATGCATGGACTGGAGGAAGTGTGCAATATTTACATTTTGATCCAGTACTGCAGGAGAGCTACAGTATACCCGTTCATCTGACTGATATACAAACGGTCGCTGGGCCAAGGGATGTCCAAAACACTTGACCTCTCATCTCTGTGATCAATGCAATCCGATATATGTGCGCGTTTTTTCGCGCGCGGCTAGTTGGAACATGTTAGTATCGTGTACCGTCGCCCTCTCAACGCCGGATTTATGTACTTTCGTGGAGATCTAGAAATGCTTCTTGGATATAACTGAATTTCACACAGACATAGCCCATATCGAGGTCGAGAATTTTGATTTTTATTTTTTATTTCATTAATTCGCGAAGTTTTAGGCAAGCTCTTATTACTGATACTTCTTGTTCCACTCAGCAGAATTTCTTTGTAAGTTCATATTGCTAAGATGTAATTGATTTGTATTAGACCAACACATATTCTTACAGAGTTTCTCGTTGGCTTCTTAAATACAACAGAAAGACTTACGAGATAAGTTCTGTTTCTTGTATCTTCGATCTGACAAGTACTCTTCATTGATACATAAGCAGATACAGCAAATTTATTGCTAATGTTTTTAAGTGAAAGGGATTTGATACTAGCACTGAAGATAATCACGCAGTGATTGAAATCAATTTGCAACAGAAATAAAGGCTTCTTCTTCAACGACCACTGATGACCTTCTTTTTGTTATTAATACTGTGTTGGTGATCGTGGAGCACGCAACCCCTGAGGGAGTCCCTATTAAAAAGATTATTATCAACAATGTAGTCCCGCATATTTTGTACGGTACAAGTCTGACCACGCTCAGAACGTTCTTCAATTCCACACCCCTAGAAACCTATTGGTTTGGAGGTAACTACACTCATGCTCACAAATTAATGGTGAAAGAACGCTCTATTGGGCGGTTTGCGGGTTTAAACCACCTCGGGGTATAACGATGCGGTGCATTTGAATGCGGTCGTCGCATGGTGGCGCTGGCAACAGTCCACATACGCAGAGGTGTTTTTGTGCATGTCAGTGTACGGTGCAGCGAATAAGTATGCAGACGTTTTCAGACGTGTTAATCATGACTGTGTGTTGAAAATAGCTCAGAGAACACATATTGATGACGTTGTGAGGGGCAGAATGCTAGGGCGACTGGAGTCTGGTCAGACACAGCAGGTCGTAGCACGGGCCTTCCGTGTGCCACATGTGATCTCAAGATTATGGCAACGATTCCAGCAGACAGGAAACGTGTCCAGGCGCTACAATACGTGACGTCCACAGTGTACAGCACCACAAGAAGACCGATATCTCACCATCAGTGCCCGCAGACGGCCACGGAATACGGCAGGTAGCCTTGCTCGGGACCTTACCTCAGCCACTGGAACAGTTGTCTCCAGACACACAGTTTACAGACGACTGAACATACTGGGTGTACTAGCCTGGAGACCTGCAAGGTGCATTCCACTGACCCCTGGTCACATGAGAGCCATAAAGCCTGGCGTCAAGAGCACAGTACATGGCCATTGGAAGAGTAGTCCCAGGTTATGTTCACGGATGTGTCCAGGTATAGTCTGAACAGTGATTCTCGCCGGGTTTTCATCTGGCGTGAACCAGGAAACAGATACCAACCCCTTAATGTCCTTGAAAGGGACCTGTATGGAGGTCATGGTTTGATGTTGTGAGGTGGGATTATGATTGGTGCACGTACACGCCAGCATGCCTTTGAGAGAGGAACTGTAACCGGTCAGGTGAATCGGGACGTCATTTTGCACCAGTATGTCCGCCTTTTCAGGGGTGCAGTGGGTCCCACCTTCCTCCTGATGGATGATAACGCACGCCCCCACCGAGCTGCCATCGTGGAGCATGAAACAGAAGATATCAGGAGAATGGAGTGGCCTGCCTGTTCTCCAGACCTAAACCCCATCGAGCACTTCTGGGATGCTCTCGGTCGACGTATCGCTGCAAGTCTTCAAACCCCTACGACACTTCAGAAGCTCCGACAGGCACTGGTGCAAGAATGGGATGCTATACCCCAGCAGCTGCTCGACCACCTGATCCAGAGTATGCCAACCCCCTCATGCGGCCTGTGTACGTGTGCATGGTGATCATATCTCATATTGATGTCGGGGTACATGCGCAGGAAGTAGTGGCGTTTTGTGGCACATGGGTTTCGGGACGGTTTTCACAACTTATCACCAATACCGTGGACTTACAGATCTGTGTCGTGTGTGTTCCCTATGTTCCTATGCTATTAGCGCCAGTTTTGTGCAGTGCCACGTTGTGTGGCACGACATTCTACAATTATCCTTAATTTATGAGCATGAGTGTATTTTAGCAATACAAGCTGAAGCATATTTACGTCCTCAAATGAATTTTCTTGGATGTCATTCCAGGAAGAGGAAAAACGTTAGTTTTTTAGAACCAATATTACGAAAAGAAGCACGACAAGGTAATCGAGCTGCTGGAAATACATTGCTTTCCATATTAGCAGTGCAACACGTGATGATTTCTTCATGATCGTTTATCTTATCGAAAGCTGTACCAGATGTTGGCAAGAAAAGCCATCGGCCATGGACACATTATGGGGAGCAGTTCGTACTACACGACAAGGTTTTTGTACCAACAAATGCCAAATAGCGTACTATCGCTTGTGTTCGCACACTACCCGTTGCTTGCAGAGGTGTTATACATTGGGGCTCGTCCATTAACGATATTTTGTGTAGTGGGCATATAGGTACCATATCTCATCGACTAAACTGGATGGGAGTGATCGGTGACTGACTGATAACATTCAGGAAAAATATCTACCTGTCCACCCTTTCATTTCTGTTCGTCTGAATTAGGACATGTAGTACACGTCCATCCAAATTTCGAATCTTGCTCATTGAATGAAAATATTCGGAGTTCAACAGCATCTAAGGGCAAATATGTCGTTTAAAGATCAGAGAATGAGAACAGAATGAATCTGCAGAGCAAACAGTGTGCTGGCGTACGCAGGCGCCAGCAAACCATGCGGCATAGAGGTTATGAGAGTAACGATAGCGGCCAACGACAAGACTCACCAGAGGGCCAGGTGTAGCAAGTTAGTTCCAGCCTGTTACGCCTTCGAGCCTCTACATTGTGGAGTTCCAACGTGTCACCGAGATGGAGCCACAGATTTGCCTCTAGCACAGAGACAGGCAGCACACTACAGTGAACATAGCGGACTTATACTTCAGCAGCATTGAGGCTACGTAGACTATAGAGAATACAGGGAGCTTGTACTACTGCACATGGAAACTGAAGTTAAGTAGCTCTTTGTTTATGAGTAAAGAACCCGGTTATTAAATGCGTGCAGTTTGTGTTATATAAACAGGATACCGGCCACCAACAAACAGTGTGCTGCAACAGTGTAAGGGAAAAGTGAATAGCATCGAAAATGTTGCGACAGACCGAAGAGTTTTTTGATTATGTAAGGTCACAGGGCAGTTATTTGTTATTGTATTTGAACTTGATATGTTGAAAATATTGATGCTGAACTAGGTTTCGAACTCAGATCTCCCAATCTTGGGATCTGAATCCCTTCAGGACGATACAGGTCCCTCATTCCCTGTGTCCCCAAGATTCGAAACTCCTCAAGGTCTCTTCGAAAAACGCGTGTCTAGTTTAGAATCTTGGTCCGGTACAAACATTTTCACCATGTCATTTCAAGCTGTAGCATTTCCACATCAAACTAGTGATGAAAAATAATTATAATTTTATAGTTCCTCCATACTTTGTCAACGATGACGATTGGCGCCAGTTTATACTTCCAGTCAGATTCACACTTTTCATCACACACATCGTGGTTGCTGGTGAAAAAGAATTCAATATTACCGTCTCTTCGTGAATAGTCAACAATGATGACATCTGCAGTTTCGACTAAGAGTCAGCTCAGCACTTATCGTAACGTAATAAGTTCAATCAAACACATGCACATTCGCTACTGCTTAAATAAACCGATATTTAACGTTTATTCATGGCTACAAAACAACGGCGGTAGGCGCTGCTGGTTTGAAATACCGGTAAGGCAAACATTTTTTGTCTCGCCATTTCAATTTCAGTCTTGTCCGCACTAGCGAAAAATTTCGATATGCAACGTTTGATTGTGCTTAGTTAATAATCTATTAGGTTCTAGGCTCGAATCACCGACCAACACAAAAGTTTACGACATGTCATTTCAAGTTTAAACATGCACACACTTTGGTACTTGTGAATGAAACCATATTTAAAATCTTTCATGGTTAGTGAACAGGAGCTCCACATTCTAGTCCTGTATAAAACTTTTCGCCGTTTACTTTAAGGTTCAAACTGGCTTTTTTAAATATAATTTATTGCATTAAATTTTATTTAACAAAGTTTTAACGCTACATCATCTCTAAAAAACTGTTGAATACGATAACTGTCTAATTGTTGTGCTCTCATAAATAATTAATAATATTTTTGTCTTGTCTCATAAATCGTTTCATTTGTTGTGCAGTGTGATTAATGATGTTACTACAGGCGTTTTCAGAATGTAAACGTGGCCCACGTCAACTTCATTAAGTTCTTGTAGATCAATTTCGGTCTCAGAATCATTGAAAAGTTGATTCTGTTTCGCCATTCTGAAAGGAGTGCGAAATATATTTGTTGTCACCTCCCGTAATTTTGAAACGGCCTAGTTCAAGTCTTCTCTTTATCACAGAGTAGTATTTGGGCAGCAGCAGTTTGATTGATGAGCGGAGATTAATTTTTGTTTAAATTTTTTTTCACGCAGAAACGATCTCTTTTTTCTGGAATATGTTGAAGATGGCACAGATACGGTAGCTGAAGCCTGTGCAGTGTTCATGCGTTTTATTTCTTTCTACACCCAAATTTCCTTCTTCTTTGAAAACTTTGCAACCAAGTTTACTGTCGTACACAATTAACCAATCCTTTTTAAGACTGGATTTCTTACGCAGGTCTGAGAAGTATTGAAAGAGTTTCACAAGTTTTCAAGGACGCAAATACTGAAGCGTCAAAGTTTTTCGCTGTATTAGAAGGACAACACCCCCGAAAGAATTAAATTGTGTCCAATTTGCAGACAGAAATTTGAGAAAAGAAAATACTCCAAAACATTTCTAATAACACGTGATTATTACTGACCAGAAACTGTTATATTACAGTTCCTGAAATGGAAGGCTCCAATCACGAACGAAACTAAATACGTATTTGTAAAACAGCGTGCTCCGAAAGCTATTAAAGAAGACGTCTACGAAAACAGACTGCTTACAAACAAAACAACTGTGCTTCGCTTTTTTGAATATTGCCAAAATGTAAGGAACCCACAGTAAGTATTACTAACGGAGGATACCGAAAGCATAATCGCCACAGATTCGCTCGATTTGTGAAACAACATATTGGAAAACATGAACTGGCAAGATCCTTGAAGAGGGACGCCAATTATCCAGCGAAAGTAGACTTGTTAATTCTCAACAGGAGGCCAGTTTTGAGCCTTCAGCCAGCCTGTCTGCGTGCTAGACACACTGGACCTACACCTGGAGTTATGATCTGGACTGCAGTTTCCTATGACAGAAGGACCACTCTCGTGGTTATCCCACGCACTCTGACTGCAAATTTGTCGTCAGTCTGGTGATTCGACCTGTTGTGATGCCATTCATGAACAGCATTCCTGAAAGTGATTTCCAACGCAGAACGCTCGCACACATACAGCTGTTGTAATCCAACATACTGTGCACAGTGTCTAAATGTTGCCTTGGCCTGCTTGATCAACAGATCTGTCTCCAATGGAGAACATAAGGGACATCATCAGACGATAAGTTCAGCGTCATCCAAAACAGCCTTATCCGTCCCTTTATTGACCGACCAAGTGTAACAGGCAGGGAAGTCCATCCCACAAACTGACATCTGGCACCTGTATGACATAAATCATGCGCGTTGGCATGCCCGCGTTCAACATGTCGGTGGTTATACCCGCTGTCAATGCACTAGCATTTCACATTTGCAATGGATTATCGCATTAGCATTAACTTCTGATCTTGCATGTTAATCACTTAAATACGTGCCCTAGACAAATGTATTCCTGAAATTTCATTACTCTACATTATGTATTTTTGGGTGTTGCAATATTTTTCCAGCAGAGTATTTTATAAGTCCACTAGCACCGATGTTTAGTGAAGGCCACACTGGGAGCGTCCACCTCTGTAACTGAGTGGTCAGTGTGGCTGATTGCCATGCAAGTGAGCCAGGTTCGATTCCTGGTACTGCCAGACTCATTTCTCTGGTGGGAGGAATAGTATGAAGAGCATCCAACTTCATGACTCCAACTGAGGAGCTACTCTACCTATTGGTAATGGTTCCCAGGTCAGGAAACTCCGCAACGATTGAGAGAGCGATGTGTTGTCCACATGCCCCTCCATACCGCATCCAGTGACACCACTGGCAGAAGATGACGCGGCGATCGGCGAGGCCCGAGTGCCCTGTGTAGGGTCACAACGCCAAATTGACTTACATTCAGAGCACACGACGTTCAGAAAATCGTATATTGAGAAGTAAGGTTGATAGGAATGTGTGTTTGTGCGTGACAGTGACAGGTGGTAATGTGCAAGCCCTGATATTATACAACAAGTAAGTTCTAATGGCCTTGAAAAGATTACCAACGCAATCTCACTCGTAATGAAACCTCAAAAGTAGTTACACGGCACACACTTTCATATAGTTAAAAGCAACGGGTATTAAAGAACTTGCATATCTGAATATAGAGTAGTTACTAAAGTAAAAAGGTTAATGAAAGCAACAGGTGCTACAGACTTTTTCTATCTTCACAGTAGTAGCGATCCACAATGCAATGGGGCTGTTTGCTGAGTATGTATTCATATATTCACAGAGCTTAGCATCTTAATAAGAACCATTCAGTAGCACTCCCACATTTCGTGTACGTAAAATAAATACCATTCCGTGATGGAATGTTACCACACGTAAGAGTCTTGAGGTCCAGCAACACACTTCATACCTTATTTCATGGCTGAAAATAACTAAGCATCAAGTAGAGTTAATGTTCCAGTATCTGTCTTTTAACTCCAACTTAGCTTAGTGTTACGTAACATAAACAGAGTTACTTTCTTTTCAGCCTCATTACCCTAATCTTAGGGCAACAAGATGGTGGCGCCCTATGTTCAATGCATTTAACCAAAACATGCGTAAAGGAAATGATCTTCCTAGAAACGTCTCTGCAACATGCATTGTTAAAAAAAATATATTGCTCTTCAGAAACCTAGACAGAAATCAATAGTTTACTATGGGAGTCATGCGCGTCCTCAACCTTACAAAACAAGAACATATCACTGGAAGCACAATGCTATATCACTTAGTAAGTTGACCTTCTCTCTCGCGCAAAACTTAGTATGGAGGCATTGAACATAAATCAGAATGAAATGACATTAGAAATGTTGCAGCTACCAACTTCTCGGTAGTTGATAAATTCACAACCTCTCCCTCCGTCTATATAACTGCGTGTTAATATGCGTAAGTGAAAACTGGGGCACAGAGGAATACTGAGTCACCACCTAAACCACCTCAAGCCTTAGAACAGGATTCAGCACAGTAGAATAACTTGAATTTCTCATAATGGTAATGTTGGCCATCGCACAAATTATCGAACATCATAGCTCTCCATCAGGCAAAAGTAGTTTCATCACTATAGAATACTCCATCAAATGTAGCTGCAAAACCAATATTTCCTCTACAAGCATTGTACATGAGAGTTAATGGCTGACCGCCTTCGAACAAGGAAGGTATGCGATTGGCTGAGGGCCAACGGCACACCAAAGACAATCTTTCGATGCACTGGTTGTGCAAAGAGTTTGCAAACACATCATAATCGATATGTATTGAAGCTGCCCAGCTTTCTTAGAGACATGAAAAATAAATATTTTAAATCCTGAAAAAGGTGAAATAAGTGCTGCGAAAACGACAGAGCAATTAACAGGAATTTTTCAACGATATATGGACGCACATTTTATCGATACCATTACTATCTGCCTGATTTATCCACATGGTATGTCTTTATGGTGGTATGCTGCTGCAGCAAATTGTACGGTTAAGGCACTTTCATCGTTCTTTTGGCTACTTGTCTTAGACCGGTATGGCCCAGAAGCAGTGTGAACCAAAACGTTAATAGCATTTTGGTTCAATTCTGCAACGCAGCGCCGCAGCTATTTTGCGTCATATGGATATGAGAAGTAAAACGTAGGTTTTCTGATGTGTGTGGCATCACATGTCTGCGCACAGATCACGCAGTTCCCACAAATAGGGGAGGAGCTGGCAACTGTTAGTGTCCCACATGTCTTCCATCTGGTTCAGATAAGGCGGTTTTGGTGGTCATGACATCAAAGCGAGTTCACTATCATGCTCCTCAAACCACTGTAGGGTGATTATGGCCCTCTGGCACTGAAAGTTGTCATGCTGGAAGATGCTATCGGTGTGGAGGAAGACATAAGGTATGAAGGGATGCAGGTAGCCCTCAATAACGTTCACTTGGACGATAGCTGACGAGATGTCCTCGATTCCTGCCACAAATCTCAGGCAAGCCGAGGTCCAAGTTCCCCATAGCAAAATACTGCCTCCACCGCTTGCGTTCGTGGCGTGGAGTACGTTTCGGTCAGCCGTTCATCTGGATGACGTTGACGTATCCAGACACGACGATCGACTTGGAGTAACAAGAAACTTTTTCATCCGACTATATGACGCGTTTCCTACTAGAATGAAATTTTCACTCTACAGCGGAATGTGCGCTGATATGAAACTTCCTGGCAGATCAAAACTGTGTGCCGGACCGAGACTCGAACTCGGGACCTTTGCCTTTCGCGGGCAAGTGTTCTACCAACTGAGATACCCAAGCACGACTCACGCCCCGTCATCACAGCTTTACTTCTGCCAGTACCTCGTCTCCTACCTTCCAAACTTTACAGAAGCTCTCCTGCGAACCTTGCAGAACTAGCACTCCTGAAACAAAGGACATTGCGGAGACATGGCTTAGCCACAGCCTGGGGGATGCTTCTAGAATGAAATTTTCACTCTACAGCGGAGTGTGCGCTGATATGAAACTTCCTGGCAGATTAAAACTGGTTTAATCCCCCAGGCTGTGGCTAAGCCATGTCTCCGCAATATCCTTTCTTTCAGGAGTGCTAGTTCTGCAAGGTTCGCAGGAGAACTTCTGTAAAGTTTGGAAGGTAGGAGACGAGGTACTGGCAGAAGCAAAGCTGTTCCGAAAACCTAGTACCTGCACGATTATTATAGCCTGTTGTCAGGTATTTCACAGATGGACGCTTGTCCTGCTTTACGGAGGGGATAGGCATCTGCGCTCCTCATCATATGACAAGGCGTGGATGGCCAACTGCTTGTCGCCTTCTCGTAGTTTCAACGTATTTCAACCACTTTCCACTGTTACTCACGACTGTATAACACGGATAGGCCGCCAGCTTTGCCATTTCCTTGTTGGTCGTTCCCAGGCACTAGGCCGTAACAGGCTATGCTTTACCAAAGTCGCTTATGTCACTGAATTTTCCAGTTTCTGCCCCGTGTCGCCACTGGAATGATTCTCCATTCGTCTCTCCTCCACTTACATAGTTTGTACTGCCATGTCACGATCCCGCAACACCACCAGACAGCATGCAATCTTGCGGTTGGCAATCGTCGTTATTTAGAGAAACTTCCAGGAAACTGAAGAGATGGTGGACTAATTCGTACGCCCTATTCAGATACGCGACATGCAGCTCCTACAGGTTGTTCCCCTAAATAATACCAACACTTCAGCAGCGCGCCTTATGAATGACTGGCAACACCGTGCGCAGACTCGCACTGGGAGAGATTATTTTCCACACGTTGCGGCAACACTAGGCTACACACAGAAACTGTTACCTAATAATGCCGCGCGAGGTGGCCGCGTGGTTTGAGACGCACTGTCACGTATTGCGCGGCCCCTCCCGCCGGTGGTTCGAATCCTCCCTCGGTCATGGGTGTGTGTGTTGTTCTTAGCTTAAGTTAGTTTGATTTAGTTTAAGTAGTAAGTCTAGCGACCGATGTCCTCAGCAGTTTGGTCCCTTATGAGTTCACACACATTTAAACATGT
This sequence comes from Schistocerca nitens, assembly GCF_023898315.1. NCBI lineage: Eukaryota > Metazoa > Arthropoda > Insecta > Orthoptera > Acrididae > Schistocerca > Schistocerca nitens. The sequence continues at coordinate 496,694,013 of NC_064621.1, forward strand.
TAATTAATATAACTGATTGAAGAAACACACACTAACAAAATGCTACGAATGCCACCGAGCACTGTACTGTACAGGAAGAGAAACTCAGTCATCCTGTACGGCAGTTGTAGGTGTATGCTAGGTATCGCTATTTCCCCACCAGAAACTCTGTTGGTTTTCAGGTCACAAACAGACTACAGAAGCCGACCTCGAGGAACATCATTTTCGGTTGAGTCAATAATCACCCTGCAACTTAAAGGTTAAAGAAAAGTAAAGCGACCTTTACAGAATTTTTAGAATTAAACGAAGCTTTTGGTAATGCTGATTTCCGTATATAATTTGACATTTTGTAGGTAAGAGGGATAAAATACAGTGACAGAAAGAGTATTTACAACTCCGACAGAAATCAGACACCAGCTATAAGTGCCAGAAGACATGAAATGTAAGGGTTAGTTGAGAATGGAATGTGACAGGTTTGTAACCTATCTCCGATGTTATTCAATCTGTGCACTGAACAATCGGTAAAGGAGACCAAGGAGAAGTTTGGAAAATGAAAACTTTGAGAGTTACCGACGAACTTGCAATTCTGATAGAGACGACAAAGGACTTGGAAGAGCAATTGAATTGAATTGAATGGATAATGTCTTGAAAAGGTAGTGTACTATGAACGTCAACAAAATTAAAACAAGAATAATGGAATCTAGACATATTAAAAATGGTGATATTGAGGGATCAGATTCTTAAATGAGACGCGAAAACTACAGTGACTAACAAAAGAAGGGAAGCACACAGAAAACATGGCCGGATATGAATGCAACATCATACACGTAACCCGATGGGCAAAAACCTTATGACCACCTGATTGTGCATTGTTCCAATTTCGAAACATATTGCAACAGAGATTCTACTTGGCATAGATTCTAAAAGTCCTTTAGTGGATTCCAGAAGTATGTGGCACCAGATGCCAACGCACAGGACAAGCAATTCCCGAAATTACGCGATGGTCGTTTACGGGCACGCAGCTGGGGACCGACATGCATTCTGATGGGTACAAATCAGGTACATTTGCTGGGCAAGACATCAATGTCAGTTCACTATAAGCCCCTCAAACAACTATAGCACGATTCTGATCTTGCAACAAGGAAACATATCCTACTGGAAGATGTCATGCCCCATACCATAATTTTGACCTTACGGCCTGCATCTGTAGCGCGCTACATGTTTCAAGCACACATTCACCTGGATGAGGGCGTGTAAGGACCCAGCCATCGACCTGGTGTCATTCGATAGGCGACACGTTCCTATTGACCCACGGTGAAAATTAAGTGATGCTGTGCCCACTGGAGCTCCACGTTCAACAACGGCCTTTGAGCGTTGTCCTCCGAAACACTTGTGGCTACACCAGCACTATACTCGGTCGTCCGAGGTGCCGTAGATCGCTGCCTATCTTGGATAATACAGTGGGGGATCCTCCTACCTCTACGCTGTGTCATGAGACGTGGTCGTCCAATACCTTACGGCCTACTCTTTGTTTCAGCATCCCTCAACCACTTTCTACAGGTCCTCACGACAGCAGTACGCCAACACACGACTAGCTCGGCCGATTCAGAGACTATCGCTTCCAACCGCAGCGCTATATCAATGTGCCCTTTGCCAAACTCGTTCATATCAATGGATCTCCGAATTTGCGAGCCGCATTTTTGCTATAATGACTGCCCATTCGTCTCTCTTCTGCTTACATTCTTTCCTTACTGTGTCTCATGTCCGCAACATCACTACCAGTCATTCAGTGGCGGGTTCCACTACTCTGTTAAACGTAGAAAGGCAACTACGGTACGTTGCTGAGGCTCTTTTTTAGTGTAGTGATTCAGCGAAATTCAGCTAATGAGCCTGATTCGTTGACATATATTCATTAGTTCCTGGTTATTCTAGAATATCAAAACTCCTTACCATGGTCTTTTTTCTTCTCTTATCTGTCTTGCAAGTCTGACGTGTATCATGCAGCTCCGATTATTTCTGATTGTGACTTACATACTTTGCATGGATAAAGCGAATATAAGCTCAAAAGGCGTTAGGAAGCCGTTGTACAGAAATGAGTGTACTGAGGGTTACGCGGAATTCAAGGATTTGTTAAAAGGTGATAAACGGATTTTCGAACTATACATTGGTAGTTGGCATAATATATGTCGCTTTTAAGTCGCTTCTGTCCAAGTTAATCCAATGCAAGCAAGGTTCTGGCATCATTTCCGGTGTGGTGTAATCTAAGTAAGTAACTGCAAAAGATTATAACAGGAAACAGTAACCAGCTACACTGTTACTTCTCCGCAGGCTGCGTTGTTGCAAGTATTAAGTACAAATCTGTACGTTCATAACTAATTACGATCACTCGTATTATTTTCTGTAAAGCAAGGTTATCTGTTCTGAGACAATCAAGGTTTTTACTCTCACTGCATATCTGCATATTTTCAAAAGATAAAATTTTGTTTTTTGATGTATCGCATCAGCTATAAATGGTTGTACTATCAAAGTCGCAGATTTTCTGCTGTCAAAGAGAAGCCACGCTGGAGACCGACCACAATTAAGCATGAGCTAAGCCTAAGCCCCCCCATGAACCATGGACCTTGCTGTTGGTGGGGAGGCTTGCGTGCCTCAGCGATACAGATAGCCGTACCGTAGGTGCAACCACAACGGAGGGGTATCTGTTGAGAGGCCAGACAAACGTGTGGTTCCTGAAGAGGGGCAGCAGCCTTTTCAGTAGTTGCAAGGGCAACAGTCTGGATGATTGACTGATCTGGCCTTGTAACAATAACCAAAACGGCCTTGCTGTGCTGGTATTGCGAACGGCTGAAAGCAAGGGGAAACTACAGCCGTAATTTTTCCCGAGGACATGCAGCTTTACTGTATGATTAAATGATGATGGCGTCCTCTTGGGTAAAATATACCGGAGGTAAAATAGTCCCCCATTCGGATCTCCGGGCGGGGACTACTCAAGAGGACGTCGTTATCAGGAGAAAGAAAACTGGCATTCTACGGGTCGGAGCGTGGAATGTCAGATCCCTTAATCGGGCAGGTAGGTTAGAAAATTTAAAAAGGGAAATGGATAGGTTAAAGTTAGATATAGTGGGAATTAGTGAAGTTCGGTGGCAGGAGGAACAAGACTTCTGGTCAGGTGACTACAGGGTTATAAACACAAAATCAAATAGGGGTAATGCAGGAGTAGGTTCAATAATGAATAGGAACATAGGAATGCGGATAAGCTACTACAAACAGCATAGTGAACGCATTATTGTGGCCAAGATAGATACGAAGCCCACACCTACTACAGTAGTACAAGTTTATATGCCAACTAGCTCTGCAGATGACGAAGAAATTGAAGAAATGTATGATGAAATAAAAGAAATTATTCAGATAGTGAAGGGAGACGAAAATTTAATAGTCATGCGTGACTGGAATTCGAGTGTAGGAAAAGGGAGAGAAGGAAACATAGTAGGTGAATATGGATAGGGGCTACGAAATGAAAGAGGAAGCCGCCTGGTAGAATTTTGCACAGAGCACAAATTAATCAGAGCTAACACTTGGTTCAAAAATTATGAAAGAAGGTTGTATACGTGGAAGAACGCTGGAGATACTAAAAGGTATCAAATAGATTATATAATGGTAAGACAGAGATTTAGGAACCAGGTTTTAAATTGTAAGACATTACCAGGGGCAGATGTGGATTCTGACCACAATCTATTGGTTATGACCTGTAGATTAAAACTGAAGAAACTGCAAAAAGGTGGGAATTTGAGCAGATGGGACCTGGATAAACTGACTAAACCATAGGTTGTACAGAGTTTCAGGGAGAGCATAAGGGAACTATTGACAGGAATGGGGGAAAGAAATACAGTAGAAGAAGAATGGGTAGCTTTGAGGGACGAAGTAGTGAAGGCAGCAGAGGATCAAGTAGGTAAAAAGACGAGGTCTAGTAGAAATACTTGGGTAACAGAAGAAATATTGAATTTAATTGATGAAAGGAGAAAATATAAAAATGCAGTAAATGAAGCAGGCAAAAAGGAATACAAACGTCTCAAAAATGAGATCGACAGGAAGTGCAAAATGGCTAAGCAGGGATGGCTAGAGCACAAATGTAAGGATGTAGAGGCTTATCTCACTAGGGGTAAAATATATACTGCCTACAGGAAAATTAAAGAGACCTTTGGAGATAAGAGAACGACTTGTATGAATATCAATAGCTCAGATGGAAACCCAGTTCTAAGCAAGGAAGGGAAAGCAGAAAGGTGGAAGGAGTATATAGAGGGTCTATTCAAGGGCGATGTACTTGAGGACAATATTATGGAAATGGAAGAGGATGTAGATGAAGATGAAATGGGAGATACGATACTGCGTGAAGATTTTGACAGAGCACTGAAAGACCTGAATCGAAAAAAGGCCCCCAGAGTAGACAACATTCCATTGGAACTACTGACGGCCTTGGGAGAGCCAGTCCTGACAAAACTCTACCATCTGGTGAGCAAGATGTAGGAAACAGGCGAAATACCCTCAGACTTCAAGAAGAATATAATAATTCCAATCCCAAAGAAAGCAGGTGTTGACAGATGTGAAAATTACCGAACCATCAGTTTAATAAGTCACAGCTGCAAAATACTAACACGAATTGTTTACAGACGAATGGAAAAACTAATAGAAGCCAACCTCGGGGAAGATCAGTTTGGATTCCGTAGAAACACTGGAACACGTGAGGCAATACTGACCTTACGACTTATCTTAGAAGAAAGATTAAGGAAAGGCAAAGCTACGTTTCTAGCATTTGTAGACTTAGAGAAAGCTTTTGACAATGTTGACTGGAATACTCTCTTTCAAATTCTAAAGGTGGCAGGGGTAAAATACAGGGACCGAAAGGCTATTTACAATTTGTACAGAAACCAGATGGCAGTTATAAGAGTCGAGGGACATGAAAGGGAAGCAGTGGTTGGGAAGGGAGTAAGACAGGGTTGTAGCCTCTCCCCGATGTTATTCAATCTGTATATTGAGCAAGCAGTAAAGAAAACAAAAGAAAAATTCGGAGTAGGTATTAAAATCCATGGAGAAGAAATAAAAACTTTGAGGTTCGCCGATGACATTGTAATTCTGTCAGAGACAGCAAAGGACTTGGAAGAGCAGTTGAACAGAATGGACAGTGTCTTGAAAGGAGGAAATAAGAAGAACATCAATAAAAGCAAAACGAGGATAATGGAATGTAGTCGAATTAAGTTGGGTGATGCTGATGGAATTAGATTAGGAAATGAGACACTTAAAGTAGTAAAGGAGTTTTGCTATTTGGGGAGCAAAATAACTGATGATGGTCGAAGTAGAGAGGATATAAAATGTAGACTGGCAATGGCAAGGAAAGCGTTTCTGAAGAAGAGAAATTTGTTAACATCGAGTATAGATTTAAGTGTCAGGAAGTCATTTCTGAAAGTATTTGTATGGAGTGTAGCCATGTATGGAAGTGAAATATGGACGATAAATAGTTTGGACAAGAACAGAATAGAAGCTTTCGAAATGTGGTGCTACAGAAGAATGGACGATAAATAGTTTGGACAAGAAGAGAATAGAAGCTTTCGAAATGTGGTGCTACAGAAGAATGCTGACGATTAGATGGGTAGATCACATAACTAATGAGGAAGTACTGAATAGGATTGGGGAGAAGAGAAGTTTGTGGCACAACTTGACCAGAAGACGGGATCGGTTGGTAGGACATGTTCTGAGGCATCAAGGGATCACCAATTTAGTATTGGAGGGCAGCGTGGAAGGTAAAAATCGTAGAGGGAGACCAAGAGATGAATACACTAAGCAGATTCAGAAGGATGTAGGTTGCAATAGGTACTGGGAGATGAAGAAGTTTGCACAGGATAGAGTAGCATGGAGAGCTGCATCAAACCAGTCTCAGGACTGAAGACCACAACAACAACAAGCCTTATACATCAGGTTATGTAGAATCAAACAGCTTACTAGGCACGTCTGATGATCATGCGCCTAATTTTAGCCTGCTGCCACTTAGTGAAATGCAGCAAACCTGCCTCAACAGCCGTCAGTTAAGATAGATGGCAGTGGAGCAACGTAGGGTTTGGGCACCACTCCACTACCTGTGAATGCGATAATGGAAGAAAACTAGATTAAACCACGTCCTGCGGCAAACTGGGTAATGGTGCTCAGGTTCAACTTGCGTGCGAGCTCGAACGCCATGCCCTGCAGCACAAGCAGCATCTGACTCATGATCTGCCTGATGTCATACGAGAGAAGTTAAATGAATTTAACTACCTACACAACCACCAGAGAACTGAGTTAGGAAACTTATTAGAGACGCATTAGAGAGTTTTTAGTGAATGTCACGGAATAATCTGTGGATACGAGCAAAAGATAGGATTTTACCCACATAAGACGTATCGCCATGCCACTTAAAATGTTTCTCGGCAGCAACTTCCAGCAGTAGCCCAAGAAATTCATAAAATGTTAGACTGGGACGTCACTGAACCATCTATGAGTCCTTTCGGCCCTCCTTCGCTAGTAAGTGCCTGACCTGGATGTGCTTTACACATGAGCTGTAAATCCGATACTGTTTCCAGTAAGCAACAGACCAGAAAACCATAAGGAAAAAATCCAAGCCTTTCATATAGTCAAATACTTGTCCTGTAGAGATCTCAGATCCTTCAGCTGGCAGATATCTCTAGCAAAAATTCCTGTAGATATGCCTGTTTTTTATGGACAGAATTACCAGTTTAGGGTACTCCCTTTCAGCCTAAAATGAGTTCAGTTGTATTTATATCAACTTCGGAAACTGTCAGTAATTAAAACTTCCGGGCTAAGAGGCCGTGGTCCAATAGTAGAAATACTTCTCCCTGACGTTTCGTTGCCAGCTGCGGGCAACATCATCTGAGGTGAGTCTACGACTGGCTGCTAGGCCGTGGAGGTCCTGTTTATATAGAGCGCGTAGAGGGCGCCACCACTCGTCACGTGTTGTCAACAGTAAAACTATCTCTGGCTGGCGTCATTACTCTCGATCGAAGGTAATCGATTGTCACATCTTTGGTACAGAGTCGATCGCCATATTTTATCTAGCTTCAAGCCTTCTTCTTTCCTGTTAAAATTATTGTGGTGTTTAAAAATCTCTACAGCCTCTCTATACATACGTGCATAATAATTCGATGTCTTAGCTAGCACGCTCGTCTCACTAAATTTTATTTCATGGTCACCCGTTTCAAAAACATTTTCCGCTACAGCCGATTTGTCCGTGTGTCCCAGTCGACAGTTCCTTTTATGTTCAGTTAGGCGAGTATTGATACTTCTTTTTGTGGTTACAATGTAAACCTTCCCACAACTACACGGAATCTTATAGACACCAGGAGTAGCTAGAGGGTGTCGTGCGCCCTCTACGCGCTCTATATAAACAGGACCTCCACGGCCTAGCAGCCAGTCGTAGACTCACCTCAGATGATGTTGCCCGCAGCTGGCAACGAAACGTCAGGGAGAAGTATTTCTACTATTGGACCACGGCCTCTTAGCCCGGAAGTTTTAATTACTGAAGATGCCGGCCGTGAAAGCCTACACGCTATGATGTGGAAACTGTGTTAGAGCACGAAAACTCCTTAATGGGTCACATTGTTTGTTGAAGCTTTATAAATAGCCACTACATCATAGTCTGAACAAATGCACGCTCTTCACAAAGTATTACAAAATCTTGCAGATGCTGGCGTTATGGTCAATCTGTGGAAATATAAATCTGGGTGGAACAGCATTAACTTCCTGGCTCATGTCATTACTCCAGATGGGATCGAATCTGTCTCTTCAAAGCTGAGTGCAATCATGAACTTTGCTACACCGAGAGCCAGGAAATAGTTAATATCTTTTCTCAGCTTAGCTTCATCTTATCACTGCTTTATTCCCAGTCAGTTGCTTAATAGTGAACCATTGACTTGATTAATGAAAAAACACACTCGGTGATATTGGTCAGGTGAGTGCCCAAGGGACACTAACGCCATTCAACAAGTGCCTTGCACTGCTAAGCTGCTTTTGCACTGCTAAGCTGCTACATCACCCTGACATGAATCACGACTTTTGCTTGGCAACTGATGCTTCAAATGTTAGCTTGTATTTTTGTCTCTTTCAGATTCACAGTGTAGATAGTAAACCATCTATTTGGACAATTGGTTTGGTGTGTAGTATCTTCACATGCAGTAAAAGATCATACACAGCCACAGAGTTAGCAGCTTTGGTTAATAGTGTGAGCCTTCAAAAGGTTTCACCCCTATTTAGACGATCATCACACTGAGATAATTTGTGACCGCCAAGCCTGAAAAGATTAGACTAATAGACAGTATTTCTTGCATCTGTGCAGTAACATGGCCAGTATCCAACATTCTGAACCCAACTGGAGAATGCTTAAAGAATTCTTACAAGACAATCCACATCTGAAGTTGTTTGCCCACTATATAACCCACAACGATGTTCTCTTTTACAGGAAACGCTCAGATCTGGATACATATGAGGCCAAAAACAAACTCACTTCTTACACACACAGTGCCTGCGGTCTCTTGCCCCCCTCCCCAACCCCCCTAGCAGCATAGGTGTGAAATACGTATTCTTACTTTGTGACGTTTTCCCTGAGTATGTACGACTGTTTGCTTTCTGTGCAGCTCTAAAGCATCCCTTTTGCCTAGACATAACAAAGAGTGCCAATTAATGTACTCAGGCACATACGTTGTGGCCAGGATACAATATCCAGCCATTATACGTAAACTATGTGACGACTATGTCCCTCGCTTTGGCTGTCCTGAAGTCTTTCTCTCAGATAATGCTAGTCCATTATAAACCAAAAGTGGAAAGACTTCTTGCAACAACGCAGTATTAAACAGATTCTCTTCTGCAAATACGTACCATAGGCGAATTCTGCCACATGAGTATTTAGAGAACGCAACCAGTTTATCCGATCCTACAGCCATAAGGAGCACATTGTATGGTATCTTGAATTAGGTAAATGTGACGAAATATTAAATGATTTACAGCCGTCATCTACCAATCGTGCTCCAACACAACCGATGCTAGACCAGCCCAAGATCAATGAGTGGAGCTCACCACTTCTGAAAACACTATGTCATGCATGCATGCGTTGATGATGATGATGAGTCCCATACTTCTTTACAGAGCGACAATAACACCCAGTCATCTCGAGGGAGGAAAAATTCCTGACCCCGCCGGGAATGGAACCCGGGACCCCGTGCTCGGGAAGCGAGAACGCTACCGCGAGACCACGAGGGGCGGACGCATGCATGCGTTACTCACGTTTAAAGAGAAAATGGACTACATAAGTGACATTTGGACAGTATTGTTGGACAGCATACTATTTATCTTGCAGTACCAAAGTCTTAATCAGATGACACCCTAAAGCATCCCTTTTGCCTAGACATAGCAAAAAGTGGCAATTAATGAACTCAGGCACATACGTTGTGGCCAGGATACAATATCCAGAATGTTATCTGTTACTCTATCCAAGTTCATGCAGCAGAACAGCTCTGCAGGCATTCCTGGATCATACCTGGACCTGTCAGCTGTAGGGGAACTAGAACTGTAATTTTTGTGTAAATGTTCATAAATGTACACAGAGGTATTTAATTAATTCAAGTAGTTCATTTTGTTAAATATTACATCTAATATAATGACCTTTTTTGTGATACCAGGGCATAAAAGTTGGTATGGTCATTCGAACTTAAAATGCTAGTGGGTAGACATTGTCAACAGACGCTCGAAAGAAAGTGAGTTTCTGCTCACATTAACTTCGTTGATTGTCGAACAATCTACCCTAAAACATCTCGCATGCAGTTCACAAAATTACCTCTGGTGCTGCTACGATGCTTAGGGGCGGACTGTGTGTTGCCAAGTGGCAAATGACAAATACTAGTAAGTACCAAGTGACTGCTGTGTCTCCTGTTGAGTGCTATCCATCTCAGGGTGGTTGTCTCATACAGTACAATTTCTTGTCCAAGAGCCCCGGACCATCACTGAAATAAACAGTGTATACCACATAAGGCGTGGACAGAATATATGGTTAACACTGTCGAAATAATATTGTCAGGAGTATGAATTCTGCAAGGCCACGACACCAGTAAAAATGACTCAAACGTCAATGATAGACGTTTCCAGTGAACGCTGCAACTTAAGTCGAGAGACACCAACGCTATGTCACTGCACGGACGGTATGTAATTTACCTTGATTTACCATCTGAAGTCTTTTAAGTTGTCATCCAACATGCAGTGCATAACGGAAAAGTACTACTGATGTGTGCGTTAATGATCAAACTGGTGTGGTGGTGGTGGTGGTTAGTGTTTAACGTCCCGTCGACAACGAGGTCATTAGAGACGGAGCGCAAGCTCGGGTTAGGGAAGGATTGGGAAGGAAATCGGCCGTGCCCTTTCATAGGAACCATCTCGGCATTCGCCTGAAACGATTTAGGGAAATCACGGAAAACCTAAATCAGGATGGCCGGAGACGGGATTGAACCGTCGTCCTCCCGAATGCGAGTCCAGTGTGCTAACCACTGCGCCACCTCGCTCGGTAAACTGGTGTGACGTTCACATATATAAACAAACATTCGTTATGTCCTGAGACTGCAGCAAAGTGACCAACTGTAATTGACATTAATAATTATTCCATTTGACATTAATTCTAATCAGAGCTTACTGCACTCACTTGAAGCTATAAAATCATGTGTAAGTTTTGTCGTTAATTTAGATTACTTTCAGTGTGCATCTGTTTCATGAACATGTTTGTTAACAAACCCATTCTTTTTAAGGAAGAGCACTACATTTTATTATACTAATGCATTTCGAATATCTTCATATGTTTCATGGATCATCTGTTGCTGTACTCCTGTTCCTCTATCGAGCTTTCTACAAGCCAACCCTCTAGCTGAATGACGCCTGGCCCAATCTGCTGCCCTGGCATGTTTTATCTCATTAGATTAGAGCAAAACTGTTATAACGATTCCATTAGATAGAGATAGACTGGAACGTCGCTTCCATTGTTTTCCGAGTTGCTTTCCTATGGAACTAGAGCAAACGGCTGGACGTGGTTATACCATATCATCAACAGATGCTGCTTAGGTTTTATAAGGGGTCTGAGTAATGGTAGATGTTGATTTATCGCTGTGTAGCACCGCTGCTATTTCGTAGGTGAATCTGAAGTTGGTAGCTGCCAAGTATGAGGTTTTGGATTCCAGTTACAGTAACAGGGCTGTTTTTCACTGTGAGATGGACCAGTCTCGGCTCTGCAAAAACGTCCATCAGAGCAGTAAGATACTCCTCTTATAGTAGAGGTAAGAGGTTTCTCTATCAACAGGCTTCATTAGTGTTGCCAAGAACGTGACTGGATGCAGCGCATTGGTATAACAGGTGCCCTGTTATCTTGTATAAAAAGCTCCCATTTTGTAGGAGAATCATACACATCCCAGCAGTACTACTAGGACAAGGACACTATACCTGACAAAGGGACAATATGAAGCCAACCAGCAGTTACTAGTTCAGGCCTGCATTGCTGTACCTGCCTCCTGCATTAAGTCCACCCACCTTTCAGTCTCGGCGGTAGGGCCCACACCGTCAGCAAGCCCGACTGCTGCCTGCTTGGTGGGGAAGGGGGGGGGGAGGGGGGAGGGCGTTGAGTCCCTGGTGGTTGCCACAGCACCTTATAACATTACTCATCAAGATGCAATCGTCCACTAGGGAGCTGACTACAACGGCAAGAATTCCGAGCAACACTAATGCTGTATGCTTGTGGTGCAGCTCATGAAACTGGAACAAGGGCTGCATAGTGGGCAGTGGCTACAGCTGTTCTGGTCAGGTTGTTTCAGCCAGCCAGCTTCACAACAGCTGTCCCCTGACTAGCCATGTGGCACTTGCCACATGTTTCACTGGCTAACCATTGGACTGCAACTTAATCGTAATCGTCCACCACAAGTCATCTTGCACTGAAGCCACCCCTTCGGTGCCTAATAGCTGCCTGGCTAGGACATTACTGCTCCATTCATAAGCTCCTACTAACACTGTAACTCAAATGGCTGCATCTGGAGTACTGTCGTGAATAAGAAGCACAGAGAGCAAAGGAACAGTTCTCCATTTTTTTCAGTGATGAATCCTGATTCTGAGCCAGCTTGGATCTCCATGATCAGTGAGTATGGCAAATACTTTTGGAGAGGCCCCATTCTTGGAAAATTTTGTAGATACATAAAATTGTATCATGTTGCCCGAAACTGCATCAGTTTTCCTTGAAACGGCAACTGCATGCTCCAGAACTGACAGTGGGTTTTATGCAAGATCATTCCTCACATTTCAGAACAACTTGTCACAGTTGCAGAGCAAGGTGACGCAATTTTGTGGGCATGTTGTTACAGTTGGGGTTTGTGTTGTTATAGTTGTAGGGCAAGCTGCTACCATTTTGTGGAAGTTGCTATAGTTGCAGCGCAAGGTGTTGCAGTTTCTGGCGGGAAGCTGTTATAGTTGTGAGACAACTTGTGCTCAAAGTTGTTGCAGTTTTGGAGGGGCAAGTTTTTTTAAGTGATTGGAGCAAGTTGTAACAGTTTCACTGCAACATGGGGTAATTGTTGAAACAAGTCATAACTTGAGAGAAAAAGACCCAGTTTGGTTGGCTAATGTCATGATTAGACTTGCTGATGTCTGTTTGTGTGCACTGAATAATGTTTTATGAACAGTGACATTCCTGAAATGTACTGTTCTGCGTAGACCCCAACCTGAAGCCAATTAAACACTTTCGGGCTTACTCAGGACATTTATTTCGCTCTAGACCCCAGCACACACATCACTACCTTCTCCAGTATCTACTGTTGAGGAATAATGGGCTGCCATTCCGCTACAGACATCCAAACATCTCACTGAAAGCATTCTCAGAAAAGTTCTAGCCATCATTAATGTGTAGGGTGGACACAACTCTTATTAATTTTACAATGTAGCAAATTTTGCTATGGCGACTTGTTGTAGTTTTGCCATGATATGGCATCAATGGTAACGTATGGGCAACAATTATCTAGAACTGAATACAAAATGATGCAGGTAGGCCACTTGTCAAGTTTGTTGCTATTTGTCGTAGTACAGCAACCTTGTTTTCCTTGTGAAGGCAACATGGTAACTACAAAAAGGAGAGAAACAGAGGCACAACACCCACAGAAACGTATACGGAGGTGGCAAAAGAACTAATAACTCGTTCTCCACTGAAGAAGACTGTGAATAAATATGGCATATATTTCATAATGCTGCAGTGATTCTGTCAAAAGGTAAAAACTAATTTTGCTGATAATAATGGTTATAGTTTCACATAATTCGACGATTTAACTACCTAAGTGAACATTACCTTATATAAAGTAATACAATGAATAATTTAATGTGTATTAAGTTTCCAATTTATTGCTATCATTATGTAAAAGAACGTTACATTCAATATTTTTACATTCTACATCTACATCTACATCTACATCTACATCCATACTCCGCAAGCCACCAGACGGTGTGTGGCGGAGGGTACCTTCAGTACCTCTATCGGTTCTCCCTTCTATTCCAGTCTCGTATTGTTCGTGGAAAGAAGGATTGTCGGTATGCCTCTGTGTGGGCTCTAATCTCTCTGATTTTATCCTCATGGTCTCTTCGCGAGATGTACGTAGGAGGGAGCAATATACTGCTTGACTCTTCGGTGAAGGTATGTTCTCGAAACTTTGACAAAAGCCCGTACCGAGCTACTGAGCGTCTCTCCTGCAGAGTCTTCCACTGGAGTTTATCTATCATCTCCGTAACGCTTTCACGATTACTAAATGATCCTGTAACGAAGCGCGCTGCTCTCCGTTGGATCTTCTCTATGTCTTGTATCAACCCTATCTGGTACGGATCCCACACTGCTGAGCAGTATTCAAGCAGTGGGCGAACAAGCGTACTGTAACCTACTTCCTTTGTTTTCGGATTGCATTTCCTTAGGCCTTGCAGACAAACAAAAATTAAGCGAAGCGAAATGTAGTGTGAGGAGGGCTATGCGAGAGGCGTTCAATGAATTCGAAAGTAAAGTTCTATGTACTGACTTGGCAGAAAATCCTAAGAAATTTTGGTCTTATGTCAAAGCGGTAGATGGATCAAAACAAAATGTCCAGACACTCTGTGACCAAAATGGTACTGAAACAGAGGATGACAGACTAAAGGCCGAAATACTAAATGTCTTTTTCCAAAGTTGTTTCACAGAGGAAGATTGCACTGTAGTTCCTTCTCTAGATTGTCGCACAGATGACAAAGTGGTAGATATCGAAATAGACGACAGAGGGATAGAGAAACAATTAAAATCGCTCAAAAGAGGAAAGGCCTCTGGACCTGATGGGATACCAGTTCAATTTTACACAGAGTACGCGAAGGAACTTGCCCCCCTTCTTGCAGCGGTGTACCGTAGGTCTCTAGAAGAGCGTAGCGTTCCAAAGGATTGGAAAAGGGCACAGGTCATCCCCGTTTTCAAGAAGGGACGTCGAACAGATGTGCAGAACTATAGACCTATATCTCTAACGTCGATCAGTTGTAGAATTTTGGAACACGTATTATGTTCGAGTATAATGACTTTTCTGGAGACTAGAAATCTACTCTGTAGGAATCAGCATGGGTTTCGAAAAGGACGATCATGTGAAACCCAGCTCGCGCTATTCGTCCACGAGACTCAGAGGGCCATAGACACGGGTTCACAGGTAGATGCCGTGTTTCTTGACTTCCGCAAGGCGTTCGATACAGTTCCCCACAGTCGTTTAATGAACAAAGTAAGAGCATATGGACTATCAGACCAATTGTGTGATTGGATTGAGGAGTTCCTAGATAACAGGACGCAGCATGTTATTCTCAATGGAGAGAAGTCTTCCGAAGTAAGAGGGATTTCAGGTGTGCCGCAGGGGAGTGTCATAGGCCCGTTGCTGTTCACAATATACATAAATGACCTGGTGGATGACATCGGAAGTTCACTGAGGCTTTTTGCAGATGATGCTGTGGTGTATCGAGAGGTTGTAACAATGGAAAATTGTACTGAAATGCAGGAGGATCTGCAGCGAATTGACGCATGGTGCAGGGAATGGCAATTGAATCTCAATGTAGACAAGTGTAATGGAAATACTGTATTATTCTCAATGCAGCTGTGCCTTGCGTTGGACACAAAATAATATCACCAGGAACTCCTGAAACCGCGACGAAACTGTTAGAACTGAAGAAAACAATGTAATTAGGATACAATATTGTGGAGAAATTGAAGGAGAAGAGCAGGTAGAAAAAGATTACGATGAATAATATAATGAAAATGATGTAGAAGACGAAGAAATGGACGAATAAAATGAGGAATATGTTGCTGGTCATGAAGAAAAAGAATGGAATTATTACTATGTAGAAGATGATGTTCATGATTGAAAGATGCTCTCCAATGAATCACTAGCTGATTGTGACTTCATCCACTGGAATAACTCTTACGAATTAGTAAAGTGATAAATTTTCTTGGTTACTTCAAAAACGGTAGACAATAATCTACATGTTAGTAATATAATACCTATTGAACAGGATCTTTGAGAAGCATCAGATAATTAGTGAAATATAGGGTGAGTCACCTAACGTTACCGCTGGATATATTTCGTAAACCACATCAAATACTGACGAACCAATTCCACAGACCGAACGTGAGGAGAGGGGCTAGTGTAATTGTTTAATACAAACCATACAAAAATGCACGGAAGTATGTTTTTTAACACAAACCTACGTTTTTTAAATGGAACCACGTTAGTTTTGTTAGCACATCTGAACATATAAACAAGTACGTAATCAGTGCCGTTTGTTGCATTGTAAAATGTTAATTACATCCGGAGATATTGTAACCCTAAGTTGACGCTTGAAATCTCCGACGTTCAGTTGCGCGTTGTAACAAACACGGGCTACTGTCGGCGAGCAGCATCTGCAGGGACATGTTTACGATGACGACCGTGTTTACGAGTGCGGCTGTAGTGCACTGTTGTGGTTTGGTCTACCTGTCGCAGTGTTCGCATGTAGCGCTTGCTGCTATTGTTATTCTGCATTCGTCTCCGCACGCAGACCAACTGTAGTACACTGTGTTACCAGACGTCTGTGATGGTGTAGTGTTTTAGGAACTGTGACCATGGTGTATTCGAACTCTGAAAAGGCGGAGATGATACTCATCTATGGCGAGTGTCGACGAAATGCAGCTGAAGCCTGCAGGGTGTATGCAGAACGGTACCCGGACAGAGAGCATCCAATGTGCCGCACATTGCAAAACATCTACCGCCAACTGTATGCAACAGGTATGTATGGTCGTAGCACGCAAACGGGTCCGTAACAGGCCTGTCACAGGAGAAGCGGGTGCAGTTGGGGTGTTAGCTGCTGTTGCTATGAACCCACACGAGTACACGGGACATTGCGAGAGCCGGTGGACTGAGTCAAAGTAGTATCATGCGCATACTGTATCGTCACCGCTCTCACCCGTTTCATGTGTCGCTACATCAGCAATTACATGGTGATGACTTTAATCATCGAGTGCAATTCTGTCAATGGGCATTAACAGAGAATGCGTTGCAGTTCTACCTGTTTACCGATGAAGCGGGTTTTACAAACCACGGGGCAGTGAATCTACGGAACATGCATTACTGGTCCGTGGACAATCCTCGCTGGCTCAGACAGGTAGAGCGACAGCGACCGTGGACTGTAAATGTATGGTGCGGAATCATTGGCGACCACCTCATTGCTCCTCACTTCATTGCAGGGGCCCAAACAGCTGCAACATACATCGCGTTTCTGCAGAATGATCTTCCAACGTTGCTCGAAAATGTTCCACTGGAAACGCGTCGACGTATGTGGTATCAGCATGATGGTGCACCTACACATTCCGCAATTAAGATTGGCTGACCCTTGACAGGATGTTCGACGGGCGTTTCATCGGACGTGGAGGACTCACAAATTGGCCAGCCCGTTCTCCTGATCTTACACCTCTGGACTTCTTTCTGTGGGGTACGTTAAAGCAGAATGTGTACCGTGATGTGCCTACAACCCCAGAGGATATGAAACAACGTATTGTGGCAGCCTGCGGCGACATTACACCAGATGTACTGCGGCGTGTACGACATTCATTACGCCAGAGATTGCAATTGTGTGCAGCAGACGATGGCCACCACATTGAACATCTATTGGCCTGACATGTCGGGACACACTCTATTCCACACCGTAATTGAAAACGGAAACCACGTGTGTACGTGTACCTCGCCCCTCATGGTAATGTACATGTGCGTCAGCGAAAAAGACCAATAAAAAGTTGTTAGCATGTGGAAGTAATGTGCTGTTCCAGTCTGTTCTGTAACTAAGGTCCATCACCGTTCCCTTTGGATCCCTTCGTAATTCGGTGCTCTCCGATACACACGATCGAACAGCGGAGGAGTGGTACTCAAGCGTCCAATTTAGGTTACAATATCTCCGGATGTAATTAACATTTTACAATGCAACAAACGGCACTGATTACGTACTTGTTTATATGTTCAGATGTGCTAACAAAACTAACGGGGTTCCATTTTAAAAAACGTAGGTTTGTGTTAAAAAACATACTTCTGTGCATTTTTTTAATGGTTTGTAACAACCAATTACACTTGCCCCTCTCCTCACGTTCGGTCTGTGGAATAGATTCGTCAGTATTTGATGTGGTTTACGAAATATATCCAGCGGTAATGTTAGGTGACTCACCCTGTATACGATGGCTACAGAAAATAAAGGGAAATACTCTATTTCAGAGGGTGGGAAACATTTATGAACATTAAGTCTTTCCTAGAGAAATGTTGTGCTTAAGTAATTCCATTGTACCAAATCCTTGCTAAGTTACCAACTGAACCAAGACTGTTCCAGCAGTCTCAACTTTTTTTTTTTTTTCACCATGGGACATAACATCTGAGGTCATCAGTCCCCTAGAACTTAGAACTACTTAAACCTAACTAACCTAAAGACATCACACACATCCATTCCCGAGGCAGGATTCAAACCTGCGACCGCAGCAGTCCCGTGGTTACGGACTGAAGCACCTAGAACCACTCGGCCACCATTGCGGCCAGCAGTCTCAACTTTCCAGACGTTTTTGTTGGATAATCTAAATTTGATATGTCAACAAAAGGATTCGCTTTTGGTAGGTATTCTGTTCATATTGCAATGGTAAATGCATTCCAAGCATGGAAGATGTGTGTATGATTGCTGAACTTACTGACATTTGCTTCGTACAAGCATAAGATGTTGTCAACGCCAACATTTTGACAATAACTTTGTTTTCTTTGTTAATTGCGGCCAACAGGTGGATTTTAAATTGTACGTTGGATCAACATTAGTGACCATGTCTGTTTTTCAATACTTTAAAACAAATTTTATGTATTTAGATGAATTAAATGCATGGTGTAGAAATCGAACTGCTCTCATCTACTAACCTACCATTTACTTCAGTAGTGCTAATAAGCGAGCTTTGTGAATCTTAACACGTATTACAGACAGTCTAAATGTGGAAATATTTATTTTGAAGGTCCATCGTGCTTGAAAAGTCTGCTACAACAATCCGACATTGGTTCTGAACAAGTGCTGCTTAACCTACAATTTTTTGTCTGTAGTACAAATGGGCAAGCCGTGTGCATTTTTGTTAATCTTATAGAATAATTAAATTACAACCGTAACACCACATGTGTTTCATGCTGGAATTCTTCCATGTTGCAGGAAGAATCATAATTGAATTTATCTGCAAAGTGTCAATCTCTGTTTATGATCAGAGGTCTTATAGTTGCATGTTACGATAAGCAACGTATGTCTCTGTGTGGTTGTATGCGTTTGTTTTCTTGTTTGTACTCTATAAATGATAATCCTAAATAAATTTGTGTTGGTGAAAATGTTATATTTTTAACGTTATCGACCATCTATCTATCTCTTGTAGTACTATAATTTTTGGTTGGTTTTCTTCTCTGTCTTTTTGACTATTAACTTTGGTCATATTCTCTTGAATGCAAACATAACACCTACATTGTGTATTTTGATTAGATGTTGGTGTTATTTAGACACCGATTATGGGAAATACATTTTAGACATCTTTGACATCCTAGTTTAATCTTCTAAGCATTTTTGCTGCCTTCAAAACTTGTTATTGTACATAACTTCGACTAGAACCAATCATTTGTAGTTAAAGGGTAATAATTACTAACAACTATAAAACTGTATGTTCTCCTAAATAGCATGATATACTACCTTAGCCCCCCCTCTTAAAAAGGTTTTCTTAGCTGAAATATTATCGAAAATCTTTTAAAAACGACCGATGATGACAGTTCTATCTATGAACCTCGGATTGAAATAAGAACACGCTCCACGCATTTTAGACAAGCAGATACCATTACAACATTTTATAAACAATATAGAACAAATTAGATTTGGAAATATTTAATTTGCCGTTGCACTGTATCTCTCACCAAGTCTAGGCATAAGTCATAGAATTAATTACATTCTTGCAGTAGCTGACAGTAATTCAGATTGCCTATCGCTTGTTGCACACAATGTAGTATTGTACCCAATATCTGTTTAGTGGAGTCAGAAGCTCAGTTTTGTTACATCACCTGATTTAGGTCCAACTTGAAATGACAACTGTCTGTTTAGTGTGTTATTTTAGTCACATGTGTTTAGGCATGAAAAAAGCATTGAGGTGCTTAACTTGAGAGTCCACAGTGATGTATCGACATCAATTTAACTGATAGGTGTGTGTGTGTGTGTGTGTGTGTGTGTGTGTGTGTGTGTGCGTGTGTGTGTGTACGTGCGTGCGTGTGCGTGTGCATTTTTATGCTGACCAATATTAGATGTGGAAATACTGAAAAATACATCTAAAATACTGGTGAAAAAATTCGGATCCTTCAGTTACTTTTGAGTTGAGCCGAAAGTCCTGCTCTGAGTCTTCATTTATATTTCGTTTTAACGCACGCCAGAATTCTATGCTGTGACTGAGTGTTTCATTTTCAAACTGCACTGGTCTTGGTTGAGTGTGAAGGGGGATCGGAAAGCAGAGAAGGGAGGGGATAGAATATCAAAACGTCAGCTCGACTACCGAGAAGAGCGCCTTCTACTGGTGTACTTACTGCCGCATCGTGTGCTTCTAGCGAGTCCACACCAGCCCGTCTCCCGCGAACATTGTAGTGGGACAGGAACTGTTTACTATACAGCCTTAGCTTCTGGAACATTAGTGGAACTTCAGGAAGTGCTGCCCGATCCGATTTGCACCATGCTTGAGTATTCATCAATACATGTGTGCGTTCTCGTCAGTAATCATTATCAGTGTTTCAGTGTTCTCCTCGTTCTCCTCTCATAGTTTTTCCCTCATCCTTATGGGTTGTATCAAAAGTACGATACAGCAGCTGGAGCCGAGGAGGGAAAGGATCTTCGCAAAGCACAGGATTAATTTTTGTTTAGCCCATCCCCCCACACTTGTTATTTATTTCTTGCTATTTCTTTCATATGTCTAGTACTTTAGTGTGTGGAGACATTTGACTCGGGACAGACATACTGCTGTGAGAAGTCTGCTATTTCGTGTGCGGCATCCAACCCAAACACGTTACAGGCACGGCTTTTGCGTCAAGAGACGGTACTCTAATGCCTGTTATTTAGCTACAGAGTGAGCAAATCCAGCAGTTGCTGCAAAGCCAGATTCAGCTACCACAAAACCAACAGCAGAATCTACAAATGGCACAGCAGTCTCAGGCGGAGCCTCTATCAGGAATTCCGCCATTCCTCAGTTTCAAAAAACAGCGTGAGGGCTGGTAGGAATACTTAGCTCAGTTGATGAATCTTATGGAGTTACACCAATTGCTAGGTACGAAGAGCAAAGCATTTTTTCTTCCCATAGTGGGCACAGAAGTTTACAGGCTCATAGTGAAATTGTTTCCTGACAAACAACCAGAACGGTTAGATTTTGAGACCTTAGTTAGCAAGTTAACCATTTACTTTGATAAACAAACACTGGCGGCTGCTGCAAGGTTCAAGCTTTTCCGTCTTCAGAGGGCAGCAGATGGGAGTTATAAACAGTGGATCACTGAATTACAAGGTTTAACGTAACAAGGCCTATGTGGCACAGGATGTGACGCCACGTACAGAGAGAAACTGTGCCATGCCCCACTGGCAGAACGCCGGCAGGCGGAAAAGCATAGCAAATTCTTTCTCAAAGTACTTCAGTCGCTATAAGCGTGCTCAGTGCCCCAGACGCGACGCTATTCTTTATTTTTGCAACACAAAAGGTCAGGATCAATCAGTGTACATGAAAAAGCTGCGTGGACAGCATATTCCCAAGCAATATGCCACTAGACCAGTTCCAATAATTAATATTGTCACCGCACAGCCAGCCGCGGAACAGTCCTGCCCGGTGGCTATAGTAAATTTTGCGAAAGTTAGCCCAAGTACAAAACTTAGCAAACACAAGTCAGCTGATTTTCATGTGCCAAACAAGTCACGCCGACGCAAATGCAGGTCCACTCCTAAATCTTTTCTCATTTCACCTCTTATGCATTGCAGTAGCTCACAGCAACAAACAGGATGTGCTAGTTCTCTCTTAGATGTGGAACGTAGTCGAGCAGGGTGTTTGTTAATTTCACAGGAGCTAAGAAAGATGTACAACTGGAAACAGGTGCTTTAGTTACACTTTTGAACAAACTTGCTTGTTGAGTACACCTAAGCATGTGTTAGCAACTTATAACAGACAGGAAATTCCAATGTTTGAAACTTTCAGACTGCCAGCCATTCTTCAGGGTGTAACGAAGACAGTTGTATTCGCAGTGCTTTCTTCAAATTGTCCCAGGACATTTTTGGCTTAAATTCCTTTGATATTTTCGGATTGTCAATCCACAAGTAAGTGTTGCACACTTCAACAGATTTGCCCACAGACAAGCTTAAAGCTCAATGTGACAAATTTGGTGAACTTTTTATGACAGCTTCGGTTTTGAGAACGATTTTTTAGTCTCGTGTCACTTAAAGTTAACACACATCCAAAATTTATCTAACTAGGCGTTTGCCCATTGACATTAGGAAACAGGTCACTGAACAATTACGGCAATGGCAAGCTGATGGGGTCATTAAGCAAATCAGTGCAAGTCAGTGGCCTGCCCCACCAGTCAGCCTTCGCAAACCCTCAGGACGTCTTCGACCGTGAGTTTAAAGTCGACTGGACTGTGGCGTGTATGGTTTGATGCGTGTTGTACGATTTCAACAAGATTACAAAAAACTAGTTACTTATTATTAATGTAAAATGAGGTTTTATTTAATCACCTCTTTTTCCGGATAATGATCGTTATTTTGTTAAAGAAATCTCCACCTGGGAACGTGTAGCAATATTGTCTGTCAAGCAGTGTAAATGTCACTAAGTTCATTCACAAAAGTAATCATATATAACCCGCAAACCAGCTGAAAGTATGATAGATAATCTGAACTAAACAGGAATAACAATTTTTAGTAATTTTCAGTGCTATTGTACAATAGTCTCTTTACTAGTTGCAGATAGTTAATCGAATTTTACGCTACTGATATTCTAGATGGAAACACTTTTCTTTAAACAAAATGAACAGTTTTGTCACACAATATCATACACACACAAAATTAATGTATTTTCCCCGTCAAAATATTTCATAAAAGTTATAACGAAATAACCGGGCTTCATAGCCAGCAGACAAGAATTTATATCATGTAAGATGCTGTTTGCACTCATAGAAGTTCACTATATTCACAGTCTAAGTGGAATTTATTAACACAGAGTGGGTTCTGGGCCACAAATACACAATTATTATCGCAATTATGACCGACAACATTTATGTCTGTATAGAAAATCAGTTTAAAACTGTCGCTGCAATATTTCACTAAGATGGCGGCTGACATAAGAGAATCACTTATCGATTCTGCTTCGGGCCCTGTTTTATAGCTGAGTGGTCAGCGTGACGGAATGTCAATCCTAAGGGCACGGGTTCTATTCCCGGCTGAGTCGGAGATTTTCTCCGCTCAGGGACTGGGTGTTGTGTTGTCCTAATCATCATCATTTCATCCCCATCGACGCGCATGTCGCCGAAATGGCGTCAACTCGAAAGACCTGCACCAGGCGAACGGTCCACCCGACGGGAGGCCCTAGCCACACGACATTTCATTTCACTACCAACGAATGATATATATTAAATCTTTTGGCACATTCACTACATGCATTAACATTTGAAAATATTTCTCAATGTTAATCGCTTATTATTCAGCATTTACGAATAAACCGCGCTGTAGATCAATAGCGTTAATGACTGCCTCCTTTCGTAGCTGAGCATAAAACTTAACATTTATCAGAACGAGAATTAGAATGAAATAAAACTCCAAAGAAAGAAGATTCATTTCAATGACACATAACTCTATTCTTCAAATATTAAATGAGCAACATAACACAGTTTTTTACAGACATCTGTATTACGAAACACCTATCACATCCTATCAATACAACTGTTCGAACAACTAAAAGAAATTTTCTAGAAGAATCATAGATAACAAAAGATTGAGATTTTCATGGGTATTGTGTGAGATATAATTTTTTACAAAATACTAAATTATGTCATTGACATTAATTATTTATTGTTTTACTATCGAAGAAGTCCTTACATTCCACACACAACGCTGTCGTGAATATTATACTGAATAAAATATAGGCGTGGATATTACAGACACTCAAACAGTGATAAACATGTACTCCTTGCCCCTCCCAGAGGAACTGATCGATAGATTAGATGAGACTCGTTATTTGTCCAAGAAAGACATGGCGGATGCTTGCCTGCAATTGCCTCTTGATGACTACGCAAAGAAATGTTTGGTTATTAACAATCATCTCGGGTTATTTGAATTCCAACGCCTGCCTTTCGATAGTTCCATTTAGTACAAGTTACTGCCAATGTGCCCTCTTGCCCAAATTACCTGGATGACACTGTCGTGTCTGGACGTTATGCAGAAGAACGTTTAGCCAATCAAGACTGCCTTTTCCAAGTACTGTTGTCGTCAGGTCTCAAGTATCTCAAAGACAAGTGCTCCGTTTTCCAGACGAAAACAATATCTGGGACACGCTATTAATGTGCAAGGTATTCACCCCATCCAGACTCATTTGCGAGCCATCATAGATTTGCCGACTTCGAAAAATCTAAAGGAACTGCAAGTAATATTACGCAGGCTGAGTTACTACTTCATATTCTTTCCTTACACCTCTCAGATTGCAGCTCCGCTTCACAAGTTATAGTGTAAGGAAGTTCCGTTTGCATGGACCAAGGAATTTCATTTGGTTTTTGATCAGTTGAAATGGGCGCTTCTTAGGAATACGTGCCTCATACGCTTCGATCCGCTAAACCAGTGGTGCTAGCGCTTGATGTATCTTCTATTGGCCTGTTCTGTTGTATCTTGTCGGATAAACGGTTCGTTCAGTGGCATTTGCCTCCAAACGTCTGACTAGGACACAGACAAGTTACAGTCACATTAAAAGGAAGCATTGACGATCATTTATGGTGTAATCAAATTTCATCACTAGCTCTATGGAAGGAAGTTGAACTTGGTCACGGATCATAAGTCACTCATTTCACTCTCGCACCCAACCAAGCCTGTTCGTCACATACGGAACAGAAATTGCAACGGTGGGCTTTACTGCTGTCGGACTACAACTCTGAAATCTTGTACCACCCTAAGGCTCAACATTCCAACGCCGACGTGTTGTCAAAGACCATCAGTTCAACTCCTCTGTAGCATCGTGTTGTTAGATCGATGCTCTGGACGCTGCTGCATCTCAGCTTTCCCAAGGATTTTCGTCACATAGCACAGGAGACTGTTATGGATGCAAATTCAGGTATTTCAGGTATTGTGCTGAGTTACATGCGCACAGTGTGGTCAAGGAGAGTGACAGACATTGTTTGGCTGAAACTAGATTGATACTTCGCTCACCGTCAAGACATGTCGGTACAGCGTGTGTTTTGCCATCACACAGCGAGAATGACTAGGCCCAGGTCATCATCCCCCTCACCCTTCAGCGGGATGTTTAAGGTTGTTGCATCATGCGCACTGGAGTACTGTTAGGAAAAAGCGGTTTCGCCAGGGAAGGACGCCCAGATTAAAGACATGACATCAAGCTGCGCCGCTTGCATGGAGCAACAGGAAGCTCAACCTCAACGATTTTCTGACTGACCATACACGACTAGTCCGTGAGAACTTATCCACCTTGATTTTGCTAGCCTTATTGTAGTGAATGTGTTCACTAGTTTTCCATTTGTGGTTCCGATGAACTCTACGACGTCGGACAGTATTATCAGAAAACTTACCTCAGTTTTATGCATCAAGGGCTTGCGGGAAGTGTTATTGTCTGATAATGGACCGTAGTTCACCTCACAGGAATTTGAACAGTTTTGCATGGGCAACGGTAATGAACATGTGACCACAGCGCTGTTTCGTCCGCAATCGAATGGCGAAGCTGAACCTTTAGTGCGAAACTTTTAATGTGTAGACTAGTAAATTCCGTGGAACCCACACATGGGAGCAGGCTTTGCAACTGTTCCTGCCCACCAACCACGCGATGCCTCGAAATGGAACTTTCCTAGCCAAACTGCTGCACAGCCTCTGCCATCTCAACGAGGAATAATGGTCAGTACAAAGATTCTCATTTTGAAATCCAGGACGCAGTACTCTTCAGCACCTTCCGGCACAGACAGCGATGGCAACAGGAAACCGTTTCACATATTATTGGACACAACGTGTTCTTGATTTCTCCCCCTAGAGGGTCGCTGCTCAGCGACGCAGAACCAGCTTCGCCCTCTGAGACTCCGTGATATTGCCGCTGCGTTTCAAAAAACTGGTTCTAACCACTATGGGACTTAACATCTGAGGTCATCAGTCCCCTAGACTTAGAAATACTTAAATCTTACTAACCTAAGGACATCATACACATCCATGCCCGAGGCAGGATTAAATCCGCGACCGTAGCAGCAGCGCGGTTCCGGACTGAATCGCCTAGAACCGCTAAGCCACAGCGTCCGGCCGCCTCGTTTCGTTTTACAGATTCAGTACACAGCCAGGAGTTAGGTTCGCGGAGGTCTGCCGTGAACCAGATGGCATCTCAGCCTTAGGCGCTTCCCTCGGAGGTGGACGCGTCCTCATCCCTGATGCCACCATCACAACAGCCCATAGCGCCGTGGGCGACGCCTGTGCGCCCTGCCGCCTTCCTCTCTGAGGTGAGTCTTCCAGCGTTCGAGACTCCAGCCGTGGATGTAAGTGTGCGCCCTCACTGCAGTTTGCCAGGCGTTCCCGTGATGGTTGAGGGTGAATGCCGGGACGCAGATGGAAGCCGTTCGTGGGCTTCAGTTCCGGTTCCCGTCCCATCTGCTGCGCCTGCACCAACACCTCCCCCTCACTGACAGCTTCCACCGACACCACATGCGACCATGGCCAGAAGATTTGGGGGGAGGAGTGTGGTGTAAGCACAGCACGCACCACCAGACAGCACCACAGGCGTCGATAGCTCGACAACCCACTCCAGAGACGGCGTATAGCCCAGCGATTGCTGCACCATGAAGTCGCGACAGTGGTGCTACAGCCCTGCGGTCTCTTCCAAATCAGCTCGACTGGTGTACTTCACGCCACACCATCTGCTCCTAGTGAGTCCACACTAGCCTGTCTCCCGCGAACATTCTAGTGGGACAAGCACTGTTTACTATCCAGCCGTAGCTTCTGGAATAGTAGCTGAACTTCAGGATCTGCTGCCTAAACTGATTACTGGCAAGTTGAGTATTTGTCGATAAATGTGTGGTCTTGTCTCTAATCATTAACAGTATATCAGTGTTCTCCTCGTTCTCTTCTCTTAGTGTTTCCCTCAGCACACTATAAATAGTTGCGGGTAGCGACGAGTAAAGTTTTCTTCTATGGTTGTATCAAAAGTACCATACAACAGCAATCACTGAAATAACATTTAGTACACTCTCAACCCGTGAAGTTTCATTTAGCTTACTCCTTTTATGGGCTTTCACTTTTTTATCAAGCACTGTAATTGATTAATTTTGTTACTCGAGCAGCAAAGAGCGTGAAGGAGAGCAGATGTAGATACATTTAAATATTAGGAAGTTTCTTCTTTACGTGTTAACCTATAATGTAGCCGTGAACAGAAAGGTAACATCGACGATATGGATGTCAGCTAAGAAGAGAACAAAAGCTTTCGAAGTGTAGTGTAAGACAAGTGTTGAATATTAGGTGGGTAGTTCGAATAATTGATACTGATATGTTGAATCGTTCTAGGGAGAAAAGAAATTTTTTGCGTAGAGAGCTGTATCAAATCAGTCTCGGACTGAAGACAAACACATCAACCCACCTGAAGTGTAACGTATGCATTTATGAACATTGCCAACTCGGAATGTAGGCTCCCTAACACTCCAGTTTATTGGAACCCTTACAAAAGTAAACTCTACCTGCTACAGTAAGAGACATTTTGCGGCTTATCTAAATCTAGACGTGAGAGACTCATACAACCACCGATGGAAACTAACGCTATTTCCATTTCTTTGCTCCGTATAAGCATAAGGCAGCCTGCAAGATTGCCTTTGTATCGTGCTTTCTTAGTTTTGTTAGACGTGTATTTTGTGTCTCCTTTTATTGTATTTAATCATGTTTGTTTTAGCGCTATGTTTCGTAAGCCTTTTGATACATTACAGGAAACACTTGCTGGTGATTTTAGTAACTTATTCTATGAGACTGGATTTTAATGGCACCAATAAATGTGTTAGCCAATGAGTTTTTTTAAAATAAATCATTCTGGCTTCCCTCACTTCCCAGTGTTATTTTAAAAAAATCAATGAAAAATAGGGAGGCGGTAATAAAACATTGAAACATTAGTCTTCGTCGGTAGGCCTATTGTCTGAAAATACACCTGTCTGAATAATATAAACCTGAAAAGGTCCACCTCATTAGCTGACCGGTCAGTGCGTCTGACTGCCATGCGAGGGGCTAGGTTCGATTCCCGGCCGGGTTGGAGATTTTCTCCACTCAGGGAATGCGTGTAGTGTTGTCATCTTAATTTCATCATCGGCGCGCAAGTCGCCCAATGTGGCGTCAGCTGAAAAGACTAGCAACTTGGCGGTCGCACTTCCGCAGGCCATCAATACCGTACAGTCATTTCATTTCATTTGAGAGCTGAAAAATCTGTTCTACCTACGAATGAAGATAGTGACCTTTCTTAGCCAAATTTAATAAGAACATCGTAATCGCATCTTTATCCAGTGAAACAGAATAATGTTTACAGAAGAGTAATGGTTCATGATTATTAACACTTTTTGTTAACTATGAAGAGGCACCATGCAGTATAGACAACCACCTTTAATGTTAGTATATTTATTTTGTGTGATTTTTGTTCCTGTCCCATAAATTATATTAAACAAACTCCTTGTCTCTTATCGGATGCGATCGTCAACTAGCATACATACTAATTATTGTGATGTCTAAACGACGCCATACTCACACAGTCTCATGCTTCTGACAAAACCATTGAAAAATTAATTAAATTGTTTTCATTTTCTCAGTGATTTTTCACGTTTGCTTTGTCACGATGTAAATATACCTTGTATCATTCCACAATTTTCTTGTGATACCGTCATTCTGTTATCTCCATGTGGATCGCGACACATTTCAAAGTCGCCGAAAACTTTGACTACAAATTATTCGATTTTCGTACAGGAATTCATAGTGGTCCACTAATTTCTATATTCCGTTTCCCGGAGTCTAGCATCGAAAAATACTTAAAAGGCTCTGTCTGTAAATATATTCTCAGCGAGTGCCAAGTCATAAAATGTTCAGTAGAAACACTGTTTCGTAAATCAGCAGTAGTGTAAATCTCTACAAACATCTTTATAAAAACTAAAAATAAAGTTTTATGCGATATCTTCATTGAAAGACTTTGAATTTTATTGAGTTCTAAGCAGGAGGATTACTAATACACAAAACATTGACTTTAGAAATACACATTTACGAGACTGTTCCGGAACTGTCACAAAACTAAAAGTGATGTTCATTATTTTCATTAACAACGCCACTGCGTGATTAATCTCCTTGCTGGATATGCACAAGGTCAGCAACGTACTACCACAAACAGAGTCACTGTTAGATTGTTGTTCAAATTCAGTGTGTTCCATTACGGGTTGCAAATACCGTCATGAAGCACAAATCTTAACAGAATGAACTAGTTTGAAACACTTGTGAGAAATAATTTAGATATTCACCATCCGCTCCTTCAGTTATTATTTTTACCGCTTCACCGTTAAAAAACAAAACGTGTCGACGCTGGACGACCAAAAAGTACTACTCTTGTTCTTCGGCGGCTCAGCCTAGGAGTTAGCAGTTTACGACCTCCACAAGCTGCTTCCGTTTCAATAATTTGGAACTGTATTTCTGTCTTCCATTACTTCCAGTATGTATTATTCCTTTCTTCGCGATGGCCGTCATTTTCTGGGCGGATCCAAGTATGAAATCTTCCTTTACCACCGATGGTTGGGAATTCTCTGTGCTTGTAAGTACCACTGAAGCATTCTGTCCTCCAAAGTTTTCGTTATGGAGCACCTTATCACCTTTCATCTCCATACCTCCTCCAAAGTTCTCATTATGGAGCATGTTATCACCATTCACCTACATACCTCCGCCAAAGTTTTCGCTGTGGAGCACTTTATCAGCATTCACTTCCATACCTCCCCCAAGGTTTCGTTATGGAGCACGTTGTCAGCATTCATCTCCATATCTCCTCCAAAGTTTTCGTTATGGAACGCATTATCACCATTCACCTCCACACCTCCTCCAAAGTTTTCTTTATGGAGCGCATTTTCACCATTCACCTCCACACCTCCTCCAAAGTTTTCGTTATGGAGCACGTTATCACCATTCACCTCCACACCTCCTCCAAAGTTTTCGTTATGGAGCGCATTATCACCATTCACCTCCACACCTCCTCCAAAGTTTTCGTTATGGAGCGCATTATCATCATTCACCTCCATACCTCCTCCAAAGTTTTCGCTATGGAGCACATTATCACCATTCACCTACATATCTCCTCCAAACTTTTGGTTTGGAGCACGTTATCACCATTCACCTCCATACCTCCTCCAAAGTTTTCGTTATGGAGTACATTATCATCATTCACCTCCATACCTCCTCCAACGTTCTCGTCATGGAGTACTTTGTCACCATTCACCTCCATACCTCCTCCAAAGCTTTCGTTATGGAGCACATTATCACCATTCACCTCCATAACTCCTCCAAAGTTTTAGTTATGGAGCACATTATCATCATTCACCTCCATACCTCCTCCAAAGTTTTCGTTATGGAGTACTTTGTCACCATTCACCTCCATACCTTCTCCAATGTTTTCATTATGGCGAACATTATCACCATTCACCTCCATATCTCCTCCAAACTTTTGGCTTGGAGCACGTTATCACCATTCACCTCCATACCTCCTCCAAAGTTTTCGTTATGGAGCACGTTATCATCATTCACCTCCATACCTCCTCCAACGTTCTCGTCATGGAGTACTTTGTCACCATTCACCTCCATACCTCCTCCAAAGCTTTCGTTATGGAGCACATTATCACCATTCACCTCCATAACTCCTCCAAAGTTTTAGTTATGGAGCACATTATCATCATTCACCTCCATACCTCCTCCAAAGTTTTCGTTATGGAGCACATTATCATCATTCACCTCCATACCTCCTCCAATGTTTTCATTATGGAGAACATTAACACCATTCATCTCCATATCTCCTCCAAAGTTTTCGTTATGGAGCACATTATCACCAATCACCTCCGTACCTCCTCCAAAGTTTTCGTTATGGAACACGTTATCACCATTCACCTCCATACCTCCTCATTTCGCGTCTTAACTCGTTAGCCACAGACGTTTTCTATATAGTACATTGCCATTGTTTAATTTTTCTCCCTACTATTTCTTATTTCAGGTCACATCTCAACTTCGCAAAGAACCATGTTCTCCAGCACACTGTGAGATTTTCTTTTCTTTGTGTCGTGCCGAATATTATTGTTTAGCAGCTCTTTTTCCCGTGCTAGTCTGGAAATGTATCCTCGTGACATGCATCAAATTTTTCTTTTACTGCTCCCAGGTATTTGTAGCTTCTGCAAGAATTTTGTTTCTCCTTCCTCACTAGAAACTTTTAGTCCCTACTGAGGCGGTAGCCCCGGCGACCACGGGGCCGCAGTATCACTTTGTCGGACAGCCGCTCAGCCCAACAACGGCGGCAGCGGCGTCTGCGGCGAGCTGTGGGCGGCGCTTCCTCCTCACTGGAAACGCCAACGTCTGCGGCGGCGACCGTCGAGGTAACAGTCGCGCCATCCATCTGCACAGAATACAAGGACTACACACATTAAAAGGCCTGCAGCTTCACTGTCCCTGGACATGAAATTTTATGGAGGTGTAACTTAGAAAGTAGTCTGGAGAAGGGGATTATTTTATCGTCACTGACTGTACAGCTGGACGCATCTGAAATTGAGGAAAGCAGTGAGCATATCTGAAAGGATCGAAATATTTGATCGATATATATTACAAAAATGGGCATATGTGTGTGTGTGAATTTTCCATATCTCCTCCTAAACAACTGGACCGATTTCAGGCTTCGTACACACATCCCTTACTTTCCGGCAGCAATCGCAATGGGTTAAAAACAGCCTACCTATCATTGGAAATCAGTCTCTGTATGATTGTATTGCTACTGAAAAAAAATCTCTAGGATAGTCCATACATTTCAGTACATTGTTAAATAAGTCTGAGGGGAAATATTTCCTTTATTGTTCCTTGAGGGAATCACACATTTTGTGAATTACTCCGTGTCATTAACTATAAATATCGTGCGGGAGTATATGTGCAGGAATGATATAGTTAACATTCAGAGACGCTTAAACAACCGCCTGAACGAAATTATGAACTGCCGGCATAGTTCATTTTGAATGCCCTTTTCTGAGCTAACAATGTTGTCGATAAACTGATTCAGTTTATCATATCAGAATCTTTAACTACATGAAATTACACGTAGAAAAAAATATGTATTAGTGTCAAAGGCAGTCTAGGCTACTGCACATATCGAAATCTTGATCTCAGTACTGTTTCCAACAAAAGATATATGTGGCAGTAATGTTTTCAGTCGGTATCATGAACGAAAGACGGAAACCTCTAATCACTATCGAGACAAATATGTTGGCGGTGCACTATCGGGACAGGATCCTGCAACGTACTGTCGAGTTTTTCAGTCCAGTAAACTGGCCAAGAATTACTATTTCAAGACTATAATGTGTAACTGACTAATGTCATGGCCGAGAGAAGGCAAACCTACATTTACATCATTTGCAAAGTTAGAGGCAACCTTTGACCTTTTTCGCTGGAACAGGTACCAGGAATAAAACACATGGGGTGGAAACTTATCTATAGCTTGCATGAAAAGAATGAGCAAGCAGTAATAGACACGAAAAGGAAATTTGGAGAGAGCCTGACGGGAGGAAAAATGGAAACTTTTAACAGGGAAATTGTGATTCTGTCAGTGAAAGCCAAGCAGTTTCAGAATTAGTTGAATGTAATGTGCAGTGGTTTCAAAAGAAGTTACAACATAAACATCAACAAAAGCAAAACAAGTCATAGTACATAATGGAATTATTCAGGTGATTCTGAGAGAATTACGTTTAGAATTAGTAGAAGATGAGTAAATTAACTGACGATGGCAAGACTGTTGTTGTTGTGGTCTTCAGTCCTGAGACTGGTTTGATGCAGCTCTCCATGCTACGCTATCCTGTGCAAGCTTCTTCATCTCCCAGTACTTACTGCAACCCACATCCTTCTGAATCTGCTTAGTATATTCATCTCTAGCAAGACTAGGGAAGGTATAAATCAAAATTTGCATAAGGAAGAAAAGTATTTCTCAAAAAGAGAAAACGTGTCACAGGAGCTAGGGTTTTGAGTGGGGAGGGTGGGAGGTAAGGACCAAAATGGTGATTTTATTTCAAGCTCCAATTACATACGTGTGTCGGACGCCTCTCATAGCAACTGAGGCTAATATGAGGACAATGTTTTCGCTGGACAGGGAATTTCATCCCATTGTTTAGCCACACAGTCAAAAATTTGGTGATATTCTCGAGACGGTACTGGAGAAACAGACACCGCCCACATCATGAGCACCTTACCACAAGAGGCAGGAGTCAGTCTTAATGGAACAGGCTCCAGGTAAACGCGACTTTTAGAAAAAATACCTTCCACACCATTCCGAAGATAGCAAAGGCAGGTAAGTGAACGAAGTATCGCACAATCGGCTTAACAACTCATGTATCCAAGCTGCAGACAAAACTAATTTAAAGAAAAATGGGAAAGAAAACTGGAGATTTATTTGATGACTATTTTGGTTTTAGCAAAGCTAAAAGTACCAGGGAAACAATTCTGTCGCGGCGCTTGAAAATGGTAGCAAGGATGAGGAAAAAATCAAGACACGCTCATTAGATTTGTGGATCAAGATAAACTGTTTGAGAATGTAAAATGGTGCAAGGTGTTTGAGATTCTGAGAAATATAGGGGTAGCTGTACGGGCAGACGGATAATATACAATAAGGTTGGAAAACCACGAACTAAGTGCTCAGATTAAAAAGGGCCGTAAGGCAGGGACGCACTGTTATGCCACTATTGTGCAACCTATATATCGAGGAAGCATTAAAGGAAATTAAAAAAAGTTTTCAAGAATGATCTTAAATATCGGGGTGAAAGGGGATCCATAATGAGATTCGCTGGTGGCATTGCTATCCTCATTGAAGGTGAAGTATAATTACAGGATCTGTTGAATGGAATGAGTAAACTAATAGGTAAAGAATATCTGTTGAGAGTAAACCGGAAACAGACGAAAGAAATGAGAAGTAACATAAATGAAAATAGCGAGAACATGCAATCGGTGATCACGGAGTACAAGAAGTTAGGGAATTCTGCTTCCTTAAACCAAGGTAACCCGTGACCGACGATGCAAAGAGGACGTAAAAAACAGACTTATAACAGGCAAAGAGGGCATTTCTGGCCAAGAAAAATATACTGGTATCAAACATAGGTTTCATTTTCATGAGGAAATTTCTGAGAATGTACACTTGGATCAAAGTATTGTAGTGAATCATGGATTGTATAAAACCAGAAGAGAAGAGAATAGAAGCGTTTGAGATATAGTGTTACTGGAAAATGTTAAATATTACATGGACTGATAAGATAAGAAATGAGGATCTATGCAGGATCAACAAAGAAAGGGACATATTGAAAACGTTGGTAAGATGAAGGGACGAGATGCTAGGACATGTTTTAAGACATCAGAAAATAACCTACAGCGAGCTGTAAGGAATTGCCGACCTTAATAACTGAAGAGAAAGACTTCTTGCAAAAGAACTGAGGACGTAGGGCCCAAGGTCTACTCTAAGATGAAGAGGTTGGGACAAGAGAGGAATTCCTGGCGGGCTGCAATAAACCACTCTGGAGAGTCAAAATAATAATAATAATAATAATGAACGTGACTGAACACTCCTTGGATGTGTTGACAACTGCAGCGACCTGCTGTAGGTACAATACTCACACGCTGTTATGACCCCTGGACGCCTACTGTCGTAGGTCGGTGCAGGTTTGAGCTGACACATCACGACCATCTTCTCGATGGCATACCCAGGAGGCTGCTAGTAAATTACAGTACACAAGGCGGAGCTACACAAAGGTCCCCAGCGAGAGGCGCTCCCAGTAAATACCAGACAGAAGAAAGGTTGACTCCACAATGTACACATTCTTAGAACTGGAATTTGACTGCTCTAACTATTCATGTAATTTCGTCCTTCTTGCCGTCCCTGGTTATCATAACGTGGCCTTACCTTCCCAATGATGGGCTCCTCCTGCTGCGAGTCCTGTGGCCAAGGACGCTCCTCAAGACTGACGTCCGCAGCATCAGCTGACATCAGCGTCTTCTGCGGCTCGACGGCCCTCGAAGCAACACCTCCCTCTTGACCTGGGCCCGAACGGAACTGCAGTCGCACCACGCTGAGATCCTGTGGGAGTTTGTTCTCATCGTCAGCTTTTCATTTACGCTTTTTATTTAATTTCTTTCCTAATTTTTACCAATATTCTAATACATTCAAATTTTGCAATAAAAGCTCCTCTGAGTTTATAATTACCAAATTACCATGACTATCAAGAAGTCATGAATAGGCAGTATATTACCGTGTGCGTTGAACTAAGCTACAACTGAAATTGTTATAATGAGCAAAGTGTTTCAAACGAGTCCGTGTGTAAGTTATATATCACATCAATACGCCGGCATGGCAGCTTTTATGGCAATGTGGGCTAGAGTACCAGCTCACTGAATCCGTGAAGTAGCTAAAGGAAACCCTAGCCAACACGAAGGTGTAAATGCCGTGTCCATTGACCTGCTAATATTAAATATGGACTCAGTTTTGGTGTCACTCCGTAGTTAGGTTCATTCACGTCCATTTACATCTCTTTGCTTAGCGTGGAATCAGAAACGCGAAACGACTGTTTGTTGATTTTCAGTGTAGGTCGAATATGGAGGCCAACGGCACGACGACGGCATGCGTCTGTTGTCCAAAGGCCACTAATAACGCAAAGGCCGATCCAGTCACTTGTCGATGAAACCACGAAAACCGAATCCCAGCATATTGTCTTTATCGCCTCGTTCAGTGTTTTCTACGCACGATTGATATGTATTCCTTCCACAAAGCAAAATTATTACAAAAATTGTAATTTGTGTTAGTCAGTCTAACGTATTCGAATCCCCTACTCGAGAAGAACAGTGCGAGTTGTTCGCTTATCCAACACGAAATTCTGACCATGTTTCAGGAATCGGCGTGTAATTATTACCTGATGCATCACAATTAAGACGAAACTATAACAGACAATAAACAGTCACAGTGAAGTAAAAGAAGGCGATTAAGTGCCTAAAAGCAAGGTCATCATACCATAGGCGTTCTGTATTTTATGACATCAGACAGAAATCTGGCTAAAGCGTGACAGTATGATTGAACTGTAAAATCGAAGACAGTAGAACAGTATTGATGCCAGAATTGAGAAATGATTTTATGAAGGAAAAAAGTGTAGTGCTCGAACTAGTTCGTCGGCCAGACAGTAGACGATGGTTCCCTAGGTTTCGTCTGTGGTGAAAGGCACTTCCATCACGCCAGACACCCGTCCGAGCCGAAGCAGTGGCAAGATAGTAACTAAATAAAAATTCGTTCTTTCCTGGTAGAGTACAGATCCCTACATCTGTCAGTCAGTCATGGCTTCCTTATAACTACCAGTAACTGTGAGAACTACAAAAACTACAGCAGTCCTCAAGGTAATCTGCAATCTGACATGATGGTTAACGAGTACTACACACAGAATCTGGCTGCACCTAAGCGTGAATGCTATGTTCTCCATACCCCTCGACGTGGCTCACCTGTGGGCTGAAAAAAACAGGGTCAGCGTCCTCATCGCAGACCGCGATGACACGAAGATCTTCGCTATCTGTCTCCCGGCCACAAGGGAGACAGAAAAAGGCGAGGGCTCTGCGGAACATCTGTGAAGATAAAAAATAACATCAAGAGTTGTTCACACTTAATGCGTAAGTCTACCAGAATGGCAGAGGCGCCGATCTGCACAGCCGGGCGATCAGAAAGTTTGGCATGGGTTCTGGGACTGTATCTCATCAACGCGCTAAAGAAAGCTCTGGAGGCCAAAATCTCTGGTAATGCTGGATTTCGCCATCTTGAAGTATTACCCCACAAAAATCACGTTCTGAGCTCATGCCAAAGCAACAGAGTTTTGACAACATTTTAAGACGGAAATCAATACAACAGGTAGAGTGAGTGGAGAATAGAATGGCAAAACAAACGATTTTCAGCTTATTGTTTTAATAAATTGCGTAAAGAAAGTATGATTCCATTCCTTCCCATTCGGGAAGATTCCAGAATGTTCGGGAACATCCCGAAACATCCCAGATCATTGTGGAACATACCAGAACACTCTCGAATGTTGTGGAATATTCTGGAATATTGTGGACCATTCGAAGCGTTTTTGGTATATTCTGGAATTCACCACTGGTGGGGCTCTCCATTGGTAAGAGTATATAAAGCAAGACCCGTCGTGGGTTAGAACGTCAATTTCTTATCAGTGGCAGAAGGGAGGAGCAGAAAAGTAATGCAACGAGTAAATAAATACAAACAGTGAAGTGTGATTAGCCAAAGTCATACGGTGACTGAATACAAATCGTAAATAAAGTGTGAGAAGTGTGAAGTTTACATAGTGTATTTGTTAATAAAAAGTTGATATGATTTGTATTTTAGGCAATGCCGAAACGTAAAAAAGGAGGAGATCTTGCTAGCTCTGAAGCGAAACGGTCAAAGCAAAAAGAACAGCGAAGAAATGAAACAGACAGAGACCGCGAAGCACGTTTAAGTTCCCAACGAACGAGAATGAGAACCGTGAGAAGCGGAGAGAACGAAGAATATCGTAATTAATAGATTGAAGAATCAAGAATTGCGACACTATCTTATAGTAAAAAACTTACGCCAGCCACGAAAATATCACTCTACGAGGAGAGCTGACGAGGACAAGTAAAGAGTACAACCTAAGCAAATGAAGCATTCCACTACGACACGACGATAGAAGATAACAAACACAAAAATATCGCTAACGGAAAAATGGATAACATCTGCAATTTTACAGCGCGAAAAAACTCAGTAGACACACACCAGGAATCCGTTGCATGAATGGAAAAATTCAATTAACACCACTGGAAGCACGTCCCCAGAAATATTTACATTACATGACGGGGGAAACTCCAGAATGAAAACACTTTCTTCGACATATAAAAGCTACATCGCCTACTTCCAACTGACGTCTTTTGGTGTCACGTCTATCTACACTAACAGAGATGAAATCTATTATGTTTTTCCCATCGAAGGACATATCTACCACAATATGGGATCATTACTACCACTATCGAAAGAAGACCGTAGATTTCTGCAAGTATATTTCATCGGAAATGAAGAAACAGGAACTGACCAACGATGCACAAATATCTGTAGATTGAGACGAGAAGTAGTCCGAGATGTACAGAGGATCTTACATGAATACAAGCAACAGCTTCACATATTCGAAACAGCATAGGCCGAATGATTTCTTATCACTATAAAGTTATAATTTGAGCAGACAAAAGACCGGATGAAAACACGAACTTAGATTTAGTGCACCTCAGATAGACGAAGTCGCCATCGTAACTGTGGGCAATGAAAACACAAGTCGTGAGATAAATGTACAACAACAGAAGGACTACAACGCGTCGCAGGGACACACCATTCATATGATGCCCTCCAATATCCATTAACATTTCTACCCGGAGGGGGCGGATATCACTTTAATGTGCAACAAATCCAACCTGAAACAGGCGTAGACAGAAACAAAAAACACGTTTCCAAGGAGCTCTATGCTTACCGCTTTATGATCAGAGACAGTGAAACATACAATCACATTCTGAACACTCACCGTTTATTCCAACAATTCCTGGTACATATCTATCCAAAAATAGGAGGGGAACGGATGCTTTATACAAGACTGAATCATAAGAAACTACGCACGGAACAATTCATTCACCTTCGAGGCGCCATCAT
Organism: Schistocerca nitens; assembly: GCF_023898315.1. Taxonomy (NCBI): domain Eukaryota; kingdom Metazoa; phylum Arthropoda; class Insecta; order Orthoptera; family Acrididae; genus Schistocerca; species Schistocerca nitens. The sequence goes on from NC_064621.1 coordinate 496,732,780, forward strand.
AAGTGACGGAAACATTGACGATATTGGAACAGTGGTAATCTTACCCTCATCATACACACAAGTCCGACGCATATGCACGAATACATTCAAGATTTCATGACCTACATAAGAAAATAATGACGAACTGACCGCTTCCTAACATTCACATGCAGCTCTTAGTGGCCATAAATAGAAGAACAACAAAGATACGGACAAGCCCCGATACATTGACAAGATATAACAGCGCGAGTTTTCCGGCAAAAACAAATGAGATTTTTTGAAGTCATCACAAAAAATAACATCTTATGAACCGTTAGGAGATAGATATCTACAATCGAATGGCAAAAACGAGGGCTGCCTCACTCACGCTCTCTCATTGCTACACGACATAATTCATCTCACGGATATCGACAAAGTCAACCAATCTGAATTTTCCAATCCACAAGGAGATCCGGAACTGCGCGACATAGTAGTGAAAAACATGATTCACGGACCATGTGGGCTATTAAATCCCAATTAGCCATGTATAAGTGATGGAAAATCTACAAAAAAGTACCCAAAACCATACTTAGACGACACACAAACCGGAGTTGATAGCTATCCCAAATACAGAAGACGATCAGCCAAAAACGGCGGCTTCACAGCAAAAATGCGAATACGAGGCAGCGGCGAACTGGAAACACATAATCAGTGGGTAGTACCATACAACACAATACTTTCCAAAAATGTTAATTCAGTGAAATCCATCAAAAATGTATGTAAGTTTGTGAAAAAAGGCAGTGAAATAGCAGTATATCAAATAGCTGAAGACGGCAAACAGCAAAGCAGAAACGACGAGATCCTCGTGTACCAAATGGGAAGATACATCAACAGTAACGAGGCATACACGACTGTGCAACATCTAGCAGTACATTTGGAGAATAGACAGAGAGCTTACTTCACAAAAGACACGGCCAGAAAAATTGCAAGCGAACCACTTGAGAACATACGATTATTAGCTTTTTATCAACGGTGCCAAACGGATCCATTCATGAAAACAATACCATATGTCGATGTCCCTGTCTATTATACGCGAAATATAATAAGAACAACATTTCAACGAAGAAAACAAGGGATTTCAGTAGAAGGTCATCCAGGAATCATGAAATCTGCCGCATTACACCGAGTATGCAGCATACATCCTAACAACGTCGAGTGTTCCTATCTCTGGATGTTGCTATACGAAATAGGGGACCAACAAGTCTCACAGTACTCAATAATGTTGACGGTTACTGTGCCAGAAGAAGTCAGCAGCATGCCAACGCTTAGGACCACGGGAAAACGACAACCACTGGAAATTAACATTAAAGAAGTCTCTCTCACAGTCTCAACTGAGCAAATGGGAGACTTATTTGCCATAATTCAAACAACATGTAACCAATCGAACCAAAAACAGCTATGGGACGCCTTCAATGAGAGTGTGACTGATGTAATACTGTACCAGATCCGACAAAACTCTTCCTGAACTGAACATAGAATTCAGCGGCGACATCTTTTCAAAGAAACAATTATTCGCCTAGAAGATAAGTTTAGCAACAAACAACCAGACCTTAGTACAACTTGGGATGCAAGGGATGCTATCAATATGCTAAACTTCGAAATTACGAAGGAAAAAAGATACAACATCAACAAACTACTTCAGTAGATTGCTCACGACAAACAACTCCACAATGACAATCAAAAGAAATTTTTCAACGTTATCACGAGCGAATCGACAATAGCATTGGCGGAATTATTTATTTGGAGGCACCAGGCGGTAGCGTGAAAACGTTTCTAATAAATCTTTTGCTGGGAGAAGCACGTGCTAAACAACACATGGCACTTGCGCTAGCATCATTCGGTATACGGTATTGCAGCCAACTTGTGGAAGAAGGACAAACTGCACATTCCGCGGCTACAGCTACTGTTGAATATAGCCAAAGAAGAATTCTCAGTATGTAAAATCTTGCGAGCATCTGGAAAGGGATGAACTTATAAAGCAAGTTAAAATTGTAGTCTGGGATGAATGCACGATGACACATAAAAAAATCACTCGAAACCATTGACAGAACACTATAAGACTTGCGAGGACACTCTGAAGTGATGTGAGAAGTTCTACTCATACTGTTAGGAGATTTCCGACAAACACTTCCAGTTATCCACAAGTCCCCACCAGCAGACGAAATCAATGCATCCTTTAAAAAATCACGTGGTTGGTCCCACATACAAATACTGCGACTAACAAAAAATATGAGAGTTGAACTACTGAAAGACGAAACAACAGCACGTTTTGCTCAACAACTTACAAATAGACGAAAGCACATATCCTCTTGACCAGACGACCGGCCTCATTTAACTCAAAAGTGATTTCTGAAACAGAGCCACTGCTGAAGACGAACTCATCGACCAAGTTCACCCAAACATTGTTCTCAGTTGTACAAATCCGGACATGCGATTTGAAAGGGCAATGTTGGCAACTAAAAGTAATACTGTCGATGATATCAACTTTATTGTTCAAAAGAAAATTCCTGGTGAGGGAGAATATACGAATCAAAAATGGCTCTGAGCACTATGGGACTCAACTGCTGTGGTCATCAGTCCCCTAGAACTTAGAACTACTTAAACCTAACTAACCTAAGGACATCACACACACCCATGCCCGAGGCAGGATTCGAACCTGCGACCGTAGCAGCAGCGCGGCTCCGGACTGGAGCGCCTAGAACCGCACGGCCACCACGGTCGGCATATACGAATCGATCGACATGATGGTAAACGTTGAAGAAAGTGTGAATTTCCCAACAGAATTTCTAAACTCGTTGCAAGTACCAGGAATACCATTACAGTGTGTTCGACTTAAAATTGGATCCACGATCACACTACTCAGAATGCTCAACTACCCAAAACTCTGCAATGGAACAAAGATGATAGTCAAACAGCTGTCAAATATCATTATCAAAGCCTAAATTATGCCTGGAAAGTACATAGGACACACACTATTTATCTCCAGAATACCACTGATCTCTACTGAACTGCCATTCCAATTTTTAAAAAAATTGTAATTTTCAATAATATTAGGCTACAGTATTACAGTTAACAAAGCGCAAGGACAAATTTTAAAAAATCAACCTCAAAGACTCGTGCTCCTCTCACGCCGATCAACTATACTAGCTCGCTCTCGAGCAGGAAATTCGAAAAATTTCTGCATATATGCCCCGAACAACAAAATGAAAAATGTTGTTTATAAACAAATATTGTGAATAGTTAGAATGTGTTTCCGATAAACATTTTTTACCCCTTATACTTTAACAAGTATTGTAAATTGTTATATATGTTTCTAATAATATTATTTTACCTCTTATACTTTAAAGTGTTCATCCTTTTATTTAAACTACCACATAACCTGATATCAACTCCATGAGTGAAGCCGGGTACCCCAGCTAGTATATTTATATATTATATGTGACCCTCTGGTAGGTACATAAAAATACGCGTGCATTCCAATGCAAGGTTGTGCCGAAATTTCAAACCAATCGGTGACGAACTTTCAGAGATTTGTGACTTTGAACGAAGAGCATTTAGATTTTTATTTACGTGGGAGTAAATGTTCGTTTGTTCAGAATCTAAAATCTTCGAAAGTTCTTCACAGATTGCTTTTAAAATATCCAAATAACGTTGCATTTGAATGCGAGCGTGTTATTGTATTCCTACTGGAGCGCCCTATGATATTTAAATACAATGACGGAAAAAAATTGCAACACCAAAAAGTAATTAATGTAGAGTAATGAAATTTAGGAAATACATTTGTCTAGGTGACATATTTAAGTGAATAACACTGCAAGACCACAGGTTAATGTAAGCGCAAGATAATGCGTTGCAAATGCGAAATGCTGGTAAATTAATAACTGGTGTAACGGCCAGAATGTTGAATATAAGTATGCTAACGTGCATGTATTGCGGCATACAGGAGCGGGACGTTGCTTCGTCGAATGTAGTTTCAGGCCTGTTGCACTTGGTACGTTAATACAGGGACGGTTAATGCAGTTTGTGGATTACAGTAGAGTCTTCGTCCGATAATGTCATATACATGTTCAGCTGGAGACAGATATGGTGATCTAGCCCGCCAAGGCAACATTTCGACATAGATCACGCTAGGTTACAACTGTGGCATGTAGGCGAGCGTTTTCCTGTTGGAAAAACGTCTCTGCAGAGCTGTTAATGAATGACAGCAGAACAGATGGATTCACCAGACTGACGTATAATTTTTGCAGTCATGGTGCGTGGAACAGCCACGAGAGTGCTCCTGAAGTCATACGAAATTGCAAGGTCCAGTGTGTCTAGCACCCAGACATGTTGGTTCCAGGCCCTCAACTGGACTCCTTCTAACAAACACACGGCCAGAACTGGCACCGAGGCAGAACAAGCTTTCATCATAAAACGCAACAGACCTCCGCCCTGTCCTCCTATGAGCTCTCGCTTAATCGCAAATGGTGGTGGTGTGGGTTCAGTGGAATGGACGGTACAGGGCGTCTGGCTCGGAGCCGTCCTTGAAATAACCGATTTGTAACAGTTCGTTGTGTCACTGTGGAGCAAAATGCTGCCCATAATGTTGATACAGATGGAGTAGGATGTGCCAGAGCCATGCGCTGAATACGATGGTCTTCAAAAAATTGTTCAAATGGCTCTGAACACTATGGGACTTAACATCCGAGGTCATCAGTCCCCTATAACTTAGAACGACTTAAACCTAACTAACTTAAGGACACCAGAAACATCCATGCCCGAGGCAGGATTCGAATCTGCGACCGTAGCGGTGGCGCGATTCCAGACTGAAGAGTCTAGACCCGCTCAGCCACACCGGCCGGCTACGATTGTCTTTCCTTTCGGTAGTGTCTGGAGCACTGTCTACTAGCGGTCGTACATTCTCGTGGACATCGCTGACTGCAATCATGTGCGGTGGCTACACCTCTGCCAAGTCTTCTGAAATATCGTAGAAGGAACGTCCAAGTTTTCGTAGCCCTATTACACGATCTCGTTGAAACCCAGTGAGGTATTGATAATGGCGTCTTTGTCGTCTTATAGACATTGTTGACTAACATCAACCCACCACGTCCAGCCTCAAAGGTAAGAAAGGCTCACGACCATTACAGCGTGTATTTAAAGCAAACCCGATTTGCATACTCACAGTGGTACTACTGGCGCCATTATTATGGGACTGGAGCGAAATTTGATCAAATATATTTCAGTTGTGAAACAGCCCTACCAACTTTCGTTTATGACGCACCACTCCTTCTTGGTGTTCCTTTCCTTTTCATCAGCTTGTACAAATGGGTACATTTTTAGCAAAAATCTCATTTTCGTTTGCTCAGTATCTTAAATCTCCCAAAACTCTTTATTGATTCTTTTGAAAATTTGACACAATGTTGTATTCCAATACACTCGTCTTTTTATACACCTACAGGAGCGTCATGTGGTGTATATATATATATATATATATATATATATATATATATATATATATATATATATATATATTGCACTTTTATTTTTTATGCATACGAGGGTGGTTTGAAAAGTTCTCGGAACGGAACAGAAAAAAGTACTTACATTACTGAAACTTTTATTTTTCAATGTAGTCTCCTTATAGATTAATGCACTTGGTCCAACGATATTCTAGTGCTTTGATCCCATCCCGAAAATGAATTTCCTCCAGGCCCGCAAAATAGTTGTCAACCCCAGCTATAAATTCTTCGTTTGAAGCGACCATACCAGGTGAATAAGATGGGTGTGGCAACAATTAAAAACTTAGTTCGTGTAATTTTTCCATGACGGCGGCACATGTGTGCGGGCGCGCATTGTCTTGATGGAAGATGACTTTTGCCTTGCTAAACCAGCCCTTTTTTCGCGTATCTTTTGTTGCAATTTGTCCAGGAGGTTAGCATAGTATTCTCTAATAACTGTTTACCCAGTGGGGAGTTAATCTACAAAAAAAAGTTCAAATGTGTGTCAAATCTTATGGGACTTAACTGCTAAGGTTATCAGTCCCTAACCTTACACACTACTTAACCTAAATTATCCTAAGGACAAACACACACAACCATGCCCGAGGGAGGACTCGAACCTCCGCCGGGACCGATTATTATTCTGGTCACATGTATTTGAAAACTAGCTGTCCATACAGCTCACCTTCCTGATGGGTCAGATACAAATGTGTTATGACAAACAGAGAAAATCGTTCATACTTCGAAAAAAAACTCGTGATTTATTTAGGAAGCTACTTTCACTAATTGTACTGTTACATTAGACCTGCATATAGAAATTTTACTTGGGAATGTTAGTATTGCTGACTCTGAGTACAGGGTCATCTATCACTGTAGCACATGAGAAGGATTATGTGTAGAGTGAGAGAGAAAAATGTGGATGGTCAGATAAAGAAGTAAACATTTTACTGGTTGAAAAATAATGCTAGTAGGAGAACCATCTACACAACTGATACAGAACGTAAATGTATAAATTAGCATCGTTTCTGATTTGATAACTTCATCTACAGTATCTGCTTGTAAAATTAATTTTGCGTAACTTAGCTGGTATCTGGAGTCAGGTGGAATGCAAAATGCTCTTGTTGTGACTGCTTTAACGTGTCTTTCCATTATAAAGAGATCTTCTGGGAGTACTGTAATTGATCACTGGTGTACTTCTGGTTGTACAGTTATACATCCGAGTTGTTGTGTACATTTTTTGCACAATAAGGAAACAACTCAGGTGAACACCCAGACTTATACCATTAATAAAAGATTCTGTTTATTGCAACTGAAACTAGGAAGTCTTTCTCAAACATTAGAAGCAATGGTGTTTCTTGGATTTCTCGAATTTACGAATATTCGTACCTGGTGATGATGTTTATTTCATATCTACTAATGTCTACACCTGAAGCGCAATCGAGGAATGCTGAGAACAGGAAGAGATTTAGTCAGGAACCATATTAAATAATCGTCCATTTCTCGCAGAAATACACTTATGCATTTTAATTATTAAAAAAAATACTCTCAGTTTGACAGTATAGGGTGTGAAAAAGCCTTGGACTAGCCCCATATTGTCTACTGTTCCACGCGGCACTACGTAGCAGGAAAACGGATGACTACTTCTCTACGCGTATAAAGGAAATCACTTCGTTGACGTCCCTGCAATGATAGATGACTCTGTCATGAGGCAATGTCAACAGAGAAAAGGCTGGTAGTGTCTCCGGGGACATGACTTTACAGCACTGAATTCGGAACAAGTTTAACATTCACGTGTTCAGTAAGTGACGCACATGTACAAATGAAAGCCACAGACACTATTATAGCCAGACGTATGAAAACTGTATATGCCATATTCCATCCCCTATCTTTGCGTTTTGTCAACGACGGCGAGTAAATACCTTCTCGGGAAAAAGAATGGAACTAAAAATAAAATTTTCTTTCTGAGACAGACTTTTGGAACGAAGAAGGGTGACACTGAAGTTTAGTTCAGCCAGAGACATACTCGGACACCTCAGATGGAAACAGTGTCGCCGGCGGAAGAAACAGCTCTGGTTTCGCGTCAATGCTATTCACACGGTTTCAGCTTCACTATGAAATCTATTACAGAAAAAACATTGCTGCAAAGTGATAAACTAATTCTTGGAAGAGACAGTCTGACTGTCTGTAGCACGAGGTACCCTAATTTCTGCTTATTGTAATCACATAGCACATACAAGGATGTGTTAAATTATAGTTACACAGACAATTACCATTTATTCAAATCATACACATATTACTACAACCGATAAATCAAGTAGCACAAAATGAAAACTTACATTTGTATAGAACGAGTGATACCCATAATACTATATGGGCAATGGCGGATTTACATATAGGCCCATTAGGCACGGGTCTAGGGGCGGCACCATAAGGGGGAGCGGCATTTTTTGCTCTGTACTCATTTTAACCTTTCACGTTTTAAAATAACTGCCCTTACAAACGACAAACATTTTTAATATTGTTAAACAACTTGCTCGTTTAAATAAGCCTTAAGAACAAATTCGACAATACAAGCTTGTAAATACACGAGTACATAGATTACTTGGTGACTGAATGCAATTTTTTAAGACTGAGTTTCTGTCTGGTATCATCTTCATGATTGTTCAAAATATTTTGAAGTAGCCTGTTAGGACGGCAATCTACAATACTATGACTGAAACGTTATTATTCAGAGAATGTTGTCGGCTTCTACTTAACTCTACCATATTTTCCCCATGAATATACCGGGACCCCTGAAAAGCTGTGATAAACTGATCAGCAGTTCCTAAAATACTGTAACCTGTGTGGGCCTCAGTATGTAAAACCTGTCCTACTTAAATTTCTTGTAGAAATTACGGGGAAGTATCAAGTCAACCCTCCGTTACTGTAATTAATGTGAAAGCTCTGTGGTCCTCAACATCTGATCTCTGATTTAATGACACTCGTTTAATAAAACATGTTGATACTGCAAATGTTTTACATTTTTAAACACATGTTCATGCAAAAAAACATCAGCAGTATATTTAATAATGTGTGAAATACAATTTAAAACTCATATTTATTTATTTATTTATTTAGTTACTTTTTTGGCGAAGAAAGAATAAGAATCCAACTTTTTTGTCTCATTTATTGTGCTGCAGGCTGCACGATATCAAAGATCCCACTCTAAGCAATCGTATGGTATGTGGCATTGCATATTTTATATTAAACTTCTTAACTAAGCTTTTTTTCTTCGAAGAAAGGTTATTTTTATTTTATGTAGGAAAAAAAGGTGCATTTGGGTGTAGACGTAACAGCAGTGTTCACACAAATGTCAACACATCACATCAACTGCCAACAAGACTACTTAAACTTTGTAGTCTGTCTTCTCTACCCACAGAAATCGCTAAAATATTATAAGAATAAGTGGGATAAGAATCGATCCAGCACACCTCACTGCAATAAATTGCAAAAATTATTTGCTTTTTAGATTAGAAAGACAGTGTCAAGATATTCAGAACAAATTTAGGTCCCAGCTGAAATTCCAGCGACGCGGGAAACAGAAGCCAAGAAAGGGACTGCCCCATTTTTACGAGACGAATTCCAGCCGGCAGGAGGGCTTCTACTGTTCACTGACAACCGAGAAACAGGCGAAAATGAAATTAAATTATTCTGCATTGTCGTTCTTTCATAAGACAGTTATGTCGAGTAGTCCGAATTGGTCAGTTCATTGCTCCGTGTTTAAAGGAAAAATCTTTGTGCTCGTGTGCTGTGTTTGAAATAAAACGCTTTCTGCTCATGTACGGTGTACTGCAATTGGAACTGGATACCGTCTCAATTTTTTTCTTTTATTTTGACTGTTGGTTCACAATTTTGTAAGTGCCTTAACATGAATAACAGTGAAAAAAGCGAACGTGCAAAATTAAGTGAGGCGGCATTTCGGAAATTATCTAAGGAAAGGCGAGAACGAGAAGCTAATGTTCTAAACACGCTTGCAGCGTAGATAACTTTTTCGAAAAAAATGTTGCTCTTTCGACTTCGAGTTCAAGTAGTACGGATGATATTTCTGGCACTGCAGCTGTTGTAAAAGAAGTAAATATAGGCGAAACAAAAGTTACAAAAGAAGAAAAGCAAATTGTTCTGATTTCGAGTTTCACGAAAAGCTAGGTGTCTAGAAGACATTACAAAAATAAATAACCTCGTTAGTGATGATCCTGCAGAATGGTGTGTCAATGGATCATCAATCGACATTCTCTTACAACGTGGCTTTAACCAAAACTGTAACGGTGAATTTTTCAATTCAAGAAGATAAATAGGCGATGAAACCAGATATTTGAACAAAAAAGTATTTTACTGTAAACTTTTTAATGGTGAATCCACTTTTCATGATTTTCTAGTATACTCCTGTAGCACCGGTGCTGTTTTTCGTGCACCATCTAAATTGTTCGGAGGCAAGGCGTCGATTGCTACTAATGGTATTTGCAAATTGGGAAAATATTTATAATCTTTTGTCTCATCATGAGAATTCACTTGAACACAAAAATTTTGAGCTATCACTCTTAACAAGAAAAATGTCACTTGGAACAATAGATAAGCATTTCCAATCATTTGTTGAGACAAAGAAATTCACTGGCGCAGTGTGTTGGAAAGGGTGTTTGCAGTAGTGAAGAAGCAAATAAGTCATTTTCTTCCCCCACGTGGACTCGCTGAAAGATTCCATTCAATTTATGATGTCTCTTGAACTTATAACCGAGTTTGATTCTTTTCTCGCAGAGCACACTGAACGATGTGGAAATCCAGGGCAGGGAGTGACATACAAGTTATCTTTCTCCAACAATCTGTGATTAAATAATAGGGCTTCTTTCTGAACGAATAAAAACAATTGTCATAAGTGAAATAAAACAGGCGAGATATTTCTCTATAATAGTAGATGCTGCTGTGGACACTTCACATATTGATCAATTATCTTTCACATTAAGATATGTGAACGAGAATGGTGAAACTGTTGAACATTTCCTTCTGTTTTTACCAAACTTGGCACACAACTCCGAAAACGGAGCTAAGGACGTACTAAAAGTCCTGTCTACAAAATCCATTGATATTACTGACTGTAGAGGCCAATCATATGACAACGCAAGCAATATGTCAGGAACCCACACTGGTTTACAGGCACGCATTAAAGAACGAAATCCGAAAGCGCATTATGTGCCTTGAGCAGCACATTCTATGAATTTAGTCAGTACTAGTGCTGCAAGCTGTTGTCGGTTTTTCAATGTAGTGCAAAAGGTGTATAAGTTTTTCTCTACTGCCACACAGCTCTGGGATAAACTTCTTTCTGTCATGAAACGAAGAAGCAAAACGGTAAAAAGACTATCAAAAACACGTTGGTCAGCAAGAGAGAAAGCGTGTGCTGGTCTGTATGAAAACTGGTAGGAGGTTGTCAATGCCCTCACACATATGGCCAATAAAACATTTGAAAAAGCACTTGTGGAATGTGAGGCTTCAGCTTTATTGAATCAAATCAGCAGACTAGCAACAAAATTCATGATGACAGTTTGGAACGACATACTCCAGGGATCTATTAGTGTAAATCTGAAATTTCAAAGTGTAAATATTGATACTAAAATAGTGCATGACTATAAGAATCACCTTTAGGATTTATTGCGTCTATTCGTCGCATATTCAACTATTATGAAAATAAATCCATGGAGAATACACCTATAAAAGCCGCATGGGGTAGCCGCTGGGTTCGTGCGGCTCTCCCTGTCGGAGGTTCGAGTCCCCCCTCGGGCATGGGTGTGTGTTGTCCTTAGAGAAAGTTAGATTAAGTTAGATTCAGTAGTTTGTAAGCCTAGGGACCGATGACCTCAGCAGTTTGATTCCATGGGAACTTACCACAAAGTTCCAAATTCACATCTATAAAAGATCACAAAAACGCAGACTTAATGATGACGAAGTAGCGGACTCTAAAGATGTTTTTCTGACTGGAAGGGAAAAATTTGAAATCGAAAAGTTTCTCTCAGTACTCGACAACTTGTACACCTAATTAGTGATGAGGAAGGAAAGCTATAGAACACTGTTGGACTCCTTCACAGTTTTCAGTAACCTTGAGACCAGTTCACCTGACGATACTGCTGAACGTGTAGTGAAACTCCAAGCGTCATATGACAGAGGTTTAGAGCCTTCCTTCCCTAGTGAATGTGTACATTTCGCGGACATTTAGAAACACCCGAATGACCCAGGCAGCTCGGCGCTGTACAGTCAAGTCATACTGATACTGTAGTATATTAAAACTGATGCGTTATCTTGGCGTCTGCTGAAATATATAGTTATCGCGGAAATATGCGTTATCGGAGTGTACGCTCAGACGAAAAAGTCTTAATAAACAAGGTAGTTCAGTTATGTAGATAAATACGTAAATATTTTGCTAATGCCGTTAGAAAGAGTTATGGTGAGAGCAGTAGCTACAGCACAAATCTGTTCAGCCCTTAGATGGATTAAAGGTATCGTGTACACTTATCATGCAGCTACTAGCTACACTTCATCAGTATTTAGTTACTAGTTCGTACACCGAAATCTCTGTTTCATTTGTTACGCTTTCCTATAGGTTCACGTATTAATACCAAACGTGATTTTTTTTCTTATCAGCGACACATTCAAATTATTAGATCGTAAAACGACAGTTTAATTTTAATTTTGAACGCGTCTCTGTAAAAGTGTATATTATTTTCTAATATATGACACGTTCGTTACAAGTTTTAGATCGTAACACGACTTTTTAACTTTCATTTTCAACGGTTTCATATAAAAGAACATATTAAAAGTGAATGTATAACAAAAATCCGTTGTCTCTAATCCGATCTGCTGAATTTTTAGGCCATTAAAATAAAGTTATTTTCCTTGCGTTCGTTTCTGTTATCTTTCGACAGAAGGATGTGTCGACACAATGCAATTTGAAGTTTGTTTTATCCGCTGCCATACACCAAGTACAGTTCAGGAACCATATTACATTTTGATTGAGAGCGAATAGACTGCTGACCCGTCCTTCAGAACAACGAATAGCAGAGTACAGAAACAGCTCACGGCGCTCCCACCCAAAACGGCAATTGTGAAGGGATCGGGTAATAGTTATTATTTAAAAGATTTTTTTTCTGGGGGGGGGGGGGGGGGTGGGCATACAATATGGTGTGCCTAGGGGCGCAAAATTTTTAAAACCGCCACTGTATATGGGATACAGTTTTATAAAAGCACGACGGCCACCAAATATAACTGACAGTAAAAAAAGTCCATCTGAATGCAATGAACTCTAAAAGACTTGTTACATGCTAATGCTAAAATGATTACACAGAACATACCATAAACGTTAATGTAGGACGAATTCTGACAATTTTGTAAAACTATTCTCTTTTGCTTGTACTTTTACATGGATCAGTATGAGTCGTCAGTTTAATCGATAAGGGTTGAAAGACTTAAAAAATAGTTTTATACATTTGACTGAAGAAAAGACATCACAGCTTTCAGCACTAGCAGAGTATAGTGCAAGTTCACATCAGAACACCATTGTCTGGATATGCGAAGTCTGTAAAGGATGGTAACTGCTCACTTACTTGTTCTTCAGCAGAATGCCTTCTGATGCTGGCTTTCTTTCTTCTTGTTGGCTCTTGAGAAAGTTCAGACAGCAAGTATCTCTGTAAGGTCTTAGTTAAATAGCGCGCAACACTTAGTACAGCACAACTAGCCACTCAGAACGAGTTCGCTCGTCGCGAATAAGTATCGCAATGTTGCCAAGCAACTGCTCCTAACGTATCGCGCGCTATTTTATTGTTGAGAGCGTCATCCGGGGCCTATTATAAGAACAACAATGACTTTGACTGCATCACTGCTTTTTATCGATCATATGCAGTAAGTTACCAGCTTACAACGATCGTGAGTCTTTAGAATATGAATTATAAACGATCATCAAGCCGCTGACATAAAAATTTGCCATTTCAAGGTCTGAACAAACCGCTACTGAACATAAACTTTACTCTAATTTTGTTACATTCTGTCCCATAACAATTAAACTTTTCAGTTTGCACGTTTATTGATTAATGTAACGTTCAGCCAGAAGAAACTACGAGTGTCAAGAATTAAAGGCAGATGCATTCAGAACTGAGTAACAACAGTGCTCTTTTTCTAGGGGGACGCTGGCGGTAGGCGTACTCCTAAGCATTTCTGCCCGTAAAGTAACTTCTCTGCGATGTTGGAGCCCTTAAAAGTTTTCCAACGATTTATTTCACGGGCGTAAATCGGATTTATTTCATTTTTCGTGTTGGTAATCGCAACACAAACAATGCCAGTCTAGTCTCTGGTGGGAAAAGCGACACATTTAACTGTTTTGAAGTCTTACATTTACATCTACATCCACATGGATACTCTGCAAATCACATTTAACTGCCTGGAAGAGGGTTCATCGAACCACCTTCACAATTCTATATTATTCCAATCTCGTATAGCGCGCGGAGAGAATCAACACCTATATCTTTCCATATGAGCTCTGATTTACCTTATTTTATTGTGTTGATCGTTCCTCCCTATGTAGGTCGGGGTCAACAAAATATTTTCGCATCGGAAGGAGAAAGTTGGAGGTCAGAATTTAGTGAGAAGATTCCGTCGCAACGAAAAACGCCTTTATTTTAATGATGTCTAGCCGAAATCCTGTATCATTTCTGTGAAATTCTCTCTCTCTCATATTTCGCGATAATACAGATAGTGCTGTATTTCTTTGAACTTTTTCGGTGCACTCCGTCAGTCCTATCTGGAAAGGATCCCGCACCACGCAGCAGTATTCTGAAAGAGGACGGACAAGCATGGTGTAGGCAGTCTCCTTAGTAGTTCTGTTACATTTTCTAAGTGTCCTGCCAATTAAACGCAGTCTTTTGTTAGCCTTCCGCACAACACTTCCTATGTTCCTTCCAATTTAAGTTGTCGTAATTGTAATTCCTAGATATTTAGTTGAATTTATGGCCTTTAGATCTGACTGATTTATTGTGTAGCCGAAGTTTAACGGATTCCTTTTAGCTCTAATGTGGATGACATCACACTTTTCGTTATTTAGGGTCAACTGACAATTTTCTCACCATTCAAATATCTTTTCTAAATCGTTTTACTATTTGTTTTGACCTTTTGATGACTTCATTAGTCGATAAACGACAGTGTCATTTCTAAACAACCTAAGACGGCTGCTCAGATTGTCTCCCAAATCATTTATATAAATAAGGAACAGCAAAGGGGCTATAACATTACCTTGGGGAACGCCAGAAATCACTTCAGTTTTACTCGATGACTTTCAGTCAATTACTATGAACTGCGACCTCTCTGAGAGGAAATAACAAATCCAGTTACATAACTGAGACGATATTCCATAAGCACGCAACTTCACTACGAACCGCTTGTGTCGTACAGTGTCAAAAGCCTTTCGGAAAACCAGAAATACGGAATCGATCTGAAATCCTTTGTCAATAGCACTCAACACTTCATGTCAATAAAGAGCTAGTTGTATATCACAGGAACGATGTTTTCTAAACTCATGTTCACTGTGTGTCAATAGACCATTTTCTTCGAGGTAATTCATAATGTTCGAACACCACATATGTTATAAAATCCTGCTGCATATCGAAGTTAACGATATGGGCCTGCAGTTTAGTAGATTACTCCTACTACCTTTCTTGAATATTGGTGTGACCTGTGCAACTTTCCAGTCTTTAGGTATGGATCTTTCGTCGAGTGAAAGGTTCTATATGATTGTTAAGTATGGAGCTAATGCGTAAGCATACTCCAAAAGGAACCTAATTGGCATACATTTTGTACCAAAAGACTAGCTTTTATTAAGTGATTTAAGTTGCTTCACTACTCCGAGGATATTTACTTCTACGTTACTCATGTTGGCAGCTGTTCTCGATTCGAATTCTGGAATATTCACTTCGTCTTCTTTTGTGAAGGCATTTCGGAAGGCTGTCTTTAGTAACTTTGCTTTACAGCACTGCCTTCGTTACTATCTCCATTGACATCGTTCAGAGAACTCATTGTTTATTGCCGCTAACATACTTCACATACGACCAGAATCGCTTTGGATTTTCTACCAGGTTTCGAGACAAAGTTTCTTTGTGGAAAATGTTAGAAGCATCTGGCATTGAAGTCCGCTCTAAATTTCGAGTTTCTGTAAAAGATCGCAAATATTGGGATTTTGCGTCTGTTTAAATTTGGCATGTTTGTTTCGTTGTTTCAGCAACAGTTTTCTAAGCCGTTTTGTGTACCAAGGAGGATCCGCTCCGTCGTTTGTTAATTTATTTGATATAAATCTCTCAATTGCTGCAGATACTATTCTTTTGAATTTAAGCCACATCTGGTCTACACTTCCATTATTAATTTGGAATGAGTGGAGATTGTCTCTCAGGAAGGCGTCAAGTGAATTTTTATCTGATTTTTTGAATAGGTATATTTTTCGAGGATTTGGGGATTACAATAATCAATCTCTCTACGACAACCCTGAGTTCACTAATCCCGTACACAACCTATCTCGACAGCTGAACGAATAGCTGGCAGCCAGTGAGACAGGCGCCTAGAGCCAGCAGCAGGCAGAAGTTATGGGCACACTGGACTACCGAAGGCACCGATAAATGTCTCCGTTTTCTTCAGCGCTAGTATTAAAGCCCTTTCACTAATAAACACTAGCAATGAAATTGCTATATCTGCTCATGTATCAGTGAAGAGTACTAGTCAGATCGAAGGTACAACACAACAGAAAAAAAATGGCTCTAAGCACTATGGGACTTAAGATCTGAGGTCTTCAGTCTCATAGACTTAGAACTACTTAAACCTAACTAACCTAAGGACATCACACACATCCATGCCCGAGGCAGGATTCGAACCTGCGACCGTAACACCGCGTGGTTCCGGACTGAAGAAACGAAACATAATTCATCTCGTAAGTCTTTCTGTTGTATTTAGTAAGCCAATGAGAAACTCTGTAAGAATATGTATTGTTCTAATACAAATCAATTACATCATAGCAATATGAACTTACAAAGGAATTCTGCTGAATGAAACAAGAAGTAACAGTAATACGAGCCTGCCCAAAACTTCGCGAATGATGTGTTATCGTATGTTGAACCACTTGGTTTGAATATTTTTACGGTTAATGACCTTCACCACTCATTCTTCAGGTTAGTCACAGGTATTTCAAAGATAGCAACATCACCTGAGAAGTATCTGCCTCAGACGGAGCAACCATAATTGTTCCACTTCCAAACCCACGGCTTAATTCGAATGCCGTGCCATGCATTTTTCCCTATCTGACGAGCTTATCTATCTAAAAGCTGCAGGGCCATACAGAGAGGGATCTGAAGTATCAGTATCGCAGGAAAGCATGAAGATTGGTGTAGCCAGCCACAGTCAGTATTCAAAAAGATTTTCGTATAACAGTCTTCAGGAACTGAAAGATAAAATTCATGTAATATATTTACAGAAGAACTGGGTGAAAATACTGAAAGAAGAGTGCATTATTTTTATTTATATTGATCTATCTGTGCAGTCCCATTACTTACTCTGTATTCTGATTGACAGTAACTTCAAAGGGGAATTACGTTCTAAAGGAGTTTCATTAAGGAAATTCTGTTCACCGTATTTGTTCTTGGAGTTGTAGTGGTGGTAGATGTGAATTCACGACCTACTGTGATGAACATGCCTCAGTATTTTTGTACAAGAATATTATTTGAAAATGTGTGAATGTTTTATCAAACAACAACTGTGCAGTGAAAAGTGGCGCTGTATGTTCCCGATAGTTCACACGCACGAAAATAACACATTTTCTCAAGTCGTCAGAAACTTTCTTAATTGTGTTTGTCTCATTTCCACATAAAAAAACTACACGTGTTTTCTCTGTTAACTAACCTCCTTCAAGACCAACTCAAAATTTCGCTACATTTTCGAGCCTCAGAATTCTTTTGGCGTCCGCTGCTTTGTATTTCGATCGCCGCTTTGCTATGGCATCACGATACGGTTCTTTGACCTTGTCTCTAGGTGCTGTTGGTGTAAACAAACAAACAAAGAAATACACACACACACACACACACACACACACACACACACACACACACACAGGCATACACAGATTCACACGGACATAAGTTCCGTATCATAATACGCACTGCTGCTTACTGTCAATTCATGTGGCCCTCAACCGGTTTCCAGGCGAAAATTCCGAAGGGAACTGTATGCAGGAGACATTTGGAGCTGGATACCTCGCAGAAGACCATTACTCACAACAGCGCCTAAAGCTGTAAGTCTTCAAAGTGCCAAACAACAGAAAGCGGGCAAGAGCTCCTTGGAGCCGTTGCACAATAATTTTGTTAGTCGCGATTTCTCCTCTTTTCAAATAATGCAACCTAAGGGTCAATGAGGTGTTTAATGCACAGTGTGTGGAGGATTTAGTTCAGACTAGAGGTGTGTGTGATGTTTTGAGGGCGTTTCTCGCATTGTGACGATAGTGAGCGGGAAGCTACGAATGGTAAGGTGCCAGCCACAAAAAAAGAAAAGAAAAACGTAAACCATAAACTGATTTCATTTAATAAGCTCCAGAAATTTTTACAATTTTTTTACACTCGAAATTTGAGAAACTCATAAGAACATAATTATTTATAATTATAGAAGGAATTAGAAATAAATATTCTGTAATTCAGATTTGATCAATTTTAATCTGAGATTTCAAATCATGGCATTACGCTAGATTTATTACTTCATAACTTTTTTACGTCTGTAATTCTGCACAAGAAAATCCGCTCTAGTTCTACTGATGCACAATCATTCATCAAAACCTGAGTGGTAGATGTCAACCTAAATAGCTGTACAGCAGTTTGTGATTCCATATTTGTACCTGTTTTGTATAAATGTGAGTGAGTGTGTGCATGTGTGTGTGTGTGTGTGTGTGTCAGAGAGAGAGAGAGAGAGAGAGAGAGAGAGAGAAAGAAAGAGAGAAACTGTCAGCTGTCATAGACAAGGCTAAACTTGTGACTAGCTACAAATAGGTGACGTGGGAGCGTTTGTTTGGCACTGAATAGTTTTAGTAAAACAGTAACAATTCGCTGATAAACTGTTTGGTAGTAGCACCAGCAGGTAGTCATTAAAACTTACTTCAGAGGTATCCATAAGCATAAGAGCAGTATTTCAGAGTTACTTAGGCAGTCAGTCAATTTAGACCTAACAAGGGAACCTCCCCATCGCACCCCCCTCAGATTTAGTTATAAGTTGGCACAGTGGATAGGCCTTGAAAAACTGAACACAGATCAATCGAGAAAACAGGAAGAAGTTGTGTGGAACTATGAAAAAAATAACCAAAACATACAAACTGAGTAGTTCAGGTGGAAGATATTCAACATCCAGGATAGTTTGAGCACAGGAGCGCCGTGGTCCCGTGGTTAGCGTTAGGAGCTGTTGAGCGAGAGGTCCTTGGGTCAAGTCTTCCCTCGAGTGAAAGGTTTAATTTTTTATATATCAACTTCGCTCTCCAAAATTCCAGGACATGTTCAGATTTGCTTGGAAATATGCAGGATTTGACGGTCTACACACGGAAAAATTTGAAAACGTTAAAAACATATGTTTTGACAGAACACTGGGAAAACTGTGCGCCGGCCGGTGTGGCCGTGCGGTTCTAAGCGCATCAGTTTGGAACCGCGTGACCGCTACGGTCGCAGGTTCGAATCCTGCCTCGTGCATGAATGTGTGTGATGTCCTTAGGTTAGTTAGGTTTAAGTAGTTCTAAGTTCTAGGGGTCTGATGACCTCAGTAGTTAAGTCCCATAGTGCTCAGAGCCATTTGAACCATTTTTGAAAACTGTGCGTCTGTGAAACTGTTGCATTCATTTGTTGCAGTTTGTGTGACATATTCTTATGTTTCCATCACTTTTTTGGGAGTGATTATCACATCCACAAGAAAACCCAAATCGGGCAAGGTAGAAGAACCTTTTTACCCATTCGCCAAGTGTACAAGTTAGGTGGCTCGACGACATATTCCTGTCATGTGACGCACATGCCGTCACCAGTGTCGTATAGAATATATCAGACGTGTTTTCCTGTGGAGGAATCGGTTGACCTATGACCTTGCGATCAAATGTTTTCGGTTCCCATTGGAGAGGCACGTCCTTTCGTCCACTAATCCCACGGCTTTGCGGAGCGGTCGCAAAACACAGACACTAAACTTATTACAGTGAACAGAGACGCCACGAACAAACGGACAGATCATAACTTTGCGAAAATAAAGATAGTAAAATTTTCAGTCGAGGGAATACTTGAACCATGAATCTCTCGTTCCGCAACTGCTCACGCTAACTACGGGACCACGGCGCTCCTTAACTCACGATGTCCTTGATGTTGCATGTGTTCCACATGGACTATTCAGTTTGTATATTTTGCTTATTTTTTCATAGTTCCACACAACTTCTTCCTGTTTTCTCGATTGATCTGTGTTCAGTGTTTCAATGCCTATCCAGTGTGCCAACTTATAACTAAATCTGAGGGGGGTGCGATGGGGAGGTTCCCTTGTAAGTATGAAAAAGAACACATAATAGTGACCGTTTCAATTCCTGGAAATCATGATCTCTTATATTTAATCAGATTGTCGTTATCACTTGTAAATTAATAGTTCTGATACAAAATAACAATCTAATGATTTTCAGGCTTTGTTCTCCAACTGCGCCGGAATGGTTTACACACTCGCACAGGGGCACATACACATACCGCTGTCAATGGGGGGAAATTACGCAGTGCCAGGCAGGGCACGTAATTCTAAATTGGAAAACAAAAGTTATAATAGTATATTCATTAAAAAAATATTACGTTTTCTTTCGATAAAACTGAAAGAAAAATTCAGTTAATGGATTGAAACTGAGTGCGCACCCCCACTCTCACTAGAAGGATTCACAACAACTGACGTTGTGGCAGTCCTGCAGACGTCTGTGATTGTGACGAAGGTCAAGTAAGAGTTACACGGACGGAAAGAAAAATCGCAACACCAAGAAGGAGTTGTGCGACATAAACGAAAGTTGGCATGCGTGTTTCATCGTCTGAAAGATGATATGCATTCATATTACACACCAGTCGCACGAGACTAGCACTAGTAGAGTCCTCGAAATCCAAATCGGTTTTGCTTTAAGTACACGCTGTAAAGGTCGTGAACGTTAGTTACCTTTGAGATAGGACGTGGTGAGTTGTTGTTAGTCAAAAACGCCTTTAAGACGACAAAGACCCATTACCAACGCTTCACTGAGTTTGAGCGAGGTCTTGTAATAGTACTACGTGGAGCTGGATGTCCCTTCTGCGTTATGGCAGAAAGACTTGGCAGAAATGTAGCCATTGTGCGTGACTGCTGGCGGCGGTGGTCACGAGAATGTACGGTCCCAAGGAAACCTGGCTCCAGACTGTCACGTGGCACTACCGAAAGGGAAGACCACCGAGTTCGACGTATTTCTCTCTTGCATCGTACTGCGTCTGCAGCAGCAAGATGAGCAGCAGTTGGCACCACAATAACACAGCGATCTGTTACAAATCGGTTACTTCAAGGGTAGCTCCGAGCGAGACGTCCTATAGCGTGGATTCGTCTGACTCCAAACCACCACCATTTGCAACTTCAGTGGTGTCAAGCGAGAGCTCGTTGGAGAAAGGAGTGGAGGTCTGTAGTGTTGTCTGATGAAAGGTGTTTCTGCCTCTGAGCCAGTGATAGCCGTGTGTTGGTCAGGAGGAGGCCAGTTTTGGGCCTTCAGGTACGTCAGTCTGGTGATTTGACCTGTCGTGCTGCCATTCATGAACAGCATTCCTGGAAGTGATTGTCAACGTGACAACGCTCGCACACATACAACTGTTGTAACTCAACATACTGTACACAGTGCCGAAATGTTGCCTTGGCCTGCTTGATCATCAGATCTGTCTCCAATGAAGCAAATATGGGACATCATCGGACGATAAGTTCAGCGTCATCCAAAACAGCCTTATCCGTCCCTTTATTGACCGACCAAGTGTAACAGGCAGGGAAGTCCATCCCACAAACTGACATCTGGCACCTGTACAACATAAATCATGCACGTTTGCATGCTTGCATTCAACATGTCGGTGGATATACCTGTTGTCAATGTATTAGCATTTCAAAATGGTTCAAATGGTTCTGAGCACCATGGGACTTGACTTCTGTGGTCGTCAGTCCCCTAGAACTACTTAAACCTAACTAACCTAAGGACATCACACACATCCATGCCCGAGCAGGATTCGAACACCTGCGACCGTAGCGGACGCGCGGTTCCAGACTGTAGCGCCTAGAACCGCTCGGCCACTCCGGCCGGCACTAGCATTTCACATTTGCAATGGATTATCTCGCATTAACATTAACTTCTGATCTTGCATGTTAATCACTTAAATATGTTCCCTAGAAAAATGTATTCCTGAAATTTCATTACTCTACATTATGTATTTTTGGACCGAGCGAGGTGGCGCAGTGGTTAGACACTGGACTCGCATTCGGGAGGACGACGGTTCAATCCCGCGTCCGGCCATCCTGATTTAGGTTTTCCGTGATTTCCCTAAATCACTCCAGCCAAATGCCGGGATGGTTCCTCTGAAAGGGCACGGCCGACTTCCTTCCCCATCCTTCCCCAATCCGATGAGACCAATGACCACGCTGTCTGGTCTCCTTCCCCAAAACCAACCAACCTTTGTATTTTTGGGTGTTGCAATTTTTTTCCACCAGAGTATTTTATAAGTCCACTAGCACCGATGTTTAGTGAAGGCCACACTGGGAGTGTCCACCTCCGTAACTGAGTGGTCAGTGTGGCTGATTGCCATGCGAATGAGCCAGGTTCGATTCCCGGTACTGCCAGACTCATTTCCCTAGGTGGGAGAACTAGTATGACTAGCACCTAAACTCGTGACGCCAACTGAGGAGCTACTCGAACTATTGGTAGCGGTTCCAAGCTCAGAAAACTCCACAACGATTGAGAGAGCGATGTGTTGACCACATGCCCCTCCATACCGCATCCAGTGACATCACTGGCAGAAGGTGACGCGGCGATCGGCGAGGCCCCAATGCCCGTGTAGAGCCACAACGCCAAATTGACTTACATTCAGAGTGCACGGCGTTCATAGAATCGTATACTGTGCAGTAAGGTTGATAGGAATGTGTGTTTGTGCGTGACAGTGACAGGTGGTAATGTGCAAGCCCTGATATTATGCAACGAGTAAACTCTAATAGCCTTGAAAAGATTACTAACGCAATCTCACTCATAATAAAAACTCAAAAGTTGTTACACAGCACACACTTTCATGTAATTAAATGCAACTGGTATTAAAGAGCTTGCATATCTAAATACAGAGTAGTTACTAAAGTAAAAAGATTAATGAAAGGAACAGGTGCTACAGACTTTTGCTATCTTCACACTTGTAGCGATCCACAATGTAGTGGAGCTGTTTGCTGAGTATGTATTCATATATTCACAGAGCTTAGCATCTTAATAAGAACCATTAAGTAGCACTCCCACATTTCGTGTACGTAAAAAAAAAATACGATTCCGTGATGGAACGTTACCACGCGTAAGAGTCTTGAGGTCCAGCAACACACTTCGCCTTACCTTATTCCATGGCTGAAAATAACTAAGCGTCAAGCAGAGATAATGTGAAAATATCTGTCTTTTAACACCAAACTAGCTCTGTGTTACGTAACTTAAACAGAGTAACTTTCTTTTCGGCCTCATTACCCCGATCTTAGAGCAACAAGATGGTTCAATGCGTTTAACCAAAACATGAATAAAGGAAACGATCTTCCCGGAAATATCTCTGCAACACGTATTATTAAAAAGAATATATTGCTCTTCAGAAACCTAGACACAAATCAATAGTTTACTATGGGAGTCATGCGCATCCTCAACCTTACAAAACAAGAACATATCACTGGAAGCACAATGCTATATCACTTAGTAAGTTGACCTTCTCTCTCGCACAAAACTTAGTATGGAGGCATTGAACATAAATCAGAATAAAATGACATTAGAAATGTTGCAGCTACCAACTTCTCGGTAGTTGATAAATTCACAATCCCTCCCTCAGTCTATATGACTGCGTGTGAATATGCGTAAGTGAAAACCGGGGCACAGAGGAATACTGTGTAACCACCTAAACCACCTCAAGCCTTAGAACAGGATTCAGCACAGTAGAATAACTTGAATTTGTCATAATGGTAATCTTGGCCATCGCACAAATTATTGAACATCGTAGCTCTCCACTAGGTGAAGTAGTTCATCAGGATATAATACTCCATCAAATTTAGCTCCAAAAGCAGGCGCGTCGTCACACTATAAGCATTGTGCATGAGAGGAAATGGATGACCACCTTAGAACAAGGAAGGAATGTGATTGCCTGAGGGCCAACGCCTCATCAAAGACAATCTTTCGATGCACTGGTTGTACAAAGAGTTTGCAAACACATCAGAATCGATATGTATTGAAGCTTTCATAGAGAGTCGAAAAATAAATATTTTAAATCCTTAAAAAGGTGAAATAAGAGCTGCGAAAACGACAGAGCCAGTAACAGGAACGTTTCAACGATATGTGCACCCACATCATATCGATACCAATACTTTTTGCCTAATTTAAACTCATGATATGTCTTTACGGTGATGTGTTGCAGCAGCAAATTGTGCTGTTAAGGCAGTTTCATCGTTCTTTTGACTACTTGTCTTAGATTGGCATGGCCCAGGAACAGTGATGAACCAAAACGTTAATAGCATTTTGGTTCAATTCTGTAACGCAGCGCCGCAGCTATTTTGCGTCATATGGATATGAGAAGTAATTGGTAGGTTTTCTGATATGTGTGTGGCATCACATGTCTACGCACAGACCACGCAGTTCCCATAAATAGGGGAGGAGCTGGCAACTGTTAGTGTCCCACATGTCTTCCATCTGGTTCAGATAAGGCGGTTTTGGTGGTCATGAGACCAAAGCGAGATCACTATCATGCTCCTCAAACCACTGTGGCGCGATTATGGCCCTCTGGCACTGACAGTTGTCATGCTGGAAGATGCTATCGGTGTGGAGGAAGACATAAGGTATGAAGGGATGCAGGTAGCCCTCAATAACGTTCACTTGGACGACAGCTGACGAGATGTCCTCGATTCCTACCACAAATATCAGGCAAGCCGAGGTCCAAGTTCCCCATAGCAAAATACTGCCTCCACCGCTTGCGTTCGTGGCGTGGAGTACGTTTCGGTCAGCCGTTCACCTGGATGACGTCGACGTATCCAGACTCGACGATCTACTTGGAGTAACAAGAAACTTTTTCATCTGACTATATGACGCGTTTCTACTAGAATGAAATTTTCACTCTACAGCGGAGTGTACGCTGATATGAAACTTCCTGGCAGATTAAAACTGTGTGCTGCACCGAGACTCGAACTCGGGACCTTTGCCTTTCGCGGGCAAGTGTTCTACCAACTGAGCTACCCAAGCACGACTCACGCCCCGTCATCACAGCTTTACTTCTGCCAGTACCTCGTCTCCTACCTTCCAAACTTTACAGAAGCTCTCCTGCGAACCTTGTAGAACTAGCACTCCTGAAACAAAGGACATTGCGGAGACATGGCTTAGCCACAGCCTGGGGGATGCTCCTAGAATGAAATTTTCACTCTACAGCGGAGTGTGCGCTGATATGAAACTTCCTGGCAGATTAAAACTGGTTTAATCCCCCAGGCTGTGGCTAAGCCATGTCTCCGCAATATCCTTTCTTTCAGGAGTGCTAGTTCTGCAAGGTTCGCAGGAGAACTTTTGTAAAGTTTGGAAGGTAGGAGACGAGGTACTGGCAGAAGCAAAGCTGTTCCGAAAACCTAGCACCTGCACGATTATTATAGCCTGTTGTCAGGTATTTGACAGATGGACGCTTGTCCTGCTTTACGGAGGGGATAGGCATCTGCGCTCCACATCATATGACAAGGCGTGGATGGCCAACTGCTTGTCGCCTTCTCGTAGTTTCAACGTATTTCAACCACTTTCCACTGTTACTCACGACAGTATAACACGGATAGGCCGCCAGCTTTGCCATTTCCTTGTTGGTCGTTCCCAGGCACTATGCCGTAACAGTCTATGCTTTACCAAAGTCGCTTATGTCACTGAATTTTCCAGTTTCTGCCCCGTGTCGTCACTGGAATTCTCCATTCGTCTCTCCTCCACTTACATAGTTTGTACTGCCATGTCACGATCCCGCAACACCACCAGACAGCATGCAATCTTGCGGTGGGCAATCGTTATTTAGAGAAACATCCAGGAAACTGAAGAGAGGGTGGACTAATTCGTACGCCCTATTCAGATACGCGACATGCAGCTCCTACAGGTTGTTCCCCTAAATAATAACAACACTTCAGCAGCGCGCCTTATGAATGACTGGCAACACCGTGCGCAGACTCGCACTGGGAGAGATTATTTTCCACACGGTGCGGCAACACTAGGCTACACACAGAAACTGTTAGCTAATATAGGCGCGCGAGGTGGCCGCGTGGTTTGAGGCGCACTGTCACGTATTGCGCGGCCCCTCCCGCCGGTGGTTCGAATCCTCCCTCGGTCATGGGTGTGTGTGTTGTTCTTAGCTTAAGTTAGTTTGATTTAGTTTAAGTAGTGTGTGTAAGTCTAGAGACCGATGTGCTCAGCAGTTTGGTCACTTAGGAATTCACATACATTAGAACATTTTAATTAATATAAATGACTGAAGAAACACAAAAATGGTACGGATTGCTCTAAGCACTATGGGACTCAACATCTGCGGTCATGACTCCCCTAGACTTAGAACTACTTAAAGCTAACAAACCTAAGGACATCACACACATCAATTCCCGAGGCAGGATTCGAACCTGCGACCGCAGCTGCAACGCGGTTCCGGACTGAAGCGCCTACAACCGCTCGGCCACAGCAACCGGCGAAGAAACACACACTAAGAAAATGCTACGAATGTCACCGCGCCCTGAACTGTACAGAAACACGAGAAAATGATTCTTAGTCATGTTGTACGGCAATTGTGTGTGTATTATAGGTATCGCCATTTCCCCACCAGAAGCTCTGTTTGTTTTTCAGATCACAAACAGACTACAGAAGCCGATTTCGAGGAACATCAGTTCCGGTTGAGTCAATAATCACCCTGCGACTTAAAGGTTCAAGAAAAGTAAATCGACGTTTACAGAATTTTTAGATTTAGACGAAGATTTTGGTAATGTTGACTGCCGTATATAATTTGACATGTTATAGGTCTGAGGGATAAAAACACACAAAGGTTATTTACAACTGCAACAGAAATCAGACTCCAGCTATAAGTGCCAGAAGGCATGAAATGTAAGTGTTAGTCAAGAATTGAATATGACAGGGTTGTAACCTATCTCCGATGTTATTCAATCTGTGCACTAAACAACCAGTAAAGAAGACCAAGGAGAAATTTGGAAGAATGAATTAATGAGGAATAAAAAATTGAAACGTTGAGAGTTAATGAAGACAAATTCTGTCTGAGGTGACTAAGCACTAGGAAGAGCGGTTGAATGGCATGGACAGTATCTTGAAAAGATAGTACAATATGAAAATCAACAAAATTAAAATTAATTAAGTCAGGGGCGACTAAGCACTTGGAAGAGCAGTTGAATGGAATGGACAGTGTCTTGAAAATATAGTACAATATGAACATCAACCAAATTAAAACAAGAATAATGAAATGTAGACATATCAAATGAGGTGAAACTGAGGAAATCAGATACTTAAATGAGACGCCAAAACTACAGTGTCTAACAGAAAAAGGAAAGTACACAAAAATGATTCAAATGGCTCTGAGCACTATGGGGCTTAACATCTATGGTCATCAGCCCCCTAGAACTTGGAACTACTTAAACCTAACTAACCTAAGTACATCACACAACACCCAGTCATCACGAGGCAGAGAAAATCCCTGACCCCGCCGGGAATCGAACGCGGGAACCCGGGCGTTTGAGAAAGCACACAGAAAACATGGTCGGATACCAATGCACATACACACATACACCCATGAGCAAAAACATTATGATCAACTAATTAATAGCGCGTTGTTCCACTTTGGAAGCAAAGTACAACAGAGATTCTGCTTGGCATGGATTCCAGAAATATGTGGCACCAGATGTCTACACACAGGCCAAGCAATTCCCGAAATTACGCTTTTGAAGTTTACGGGCACGCAGCTGGGGACTGTTTTGTATTCCAATGCGTACAAATCAGGCACATTTCTTGGCGAAGATATCAATGTGGGTTCACTATAATCCACCTCAAGCCACTATTGCACGATTCTGATCTTGCAACTCGGACAGATATCCTGCTGAAAGATGTCATGCCCCATAGCGTAATTCTGACCTTTCCAGCCTGTATCCGTGGCGCGGTGCATTTTTCGTGCACCTATTCACCTGGATGACTGCGTGTAAGGACCCAGCCATCGATCTGGTGCCATTCGACAGGCGACACATTCCTATTGACCCACGGTGAAAATTAAGTGATGCTGTGCCCACGGCAGTCATAGCTGATATCGTTGTGTCAACACAGGAACACGTAGGGGTCATCTGGTATGAAGCTCCACATTCAACAACGACCTTTGAACGGTGTGCTCCGGAACACTTGTAGCTACACCACCATAATACTCTGTCGTTAGACCTGCCGTAGATCGCTGTCTATCTTCGATTATACAGTGGAGGATGCTCCGACCTCTACGCTGTGTCATGAGACGTGGTCGTCCAATACCATACGACCTACTTTTTATTTCACCGTCCACTTTCCACAGGTGCTAACGACAGCAGTACGCCAACAGGTGACCAGCTTTGCAGTTGCAGAGTTTCTCGTTTCCAGCCGCAGCGCTACAACAATATGCCCTTCGCCAAAAGCGTTCATATCAATGAATTTCCGAATTTGCGGCCTGCATTTTTGCTATAATGACTGCCCATTCGTCTCTCTTCTGCTTGCATTCTTTCCTTACTGTGACTCATGCCCGTAACACCACCAGCAGGCATTCAACCTCGCGGTGGGCAGTGGTCATAGCGTTTTGGCTCGTCAGTGTACACAATAGTGGCGGGTTCCGGTATCCTGTTAAAGGTAGAAAGGCAACTAGGGTGCGTTACTGAGGCTCGTGTTTAATGTTGTTATTCAGACCATTAAGCGTAACGACTAAATCATATTAGCTCTATTTAAGTTGCACGTCATTGATAACAGAATGTAATGTGCGGAAATACTCGGTGAAATTCAGTTAATGAGCCTGATTCGTTGACATGTTTTCATAGTGCCTTGTTATTCTAGAATATGAAAACTCCTGCACCACGTGCGTTATTTTTTTCTATTACCTCTCTTTGAAGTCTGACGCGTATCACGCAGCTCCGATTATTTCTGATTGTCACTTATATACTTTGCAGGGCCAAAGCGAATATACGCTCAGAAGGCGTTAGGATGCCGTTGTACAGCAATGACTGTGCTGGTGGTTACACAGAATTCAAGAATTTGTTAAAAGATAACTAACGCATTTTCGAACTGTTCATCGGTAGGTAGCATAACATATGTCGCTATTAATCATTGCATACTTCTTTTCGAGTGAATCCTTTGCAAGCAAGGTAAGGTTCCAGCATCATTTCCCGTGTGATGTAATCTAATTGAATGCAAAAGATAGATATAGGAAACGGTAACCAGCTACGATGTTACTTCTCTGCAGGCTGCGTTGTTGTAAGTATTAGGTACGAATCTGTACGTGCATAACTAATCACCATCACTCATATCATTTGCTGTAACCCAGGGTTATCTGTTCTGAATTAATCTCATTGCATATCTGCATATTTTCCAAAGGTAAAATTTTATTTTGTGATGTATTACATCAGCTATAAAGGGTTGTACTGTCAAAGTCGTAGATTTTCTGCTGTCAAAGAGAAGCCACACTGGAGACCGACCACAATTAAGCATGAGCTAAACCTTATACATCAGGTTATGTAGAATCAAACAGCTTAATAGGCACATCTGATGATCATGCGCCTAATTTAAACCTGTTACCACTTAGCCAACTGCAGCAAACACGCCACGAAAGCTGTCAGTTAAGATAGGTGGGAATGGAGAAACATAGGGTTTGGGCACCACTCCATTACTTGCAAAGGCGATAATGGAATGAAACTAGATTAAACCACGTCCTGCAGCAAACTGTGTAATGGTGTTCAGGTTCAATTTACATGTGAGCTCAAACGCCATGACTTGCAGCACGAGCAGTATCTGACTAATGATCTACCTGAAGTCATACGAGGGACGTTAAATGAATTTAACTACCTACACACAACCACCAGCGAACTGAGTTAGGAAACTGATTACAGTCGTATTCGAGAGTTTTCAGTGAATGTCGTGGAATAATCTGTGGATACGAGCAAAAATTAGCATTTTACCTGCATAAGACGTATCGTCGTGCAACTTAAAATGTTTTTCGGCAGGAACTCCTAGCAGCAGCCCAATAAATTCGTAAAATGTTAGACTGGGGCGTGACTGTACCATATATGAGTCCTTTCAGTCCCCCATCACTAGCAGGAGCCTAACCTGGATGTAATGTATATCTTGTGATTGACGCATGAGCTATAAATCAGATACTGTTTCCAGTGAGCACCAGATCAGAAAACCACAAGGAAAAAATCCAAGCCTTTCATATAGTCAAATACTTGTCCTGTAGAGATCTCAGGTCCATCAAATGGCAGATATCTCTAGCATGGACAGAATTACCAATTTAGGGTACTCCTCTCCAGCCTAAAAATGACTTCAGTTGTATTTATATCCACTTTGTAAACTGTGATTAAAGCGTGAAAACTACTTAATGAGTCACAGTGTTTGTTGACGATTTATAAATAGCCACTACATCCTAGTCTGAACACATGCACGCTCTTCACAAAGTATTACAAAAGCTTGCAGATGCTGTCGTTGTAGTCAATCTGCGGGAAATATAAATCTGGTTGGAACAGCATTAACTTCCTGGGTCATGTCATTACTCCAGATGGGATCGAATCTGTCTCTTCAAAGCTGAGTGCAATCATGAACTTTGCTACACTGAGAATCAACAAATAGTTAATATCTTTTCTCAGCTTAGTTTCATCTTATCACTGCTTTATTCCTAATCATTTGCTGAATAGTGAACCATTGACTTAATTATTGAAAGAATACGCTCGGTAGTACTGGTCAGGCGAGTGCCCAACGGACACTAAAGCCATTCAACAAGTGCTTTGCACTGCTAAGCTGCTTTTGCACTGCTAAGCTGCTACATCACCCTGACATGAATCACGACTTTTGCTTGGCAACTGATGCTTCAAATGTTAGCTTAGATTTTTGTCTCTCTCAGATTCACAGTGTAGATAGTAAAACATCTATTTGCTCAATTTGTTTGGTGTTTAGTATCCTCACATGCAGTGAAAGATCATACACAGCCGCAGAGTTAGAAGTGTTAGCTAACAGTGTGGGCCTTCAAAAGGTTTCACCCATATTCAGGCGATCATCATACTCAGATAATTTGTGACCACCAAACAAGAAGAGGTGAAACTAATAGATAGTATTTCTTGCATCTGTGCAGAAACATGGCCAGTATCCAAGATTCTGACCCTAACTGGCGAAAGATTAAAGAATTATTACAAGACAATCCACATCAGAAGTTGTTTGCGCACTATAGAACCCATAACACTGTGCCCTTTCATAGGAGACGCTCAAATTGAGATGCATATGAGGTCAAAAACAGTCTCACATCGTACACACACAGTGCCTGCGGTCTCTTGGACACCTTCCCCCCCCCCCCACCCCCCCACCCCCCACCGCCCCACACAGCAGAATAGGTGTGAAATATGTATTCTTACTTTGTCATGTTTCTCTGAGTCTGTACGACTGTATGCTAACCATACAGCTTCGAGTGTGGCCATTATTCGTGAACTATATAACGACTACATCCCTCGCTTTGGCTGTCCTGAAATCTTTCTCTCAGATAATGGTAGTCCATTGCAAACCAAAAAGGAAAGACTTCTTGCAACAACACAGTATTAATCAGATTCTCTTCTGCAAATACGACCCATAGGCGAATTCTCCCACATGAGTATTTAGGGAACGCAAGCAGTTTATCCGATCCTACAGCCATAAGAAGCACATTGCATCTGTAATTAGGTAAATTTGAGGAAATATTAAATGATTTACAGCCGTCATCTACCAATCGTGCTCCGACACAGCCGATGCAAGACCAGCCCGAGATCAATGAGCGGAGCTCGCCACATCATGTAACTGCGTGGAATGAAAAAATAAAGCAGGTGGTAGTCACACTTAAAGAGAAAATAGACTACATAAGTGACATTTGGACAGTAATGTAGGGCAGCTTAGTATTTATCTTGCAGTGCCAAAGTCTTTATCAGATGACACCCTAAAGCATCCCTTTTGCCCAGACATAACAAAAAGTGGTAATTAATGTACTCAGGCACATACGTTGTGGCCAGGATACAACATCCAGAATGTTATCTGTTACTCTATCCAAGTTCAGGCAAGATAACAGCTCCGCAGGCATTCGAGGATCGTATTTAGATCTGTCGGTTATGAGGGAACTAGAAATGTAATTTTTGTGTAAATGTTCATAAATGTACACAGAGGTATTTAATTAGTGCAAGTAGTTTATTTTGTTGATTATTACATCTTATATAATGACCTATTTCAGTGATACTAGTGCATAAAAGTTAGTATTGTAATTCGAACGTAAACTGCTAGTGGGTAGACATTGTCAACAGACACTCAAAAAAGAGCGAGTTTCCATACACATTAACTTCGTTAAGTGTCGATCAATCTACCCTAAAACATCTCGCATGCAGTTCACAAAAGTACCTATAGTGCTGCAAAGATGCTTCTGGCGGACTGTGTGCTGCCAAGTGGCAAATGACAATTACTAGTAAGTACCAAGTGATTGTTGTGTCTCCTGTTGAGTGCTGTCCATCTCAGAGTGGTTGTCACATACAGTACAATTTCTTGTCCAGGAGCCCTGGACCATCACTGAAATAAGCAGTGTATACCACATAAGGCATGGACAGCATGTATGGTTAACACATTTTCAGTGACTGCTGCAACTTAAGTCGAGACACCAGCGCTATAACATTGCACGGACGGTACGTAATTTACATTGATTTGCCATCCAAAGTCTTTTAAGTTGTCATCCAATACGCAGTGCGTAACGAAAAAGTACTACTTATGTGTGCATTAATGATCAATTGGTATGACGTTCATATATATACATGAACATTCGTTATGTCCTGCGCCTATTACTGCAGCATAGTGACCAATTGTAAATCAGTTAATAATTATTGTATTTGACATTAATTTTAATCAGAGCTTACTGCACTCACTTGAAGTTATAAAATCATGTGTAAGTTTTGTCGATAATTTCGATTACTTTCCCTGTGCATCTGTTTGATGAACATGTTTGTTAACAAACCCATTCTTTTTAAGGAAGAGCAGTACCTTTTATTGTACTAATGCATTTCGAATACCTTCATATGTTTCATGAATCATCTGTTGCTGTACTCCTGTTCCTCTATCGAGCTTTCTACAAACCAACCCTCTAGCTGAATGACGCCTGCCCCATCTGCTGCCCTGGTATGTTTTATCTCATTGGATTATAGCAATGCTGATATAACGATGCTATTTGTTAGTGACAGACTGGAAGTCTTTTCCATAGTTTTCCGAGTTGCTTTCCTCTGCAACTAGAGCAAATGGCTGGACGTGGTTACACCACATCATCAACAGATGCTGTTTAGGGTTTATAAGGGGTCTGAGAATTGGTAGATGTTGATTTATCGCTGTGTAACGCCGCTGCTATTTCGTAGGTGAATCTGAAGTTGGTAGCTGCCAAGTATGAGGTTTTGGATTCCTGTTACAGTATTAGGGCTGTTTTTCACTGTGAGATGGACCAGTCTCGGCTCTGCAAAAACGTCCATCAGAGCAGTAAGATACCCCTCTTGTAGTAGAGGTAAGAGGTTTCTCTATCAACAGGCTTCAGTAGTGTTGCCAAGAACGTGACTGGATGCAGCGCGTTGGAATAACACATGCAATGTTATCTTGTATAAATAGCTTCCATTTTGTAGCAGAATCATTCACAGTCCAGCAGTACTACTAGGACAAGGACACTATACCTGACAAAGGGACGATATGAAGCCAACCAGCAGTTACTAATTCAGACCTACATTGCTGTACCTGCCTCCTGCATTAAGTCCACCCACCTTTCAGTCTCGGCGGTAGGGCTATCCAAGACCCACACCGTCAGCAAGCCCTGGTGGTTGCCACAGCACCTTACAGCATTACTCATCAGGCTGCAACCGTCCGCTGGGTAGCTGACTACAACCGCAAGAATTTCGAGCACCAATGATGCTGTATGCTGGATCAAGGGCTGCAGAGTGGGTATTGGCTACAGCTTTCCTGGGCAGGTTGTTTCAGCCAGCCAGCTTGACAACAGCTGTCAACTCACTATCCATGTGGCACTTTCTACATGTTTCACTGGGTGACCACTGGACTGCAACTTAATCACAATCTTCCACCACAAGTCATCTTGCACTGAAGCCTTCCCTTCACCTCCAGGATCAACTTCAGCTGTGAAGACCCACAATAGAGGATCACCGTACTATACAACAGGAACAAAGTAACCTCTCTTCACATTTGTACCCACCTTCCAAAAACAAGGAAAGGAGTTCCTGCCACATTCTGCGTCATCAGACACCTTTGCTCGGTGGCTAATAGCTGCCTGGCTAGGACATTACTGCTCCATTCATAAGCTCCAGCTAACACTGTAACAAAAATCTCTACATCTTGAGTAGTGCTGTGAATAGGAAGAACAGACAGCAAAGGAATAGTGCTGCATTGTTTTCAGTGATGAATCCTGATTCTGAACCAGCTTGGATGACCATGGTCAGCGAGTATTGCAGATACCTGTGGAGAGGTCTCATTCTTGAAATATTTTGCAGATACAAGAAATTGTATCATCTTGCGCGAAACTTTCCTTGAAATGGCAATTGCATGCTTCAGAACTACACAAGATCATTCATCACATTGCAGAACAAGCTGTTAGAGTTGTAGAGCAAGGTGATGCAATTTTGTGGACATGTTGGTACAGTTGGAGTTCGTGTTGTTATAGTTGTAGGGCAAGCTGGTACCGTTTTGGTGGTAAGTTGCTGTAGTTACAGCGTAAGTTGTTGCAATTTCTGGAGAGAAGTTGTTATAGTTGTGAGACAAGCTTGGAGTGAAAGCTGTTACAATGTTGGAGGGGCAAGTTTTTTCAAGTGCTTGGAGGAAGTTGTTACTGTTTCACTGCAACATGGGTTAAGTGTTGAAACAAGTCATAACTTTATAGAACAATACTCAGTTTGGTTGGCTAATGTCATGATTAGACTTGCTGATGTCTGTTTGTGTGCATTGAACAATGTTTAATGGACAATGACATTCCTGAAATGTACTGTTCTGCACAGACTCGTAAACTGAACCCAATGAAACACTTTTGCGAATACTTAGAACATTTATTTCGCTCTAGACCCCAGCATGCACATCACTATCTTCTCCGGTTTCTGCTGTTCAGGAAGACTGGGCTGCCATTCCTCTACAGATATCCAAACATCTCACTGAAAGCATTCTAAGAAACGTTCAGGCCATCATAAAAGTGTTGGGTGGGCACAATTCTTATTAATTTTACAATACAACAAATTTTGCTATGGAGACTTATTGTAGTTTTGCCATTATATGGCATCAGTGTCAACGTATGGGCAACAATTATTTGGAAGTGAATATAAACTGATGCATGTAGGCCACTTGTTAAGTTTGTTGATATTTTCTGTAGAGTAAGAACCTGGTTTTCCTTATGAAGGCAACATGGTAACTACAAAAAGAAGAGAAACAGAGGCACAGCACCAACAGAAACATATAATGAGGTGGCAAAAGAAGTAATAAGTGGTTCTCCACTGAAGAAGGCTGTGAATAAATATGGCATAACTTTTATAATGCTACAGTGGTTCTGTCAATACGTAAAACTAATTCTGTTGGTAAAAACAGTTACAGTTTCACATAATTCTACAATTTAATTACCTGAGTGAACATTATCTTATACAAAGTAATACAATGATTAATTTAATGTGTATTAAGTTTCTAATTTATTGCTATCATCTACACCAAACACAGTGACTCATTATGTAAAAGAACGTTACATACAATATTTTTACATTCGCTTAGGGTCACCTAATGGAGATACTGCATTATTCAGCATTCTGCATTGATTCAGCTGTGCCTCGCGTTAGACTCAAAAAAATATCACCAGGAACTTCTGAAACCTCGACGAAACTGTTAGGACTGAAGAAAACAATTTAATTATGATACGATATTGTGGAGAAATTGAAGGAGAAGAGCAGGAAGAGGAAGATTACGATGAATAATATGATGATAATGATGTCGAAGACGAAGAAGTGGATGAATACAATGAGGAAGATAATGCTAGACATGAAGAAACAGAATGTAATTATTACTATTCAGAAGATGATGTTCATGATTGGAAGATGCTCTCCAATGATACACTAGCTGATTGTGACTTCATACACTGTAATAACTCTTACGAATTAGTACAGTGATAAATTTTATTGGTTGCTTCAAAAATGATAAACAAAAATCCACATGATAGTAATATAATACATTTTGAACAGGATCTTTGAGAAGTATCAGTTACTTAGTGAAATATACAATGGCAACAGAAAATAAAGTGAGATACTCTATTTCAGCATGCAGCATGCAGCTTTACTGTATGATTAAATGATGATGGCGTCCTCTTGGGCAAAATATTCCGGAGGTAAAATAGCCCCCCATTCGGATCTCTGGGCGGGGACTACTAAAGAGGACATCGTTATCATAAGAAAGAAAACTGGCGTTCTAAGGATCGGAGCGTGGAATGTCAGATCCCTTAATAGGGCAGATAGGTTAGAAAATTTAAAAAGGGAAATTGGTAGGTGAAAGTTATATATAGTGGGAATTACTGAAGTTCGGTGGCAGGAGGAACAAGACTTTTGGTCAGGTGAATACAGGGTTATAAATACAAAAACAAATATGGGTAATGCAGTTGTAGGTTTAATAATGAATTAAAAAAATAGGAGTACGGGTGAGCTACTACAAACAGCATAGTGAACGCATAATTGTGGCCAAGATAGACACGAGGCCCACGCCTACTACAGTAGTAGAAGTTTATATGCCAACTAGCTCTGCAGATGACGAAGCAATTGAATGTATGATGAAATAAAAGAAATTATTCAGGTAGTGCAGGGAGACGAAAATTAAATAGTCATCGGTGACGGGAATTCGTCAGTAGGAAAAGGGAGAGAAGGAAACATAGAAGGTAAATATGGACTGGGGCTAAGAAATGAAAGAGGAGGCCGTCTGGTAGAATTTTGCGCAGAGCATAACTTAATCATAGCTAACACTTGGTTCAAGAATCATGAAAGAAGGTTGTATACATGGAAGAACCCTGGAGATACTAGATGGTATCAGATAGATTATATAATAGTAAGACAAAGATTTAGGAACCAGGTTTTAAATTGTAAGACATTTCCAGGGGCAGATGTGGACTCAGACCACAATCTATTGGTTATGAACTGTAGATTAAAACTGAAGAACCCGCAAAAAGGTGGGAATTTAAGGAGATGGGACCTGGATAAACTGACTAAACCAGAGGTTGTACAGCGTTTCAGGGACAGCATAAGGGAACAATTGACAGGAATGGGGTAAAGAAGTACAGTAGAAGAAGAATAGGTAGCTTTGAGGAATGAAATAGTGAAGGCAGCAGAGGATCAAGTAGCTAAAAAGACGAGGGCTGGTAGAAATCCTTGGGTAACAGAAGAGATACTGAATTTAATTAATGAAAGGAGAAAATACAAAAATGCAGTAAATGAAGCAGGCAAAAAGGAATACAAACGTCTCAAAAATGAGATCGACAGGAAGTGTAAAATGGCTAAGCAGGGATGGCTAGAGGACAAATGTAAGGATGTAGAGGCTTATCTCACTAGGGGTAAAATAGATAATGCTTACAGGAAAATTAAAGAGACCTTTGGAGAAAGGAGAACCACTTGCATGAGTATCAAGAGCTTTGATGGAAACCCAGTTCTAAGCACAGAAGGGAAAGCAGAAAGGTGGAAGGAGTATATAGAGGGTCTATACAAGGACGATGTACTTGAGGACAATATTATGGAAATTGAAGAGGATGTAGATGAAGATGAAATGGGAGATATGATACTGCGTAAAGAGTTTGACAGAGCACTGAAAGACCTGAGTCGAAAGAAGGGCCCCAGAGTAGACAACATTCCATTAGAACTACTGACTGCCTTGGGAGAGCCAGTCCTGACAAAACTCTACCATCTGGTGAGCAAGATGTATGAGACAGGCGAAATTCCCTCAGACTTCAAGAAGAATATAATAATTCCAATCCCAAAGAAAGCAGGTGTTGACAGATGTGAAAATTACCGAACTATCAGTTTAATAAGTCACAGCTGCAAAATACTAACGCGAGTTCTTTACAGACGAATGGAAAAACTGATAGAAGCCGACCTCGGGGAAGATCAGTTTGGATTCCGTAGAAATGTTGGAACACATGAGGCAATACTGACCCTACAACTTATCTTAGAAGAAAGCTTAAGAAAAGGCAAACCTACGTTTCTAGCATTTGTAGACTTAGAGAAAGTTTTTGGAGTACTCTCTTTCAAATTCTGAAGGTGGCAGGGGTAAAATACAGGGAGCGAAAGGCTATTTACAATTTGTACAGGAAGCAGATGGCAGTTATAAGAGTCGAGGGGTATGAAAGGGAAGCAGTGGTTGGGAAGGGAGTGAGACAGGGTTGTAGCCTATCCCCAATGTTGTTCAATCTGTAAATTGAGCAAGCAATAAAGGAAACAAAAGAAAAGTTCGGAGTAGGTATTAAAATCCATGGAGAAGAAATAAAAACTTTGAGGTTCGCCGATGACTTTGTAATTCTGTCAGAGACAGCAAAGGACTTGGAAGAACAGTTGAACGGAATGGACAGTGTCTTGAAAGGGGGATATAAGATGAGCATCAACAAAAGCAAAACGAGGATATGGGAATGTAGTGTAATTAAGTCGGGTGATGCTGAGGGAATTAGATTAGGAAATGAGACACTTAAATTAGTAAAGGCGATTTGCTATTTTGGGAGCAATATAACTGATGATGGTCGAAGTAGAGAGGATATAAAATGTAGACTGGCAATGGCGAGGAAAGCGTTTATGAAGAAGAAAAATTTGTTAACATCGAGTACATTTTTAAATGTCAGGAAGTCGTTTCTGAAAGTATTTGTATGGAGTGTAGCCATGTATGGAAGTGAAACATGGACGATAAATAGTTTAGACAAGAAGAGAATATAAGCTTTCGAAATGTGGTGCTACAGAAGAATGCTGAAGATAAGGTGGTTAGATCAGATAACTAATGAGGAGGTATTGAATAGAATTGGGGAGAAGAGGAGTTTGTGCCACAACTTGACTAGTAGAAGGGATCGGTTGGTAGGAAATGTTCTGAGGCATCAAGTGATCACCAATTTAGTTCTGGAGGGCAGCGTTGAGGGTAAAAATCGTAGAGGGAGACCAAGAGATGAATACACAAAGCAGATTCAGAAGGATGTAGGCTGCAGTAGGTACTGGGCGATGAAGAATCTTGCCCAGGATAGAGTAGCTTGGAGAGCTGTATCAAACCAGTCTCAGGACTGAAGATCACAACAACAACAACCCTATTTCAGAGGGTGGGAACCCTTTATGAACATTAAGTCTTTCCCAGAGAAATGTTGTGCTTAGATAATTTCATTGTACCAAATCCTTGCTAAGTTACCAACTGAACCAAGACTGTTTCAGCAGTCTCAGCTTTCCAGAGGTTTTTGTTGGGTAATCTAAATTTGATATCTCAGCAAAAGGATTCGCTGTTGGTAGGTATTTTGTTCATATTGCAATGGTAAATGCTTTCCAAGCATGGAAGATGTGTTTATGATTGCTGATCTTACTGAAATTTGCTTCGTGCAAGCATAAGATTTTGTCAACGACAACATTTTGGCAATAACATTGTTTTCTTTGCTAATTATGGCATACAGGTGGCTTTTAACATGTACGTTCGATCAACATTAGTGACCATGACAGTTTTTCAATATTGTAAAACAAATTTTATGTATTTAGATGAATTTAATGCATAGTGTAGAAATCTAACTACACTCATCTACTGCCGGCCGAAGTGGCCGTGCGGTTAAAGGCGCTGCAGTCTGGAACCGCAAGACCGCTACGGTCGCAGGTTCGAATCCTGCCTCGGGCATGGATGTTTGTGATGTCCTTAGGTTAGTTAGGTTTAACTAGTTCTAAGTTCTAGGGGACTAATGACCTCAGCAGTTGAGTCCCATAGTGCTCAGAGCCATTTGAGCCATTTGAACACTCATCTACTAACCTACTATTTATCTCAGTAGTGTTAATAAGCGAGCTTTGTGAATCGTAATAAGTATTACAGACAGTCTAAATGTGGAAACATTTATTTTGAAGGTCCATTGGGCTTGAAAAGTATGCTTCAACAATCGGACATTGGTTTTGAACAAGTGCTGCTTAACCTATAAGTTTTTATCTGTAGTACAAATGGGCAAGCCGTGTACATTTTTATTAATCTTATAGAATAATTAAATTACAACCATAACACCACATGTGTTTCATGCCGGAACTCTTCCAAGTTGCAGGAAGAAACATAATTGAATTTTGCTGCAAAGTTTCAATTTCTGTTTATGATCAGAGGTCTTATAGTTGCATGTTACGATAAGCAACGTATGTCTCTGTGTGCTTGAGTGTGTGTGTGTGTGTGTGTGTGTGTGTGTGTGTGTGTGTGTGTGTGTGTGTGTGTGTGTGTTTTCTTGTTTGTACTCTATAAATTATAGGCCTAAATAAATTTGTGTTGATGAAAATGTTATATTTTTTGAGCTATCGACCATCTATCTCTCTCGTGTTGTACCATCATTTTTGGTTGGTTTTCTTCTGTCTTTTTGCGATATTAACTTTGGTCATATTCTGTTGAATGCAAACATAACACTTACATTATTGTGTATTTGGTTAGATTTTGTTATTATTTAGTAGCCGATTATGGGAAATACATTTTTAGACACCTCTGACATCCTAGTTTAATCTTCTAAGCATTTCCGCTTTCTTCAAAACTTGTTATTGTACATAACTTCGACTAGGGCCAATCATTTGTAGTAAAAGGCAATAATTACAAGTAACCATAATCAACTATATGTTTTGCTAAATAGCATGACATATTGCCTTAGCCCCCCCTCCTAAAAAGGTTTGCTTAGCTGATATATAATCGAAAATCTTTTATAAACGACCGATGATGACAGTTCTTTCTATGAACCTCAGACTGAAATGAGAACACGCTCTACGCATTTTAGACACGCAGATACCATTGGAACAGTTTACAAGCATCATAAAACAAATTAGATCTGGAAATATTTAATTTGCAGGTGCACTGTGTAGGCATAAGTCATAGATTTAATTACCTTCTTTCTGTAGCTGACAGTAATTCAGACTGCCTATTGCTTGTTACACGCAGTGTAGTATTTTATCCAATATGTGTTTAGTGGATTCAGAAGCTCAGTTTTGTTAAATCACCTGATTTAGGTCTCACTTGGAATGTCTGTTGTCTGTTTAGTGTGTTATTTTAGTCACATGTGCTTAGGCATGAAAAAATCATTGAGATGCATAATTTGACAGTCCACAGTGATGTTTCGACATCAGTTTAGCTGATAGGTGTGTGTGTGTGTGTGTGTGTGTGTGTGTGTGTGTGCGTGTGTGCGTGCGTGCGTGCGTGCGTGTGCTTGTACATTTGTTGCTGACCAATATTAGATGTGGAAATACTGAAAAATACATCTAAAATACATGGTGCAAAAGTTTGGATCGTTCAATTACTTTTGAGTTGAGCCGAGAATCCTGCTCTGGGTTTTCGTTTATATTTCATATTAACGCACGCCAGAATTCAATGCTGTGATTGAGTGTTTCATTTTCAAACTGCACTGGTTTTGGCTGAGTGTGAAGGGGGATCGGAAAGCAGAGATGGGAAGGGAATGGATATCAAAATGTCAGCTCGACTACCGAGAAGAGCGCCTTCTACTGGCGTACTTCGTGCCGCATGATGTGCTTCTAGCGAGTCCACACAAGCCCGTCTTCAATGAACGTTCTAGTGGGACAAGAACTGTTTACTACATAGCAAATTCTCAAATGTTCAAATGTTTGTGAAATCTTATGGGACTTAACTGCTAAGGTCATCAGTCCCTAAGCTTCCACACTACTTAACCTAAATTATCCTAAGGACAAACACGCACACCCATGCCCGAGGGAGGACTCGAACCTCCGCCGGGACCAGCCGCACAGTTCATGGCTGCAGCGCCAAGAGCGCACGGCTAATCCAGCGCGGCTACTATATGCTACTTCTGCAGTAGTAGTTGAACTTAAGGAAGTGCTGCCTGATCCGATTTGACCATGTTGTGTATTCATCAATACATGTGTGCGTTCTTGTCAATAATCATTATCAGTGTTTCAGTGTTCTCCTCTCATAGTATTTCCCTCAGTGCACTAAAAAAGGTTGAGGGTGGCGACGAGTAAAATCTCCTCGTGTGGTTGTATCAAAAGTACGATACAGCAGCTGGCGCCGAGGAGGGAAAGGGTCTTCGTAAAGCACAGGATTAATTTTTGTTTATCCCATCCCCCCACACTTGTTATTTATTTCTTGCTGTTTCTTTCATATGTCTAGTACTTTAGTGTATTGAGACATTTGACTCGGGACAGACATACTGCTGTGAGAAGTCTGCTATTTCGTGTTCGGCATCCAACCCAAACTCGTTACAGGCACGGCTTTTGCGTCAAGAGACAGTTCTCTAATGCTTGTTATTCAGCTACAGAGCGAGCAAATGCAGCAGTTGCTGCAAAGCCGGACTCAGCTAACACAACAACAACAGCAGAATCTACAAGGAGCACAGCAGCCGTAGGTGGAACCTCTATCAGCAATTCCGCCTATGCTCAGTTTCAAAAAACAGCGTGAGGACTGGGCGGGATACTCAGCTCAGTTGATGAATCTTATGGAGGTACACCAAATGCAAGGTACGAAGAGAAAAACATTTTTTCTTCCAATAGTTGGCACAGAAGTTTACAAGCTCATAGTGAAATTGTTTTCTGACAAATAACCAGAACGGTTACACTTTGAGACCTTAGTTAGCAAGTTAACCATTTACTTTGATAAACAAACACTGGCGGCTGCTGCAAGGTTAAAGTTTTTCCGCCTTCAGAAGGCAGCAGGTTGTACTTATAAACAGTGGATCACCGAATTACAAGGTTTAACCAGGCACTGCACATTTTTGTGTCGTTGTGGTCAATCGTACAGTGACGTCACACTGAGTGACGATATAACTCAAATTATTTGTGACGACAGAATTCGTGGTGCTATTTCCTTCTTTAGATACAGTGTTACAGGTAACTGAGGGTCAGATAGATGTGACGTCACGTACAGAGAGAAACTATACAATGCCGCACTGCCAGAACGCCGATAGACAGAAAAACATAGCAAATTCTTGCTCTAAGTGCTTTAGTCGCTACAAGCGTGTCAGTGCCCCAGTCGCGACACTATTCGTTATTTTTGCAACACACAGTGTCAAGTTCAATCAGTGTGCATGAAGAAGCTGCGTGGCCAACAAATTCTCAAGCAATATGCCACTAAACCAGTTCAAATCAATAATATTGTCACAGCACAGCCAGCTGCGGAACAGTGCTAACCAGTGGCTATAGTAAATGTTCCGAAAGTTAGCCCAAGTACAAAACTTAGCAAACATGTGTCATGTGCCATAAAAGTCACGCCGACGCAAATACAGGTCCACTCCTAAATCTTTGCTCATTTCACCTGTCATTCATTGCAGTATCTCATAGCAACAAACAGGAAATGATAGTTCTCTCTTACATATATGGAACGTAGTCGCAACAGGGTGTTTGTTACTATGACAGTAGCTAAGAAAGATGTCAAAGTGCAACTGGACAACGGTACTTTAGTTACACTTGCTTATGAACGATTGGTTTCACCATCACTGAATCCAGCTAAGCATCTGTTGTCAGCTTATAACAGACAGGAAATTCCAATGTTTGGAAATTTCAGAATGCCAGCCACTTTTCAGGGTGTAACGAAGACAGTTCTATTCGCAGTGCTTTCTTCAAATTTCCTCAGAATATTTTTCGCTTAAATTCTTTTGATATTTTCGGATTGTCTGTCCACAAGTCAGTGCTGCGAATTTCAACAGATGTGCCCACAGACAAGCTTAAAGCTCTGTGTGATAAATTTAGTGAACGTTTTACGACAGTCTCGGTCGTGCGAATGAGTTTTTAGTCACGTTTCACTCAAAGATAATGCACAACTAAAGTTTTGTCGAGCCAGGCGACCGCGCATTGCCATTATGCAACAGGCCACTGAACAATTACGGCAATGGCAAGCTAATGGGTTCATTAAGCAGATCAGTGCAAGTCAGTGGCCTTCCCCACCAGTCAGCCATCGCATACGCTCAGGACGCCTTCGACCGTGAGGTAAAAGTCGACTGAACTGTGGCGCGTATGGTTTGATGCGTGTTATACAATTTCAGCAAGATTACAAAAAACTAGTTACTTATTATTAATGTAACATGAGGTTTTATTTAATCACTGCTTTCTCAGTTTGATGATCGCTATTTTGTTAATCAAATCTC
This sequence comes from Schistocerca nitens, assembly GCF_023898315.1. NCBI lineage: Eukaryota > Metazoa > Arthropoda > Insecta > Orthoptera > Acrididae > Schistocerca > Schistocerca nitens. Next base: position 496,777,136 of record NC_064621.1, read on the forward strand.
CACCTGGGAACGTGTAGCAATGTTGTCTGTCAAGCAGTGTAAATGGCACTAAGTTCAAGCACAAAAGTAATCGTATATAACCAGCAACCAAGCTAAATGTATGATAGGTAATCTGAAATAAACAAGAGCAATGATTTCTAGTAATTTTTAGTGCTATTGTATAACAGTCTCTGTACTAGTTGCAGATAGTTAATCGAAATTGACGCTACTGTTATTCGAAGTGGTAGCTCTTTCCTGTAAGCAAAATGAACAGTTTTGTCACACAATACCATACGCACACAACACTAATATATTTTTCCCTGTCAAAATATTTCATGACAGTGGTTAAGAAATAACCAGGCTGCATACATCAGCAGAAAAGTATTTATATCACGTTAAAGTTGCTGTTTGCACTTATAGAAAAGCATTATACTCATTTATTACCACATAGTGGGTTCTGGGCCAGCAATATACAATTATTATCTCAATTGTGACCAACAACATTTATGTCTGTATAGAAAATCAGTTTAAAATTACCGCTACGATATTTCTCTAAGATGGCGGCAAACATATGACAATCACTTATCGATTCTGCTTAAGGCCCTGTTTTACTACTACCAGATAATATAAATTAAATCTTTTTGTACCTTCACTACAGGCATTAACATTTAAAAATAAAAACTTAATCGCTTATTAATCAGCATTTACGAATAAACCGCGCTGTTGATCAATAGCGCTAATGGTTGCCCTCTTTTGTAGCTGAGCAGAAAGCAGAAAACTTAACATTTATTAGGACGAGAATTACAATGAAATAATAATGTCAATGAAATTATTTCATTGACATTAATTATTTATTATTTTATTATCAATGAAGTCCTTTCTATTAATATCGCGAGAACACGATTAGGCCTAATGTTCATTCACATTCCACACACAACGCTGTCGTGAATATTATTCTGAATAAAATATAGGCGTGGATATTACAGACTCTCAGACAGTGAGAAACATGCACTCTTTGCCCCTCCCAGAGGAACTGACCGATAGATTAGATGAGACTTGTTATTTGTCCAAGAAATACATGGCGGATGCTTACCATCAATTGCCTCTGGATGACTACTCAAAGAAATTTTTTGTTATTAACGATCATCTTGGGTTATTTGAATTCCAACGCCTGCCTTTCGGTAGTTACATTTAGCACAAGTTACTGCCAATGTGCCCTCTTGCCCAAATTACCTGGATGACGTTGTAGCGTCTGGACATTCTGCAGAAGAACATTTAGCCAATCAAGACTGCCTTTTTCAAGTACTGTTGCCGTCCGGTCTCAAGTATCTCAAGGACAAGTGCTCTTTTTTTCAGACGAAAACAATATCTGGGACACGCTATTAATGTGCAAGTAATTTACCCCATCCAGACTTATTTGCGAGCCATCATATATTTGCCGGCTTCGAAAAATCTAAAGGAACTGCAAGCAACACTACGCAAACTGAATTACTACTTCAAATTCTTTCCTCACACCTCTCAGATTGCAGCTCCACTTCACAAGCTACAGTGTACGAAAGTTCCCTTTGCATGGACCAAGGAGAGGTTTTTGATCAATTGAAATGGGCGCTATTTAGTATTTCGTGCCTCATACAACTCGACCTGGCTAAACCAGTGGTGGTAGCGGTTGATGATTCTTCTATTGGCCTAGAAACTGTTCTGTTACATCTTGTCGGATCGACGGTTCGTCCATTAGAATATGCCTCCGAACTGACTAGGACTCAGGCAAGTTACAGTCAGACAGAAAAAGAAGCATTGACGATCACTTATCGTGCAACCAAATTTCATCATTAGCTCTATGGAAGGAAGTTGAACTTGGTCACGGATCATAAGTCACTCATTTCACTCTCGCACCCAACCAAGCCTGTTCTGTCACATACGGAACAGAAACTGCAACGATGGGCTTTATTGCTCTCGGGCTACAACTCTGAAATATTGTACCACCCTAAGACTCAACTTTCCAACGCCGATGTGTTGTCAAAGACGAGCAATTAAAAATTCCTCCGAAGCATGGTGTTGTCAGATCGATGCTCTGGACGCTTCTGCAGCTCAGATTTCCCATGTATTTTCGTCGCGCAACACAAGAGACTGTTATGGATGCAAATTGAATAGCCAAGCGGTCTAATGTGCTGCAGTCATGGACTGTGCGGCTGGTCGCGGCGGAGATTCGAGTCCTCCCTCGGACATGGGTGTGTGTGTTTGTCCTTAGGATAGTTTAGGTTAAGTAGTGCGTAAGCTTAGGGACTAATGACCTCAGCAGTTAAGTCCCATAAGATTTCACACACATCTGAACATTTTCTTTTGCAAATTCAAGCATTGTGCTGAATTACATGCGCACAGCGTGGCGAAGGAGACTGAAACATATTGTTTGGCTGTAACTACGTTGATACTTCGCTCACCGTCAAGACATGTCGGTACAGCGTACCCTCCAGCGGGATGTTTAAAGTTGTTGCATCGTGCGCACTGGAGTATTGTGAGGACACAGCGGCTTGGCCAGGGAAGGACGCCCAGACTGAAGACATGACGTAAAGCTGCGCCGCTTGCATGGAGCAACAGGAAGCTGAACCTCAACTACTTTCTGACTGATCATACACGAGTGGTCCGTGAAAACTTATCCACCTTGATTTTGCTAGCCGTATTGTAGTGAATGTGTTCGGTCGTTCTCCATTTGTGGTCCCAATGAACTCTACGACGAGGGCCAGTATTATCAGAAAACTTACCTCAATTTTATGTATCAAGGGCTTGCGGGAAGTGTTACTGTCTGATAATGGACCGCAGTTCACCTCACAGGAATCTGAACAAATTTGCATGGGCAGCGGTAATGAACATGTGACCACAGCGCTGTTCCGCCTGCAATCGAATGGCGAAGCTGAAACATTCGTGTGAAACTTTTAATGTCTATACGAGTAAATTCCGTAGAACTCGCACATGGGACCTGGCTTTACAACTGTTCCTGCCCACCTACCACGCGATGCCTCGAAATGGATCTTTCCTCGCCAAACTCCTGCATGGCGGTGTGCCGTGGACCAGATGGCTTCTCAGCCTTAGGCGCTTCCCATGGAGGTGGACGCGTCCTCATCCCTGATGCCCACATCACAACAGCCCATAGCGCCGTGGGCGACGCCTCTGCCCCTGCCGCCTTCCTCTCCGAGTGAGTCTTCCAGCGTTCGAAACTCCAGCCGTGGATGTAGGCGTGCCCCTTCCCTGCTGTTTGCCATGCGTTCCAATGGCGGCTGAGGGTGATTGGCGGGACGCAGATGAAAGCCGTTCGTGGGCTTCAGTTCCGGTTCCCGTCCCATCTGCTGCGCCTGCACCTAGACCTCCCCCTCGCCGTCGGCTTCCACCGCAACCACATGCGACCACGGCCAGGAGATCTGGGGGGAGGAGTGTGGTGTAAGCACAGCACGCACCACAGGCAGCACCACAGGCGTCGATAGCTCGACAACCCACTCGAGAAACTGCGTTTAGCCCAGCGATTGTTGCACCATGAAGTCGCGGCGGTGGCGCTACAGCACTGCGGTCTCTTCCAAGTCAGCTCGACTGATGTACTTCGCGCGACACCATCTGCTTCTAGCGAGTCCACACCAGCCCGTCTCCGGTGAACATTCTAGTGGGACGAGAACTCTTTACTGTAGAGCCTTAGCCTCTGGAATAGTAGCTGAACTTCAGGATCTGCTGCCTGAACAGATTAGTAGCAAGTTGAGTATTTGTCAGTAAGTGTGTGTTCTAATCATTAACAGTGTATCAGTGTTCTCCTCGTTCTCCTCTCATGGTGTTTCCTTCAGCGCACTATAAATAGTTGCGGGTAGCGCCGAGTAAAGTTTTCTTCTATGGTTGTATCAAAAGTACTATACAACAGCAGTCACTGAAATAACATTCAGTACACTCTCAACTCGTGAAATTTCATTTCGCTTACTCCTTCTTTCATGGGCTTTCACTTTTTTATCAAGCACTGTAATTGATGAATTTTGTTACTTGAGCATCAAGGAACGCGAAGGAGAGGAGATTTAGATACATTTAAATATTAAGATATTTCTTCTGAAGGCTAGCCTTTTAGCCTAAGTGTAGCCTTGAACAGAAGGGAAACATCGACAGTAGGGATGTCAGCTAAGAAGAGAAGAAAAGCTTTCGAAGTGTAGTGCAACACAAGTGTTGAAAATTAGATGGGTGGTTAGAATAGTTGCTACTGATGTACTGAATCGAACTGGGGAAAAAAGAAATTTTTAGCATAGAGAGCTGTGTCAAATCAGTCTCGGACTGAAGACAAACACAACAAACCCCTTAACGTGTAACGTATGCCTTTATGAACATTATCCACTCGGAATATTGGGACCCTAATCAAACGACACTAATCTAAGAGTGAACTCTACCTGTTACAGTAACAGACACTTTGCGGTTTATGTAAATCTAGACGTGAGAGACTCATACAGCCACCGATGGAAGGTAACACTGTTTCCATTTCTTTGCTCCATATAAGCATAAGGCAGCCTGCACGATTGCCTTTAGATCATGCTTTCTTAGTTTTGTTAGACGTGTATTTTGTGTCTCTTTTATTGTATTTCATAATATTTGTTTTAGCTCTAAGGGTCGTAAGCCATTTGATACGTTATAGGAAACAATTACTGGTGATTTTAGTAACTTATACTATAAGACTGGATTTTAATGGCACCAGTAAACATGTTACCCAATGAGTTTTTTAAAATAAATCATTCTCGCTTCCCTCACGTCCCTGTGTTATTCAAAAATCAATGAAAAACAGGGAACCAGTAATAAAACACTGAAATATTAGTCTTCGTCAGTAGGCCCATTATCTGAAAATACTCCTGTGTGAATAATTTAGTCCTGAAAAGGTCCGCCTCTTTAGTTGAGCGATCAATGCGTCTGACTGCCAAGCGAAGAACCTAGGTCCGATTCCATTCCGGGTTGGAGATTTTCTCCACTCAGGCATTGCGTGCCGTATTGTCATCATATTTTCGTCATCGTCTTCACGCAAGTCGCCCAATGTGGCGTCAGCTGAAAAGACTTGAAACTTGGCGGTCGCGCTTCCGCAGGCGGTGACTCCTGGCCATCAGTACCGTACAATAATTTCATTTCATTTGACACCTGGAAAGTCTGTTCTACCTACGAATGAACATAGTGACCTTTCTTACTCAAATTTAATACGAATATCGTAATCGCATCGTTATCCAGTGTAACAGAATAATGTTTACAGAAGAGTAATGGTTCAGAATTGTTAATACTTTTTGTAAACTATGAAGAGACACCAGGCAGTATAGAGAACCACCTTTAATGTTAGTATTACTTGTGTGATATGCGTTCCTGTCCCATAGTTTATATTAAACTAACTCCTTGTCTCTTATCGGATGTGATCGTCAACTAGCATACATGGTAATCACAGTGATGTGTAAACGACGCCATACTCTAACAATATCATGGTTCTGATAAAACTTTTAAAAATTAATTAAATTGTTTTCATTTACTCAGTGATTTTTCAAGTTTGTTTTGTCACGAAGTAAACATGTCTTGCATCATTCCACGATTTCCTTGTGATACAATCATTCTGTACCTCCATGTGGTACATTTCAAAGCCACCAAGAATTTTGACTATAAATTACACGATTTTCATATAGTGAATTCATAGTGGTCCACTAATTTCTGTATTTCCGTTTTCCGGAGTCTAGCATCGGACACTACCTAAAAGGTTCTGTCTGTAAATGAATTCTCAGCCAGTGCCAAGCCATCAAATTTTCAGTAGAAACACTGTTTCATAAATGAGCAGTAGTGTAAGTCTCTACAAACAGCTTTATAAAACTAAAAATAAAGTTTTATGCGATATCTTCATTGAAAGACTTGCAATTTTATTGAGCACTAAACAGGAGGTTTATTAATATACAAAACATTCGCTTTAGAAATACCGATTTACGTGACTCTTCCGAAATTGTCACAAAACTAAAAGTGATGTTCATTCTTTTCAATAACAACGCCACTGCGTCATTAAACTCCTTGATGGATATGCACAAGGTCAGCAACGTACTACCACAAACAGAGTCACTGTTAGATTGTTCTTCAAATTCAGTGTGTTCCATTACGGGTTGCAAATACCGTCATGAAGCACAAATCTTATCAGAATGAACTGGTTAGAAATACTAGTGAGAAATAATTTAGATAATCACCATCCGTTCCTTCTGTTATTATTTTTTCCGCTTCACCGTTAAAAAACGAAACGTGTGGACGCTGGACGACCAAAATGTACTACTCTTGTTCTTCGGCGGCTCAGCCTAGGAGTTAGCCTTTTACAACCTCCACAAGCTGCTTCCGTTTCAATCATTTGGAACTGTATTTCTGTCTTCCATTACTTCTAGTATGTATTATTCATTTCTGCGCGATGGCCGTCTTTTTCTGGAAGGATCCAATTATGATATCTTCCTTTACCACCGATGGTTGGCCATTCTCTATGCTTGCAAGTACCACTGAAGCATTCTGTTCTCCAAATTTTTCGTTAAGAAGCACCTTATCACCTTTCACCTCCATACCTCCTCCAAAGTTCTCATTATGGAGCATGTTATCACCATTAACTTCCATACCTCCTCCAAAGTTTTCGTTATGGAATACGTTATCAGCATTCATCTCCATATCTCCTCCAAAGTTTTCGTTATGGAGTACATCACCATTCACCTCCATACCATCTCCAAAGTTTTTGATATGGAGCATGTTGTCGTTATTCACCTCCATACCGACTCCAAAGTTCTCGTTATGGAGGACTTTATCACCATTCACCTCCATACCTCCTCCAAAGTTCTCATTATGGAGCATGTTCTCACCATGCACCTCCATACTTCCTCCAAAGTTTTCGTTATGGAGCACTTTATCAGCATTCACTTCCATACCTCCTCCAAAGTTTTCGTTATGGAGCACGTTATCATCATTAATCTCCATATCTCGAAAGTTTTCGTTATGGAGCGCATTATCACCATTCACCTCCATACCTCTTAAAAAGTTTCGTTATGGAGCACATTATCACCATTCACCTCCATACCTCCACCAAAGTTTTCGTTATGGAGTACATCACCATACACCTCCATACCTCCTCCAACGTTTTCGTTATGGAGCACGTTACCACCATTCACCTCTATACCTCCTCCAAAGTTCTCATTATGGAGCACTTTTATTACCATTCACCTCCATATCTCCTCCAAAGTTTTCGTTATGGAGCACGTTATCACCATTCACGGCCATACCTCCACCAAAGTTTTCGTTATGGAGTACATCACCATTCACTTTCATACCTTCTCCAATGTTTTCGTTATGGAGGATGTTAGCGTTATTCACCTCCATACCATCTCCAAAGTTCTCGTTATGGAGCACTTTATCACCAGTCACCTCCATACCTCCTCCAAATGTTTCGTTATGGAGCGCATTATCACAATTCACCTCCATACCTCCTTATTTCGCATCTTAACTCGTTAGCCGCAGACGTCTTCCCACAAAGTACATTTCCACAGTTTAATTTTTCTCCCTAAATTTTCTTATTTGAAGTCACGTCTGAACTCTGCAAAGAACCATGTTCTCTAGCACACAGTGAAATTTTCTTTTCTTTGTGTCCTGCCGAATATTATTGTTCCGTATTGTCCCATGGAAAGCTTTAGCAGCTCTCTCTTCCACTGTTAGTCTGGAAATGTATTCTTGTCACATGCATCAAATTTTTCTATTATTGCTCCCAGGTATTTGTAGCTTCTGCAAGAACTTTATTTCCCCTTCCTCACTAGAAAGTTTTAGTCCCTACTGAGGCGGTAGCCCCGGCGACCACGGGGCCGCAGTATCACTTTGCCGGCCAACCGCTCTGCCCAGCAACGGCGGCAGCGGCGTCTGCGGCGAGCTGTGGGCGGCGCTTCCTCCTCACTGGAAACGCCAACGTCTGCGGCGGCGACCGTCGAGGCAACAGTCGCGCCATCCATCTGCACAGAAAACAAGGAGTACACACATTAAAAGGCCTGCAGCTTCACTGTCCGTGGACATGAAATTTTATGGAGGTGCTACTTAGAAAGCAGGCTAGAGAAAGGGAATGTTTTATCGACACTGACTGTACATCTGGACACTTTTGAAACTCTCCATCAGGTAAGCAGTGAGCATACCTGCAAGGGCGGAAACATTTGATCGATACATATTACAAAAATGGGTATATTTGTATGTGCAAATGTTCCATATCTCCTCCTAAACAACTCGATCGATTTCAGGCTTCGTACACACATCCCTTACTGTCCGGCAGCAGTCGCAGTGGGGTAGAAACAGCCTACCTATCATACGAAATCAGTCTCTGTATGATTGTATCGCTACTGAAAAAAAATCTCTAGGACAGTGCATACATTTCAGTACATTGTTAAATAAGTCTGAGGGGAAATATTTCCTTTATTGTTCCTTGAGGGAATCACGCATTTTGTGAATTACTCCTCGTCAATAACTATAAATTTCTTGTGGGAGTACATGTGCAGGAATGATATAGTTAACATTCAGAGACGCTTGAACAACCGCCTGAACGAAGTTATGAACTGCCGGCATAGATCGTTTTGATTGCCCTTTTCTGAGTTAACAATGTTCTCTATAAACTGATTCAGTTTATCAGATCAGAAGCTTTAACTACATGAAATTACACGAAGAAAAAGTACGTATTAGTGTCAAAGGCAGTCTAGGCTACTGCACATATCGAAATCTTGATCTCAGTACTGTTTCCAACAAAAGATATGTGTGGCAGTAATGTTTTCGGTCGGTATCATGCACGAAAGACGGACGCCTCTAATCACTATCGAGACAAATATGTTGGCGGTGCACTGTCGGGAGAGGATCCTGCAACGTATTGTCGAGTTTTACAAAATGGTTCAAATGGCTCTGAGCACTATGGGACTCAACTGCTGAGGTCATTAGTCCCCTAGAACTTAGAACTAGTTAAACCTAACTAACCTAAGGACATCACAAACATCCATGCCCGAGGCAGGATTCGAACCTGCGACCGTAGCGGTCTCGCGGTTCCAGATTGCAGCTCCTTTAACCGCACGGCCACTTCGGCCGGCTCGAGTTTTGCAGTTCAGTAAATTGGCCACGAATTACTCTTTCAAGACTATAATGTGTAACTGAGTAATGTCATTGCCGAGAGAAGGCAAACCTACATTTACATCATTTGTAAAGTTAGAGGCATCTTTTTCACTGCAACACAATCTTTCACACTCTTAGGGTACCAGGAATAAAAGACATGGGTTGGAAACTTATCTATAGCTTGCACAAAAAGAATGAGCAAGCAGTAATAGACACGAGAAGGAAATCTGGAGAGAGACGGAAGGGAGGAAAAATGGAAACTTTCAGATTTAGCAATGACATTGTGATTCTGTCAGAGAAAGCCAAGGAGTTTCAGAATCAGTCGAATGTAATGTACAGTGCTTTCAAAGAAGCTGCAACATAAACATAAAAAAAAGCAAAACAAGACATAGTACATAATATAATTTTTCAGATGATGCCGAGAGAATTACGTTAAGAATTAGTACAAGAAGAGTAAATTAACTGACGATGGCAAGAGTAGGAAAGATATAAATCCAAATTTGCATAAAGAAGAAAAGTATTTCTCAAAAAGAGAAACAGTGTCACAGGAGGTAGGGGATTGAGTGGGAGAGAGGGTGAAGCCAAAAAAAGTGAGTTTATTTCAAACTCCAATCACATAAGTGATCCGGACGCCTCTCATAGCAACTGAGGCTAATATGAGGATAATGTTTTATCTGGACAGGAAATTTCAACCTATTGTCTAGACACACAGTCAAAAATTTGGTGATATACTCGAGACGTTAATGCAGAAACGTACGCCGCCCACACCATGAGCACCTTACCACAAGAGGCAGGGGTCAGTCTGATGGAACAGGCTCAGATAAACGCGACTTTTAGAAAAAATACCTTCCACACCATTCCGAAGATAGCAAAGGCAGGTAAGTGAACGAAGTATCGCACAATCGGCTTAACAACTCAAGTATCCAAGCTGCTGACAAAACTAATATAAAGAAAAATGGGAAAGAAAACTGAAGATTTATTTGATGACGATTATTTTGGCTTTAGGAAAGGTAAAGGTACCAGAGAAACAATTCTGTGGAGGCGCTTGTTAATGGAAGCAAGGATGAAGAAAAATTAAGACACGCTCATTGAATTTGTCGACCAAGATAAACTGTTCGAGAATGTAAAATGGTGCAAGATGTTAGAGATTCTGAGAAAAATAGGAGTAGCTGCAGGGACAGACGAACAACATACAATAAGATTGGAAGACCGCGAGCTAAGTTTTCAGATTAAAATGGCCGTAAGGCAGGGACGAAGTATTTCGGTACAATTGTCCATACTATATATCGCGGAAGCATTAAAGGAAATTAAAAAAATATCAAGAATGGACTTAAATATCAGGGTGAAAAGGGATCCATAATGAGATTCTCTGATGACTTTGCTATCCTCATTGAAGGTGAAGTATAATTACAGGATCTGTTGAATGGAATGAGTAGACTAATGAACAAAGAATATCTGTTGAAAGTAAACCGGAAACAGACGAAAATACTGATAAGTAGCACAAATGAAAATAGCGAGAACATGCAATCGGTGATCACGGAGTACAAGAAGTTAGGGAATTCTCCTTCCTTAATCCAAGGTAACCCGTGACCGAAGAAACACAGAGGACGTAAAAAGCAGCCATATAACAGGCAAAGTGGGCATTTCTGGCCAAGAGAAAACTACTGGTATCAAACATAGGTTTCATTTTCAGGAGAAAATTTCTGAGAACGTACGTTTGGATCAAAGTAATGTAGTGAATCATGGATTGTAGAAAACCAGAAGAGAAAAGAGTAGAAGCGTTTGAGATGTGGTGTTACTGAAGAATGTGAAAAATTACATGGACTTATAAGATAAGAAATGACGATCTATGCAGGATCGGCAAAGAAAGGAACATATTGAAAACGTTGATAAGATGAAGGGACAAGATGCTAGAACATGTTTTAAGACATCAGAAAATAACCTTCAGCGAGGTGGTGGGAACTACCGATCGTAAATGTGTAGAGAAAGACTTCCTGCAAAAAAACTGAGGACGTAGGGTCCAAGTTCTACTCTAAGATGAAGAGGTTGGAGCAAGAGAGGAATTCCTGGCGGGCTGGAACAAACCACTCAGGAGAGTCAAAATAATAATAATAATGAACGTTACTGAACACTCTTTGGATGTGTTGACAATTGCAGCGACCCGTTGTAGGTACAATACTCACACACTGTTATGACCCCTGGACGCCTACTGTCGTAGGTCGGCGCAGATTTGAGCACACACGTCACGACTATCTTCTCGATGGCATACCCAGGAGGCTGCTAGTAAATTACAGTACACAAGGCGGAGCTGCACAATGTTCCAAAGCGAGACGCGCCCCCAGTAAGTGCCAGACAGAAAAACGTTGACTCCACAAAGTGCACAATCTTAGAACTGGACTTTGGCTGCTCTAACTATTCATGTAATTTCGTCCTTCTTGCCGTCCCTGGTTATTATAACGTGGCCTTACCTTCCCAATGATGGCCTCCTCCCGCTGCGAGTCCTGTGGCCAAGGACGCTCCTCCAGACTGACGTCCGCAGCATCAGCTGACATCAGCGTCTTCTGCGGCTCGACGGCCCTCGAAGCAACACCTCCCTCCTGACCTGGGCCCAAACGGAACTGCAGTCGCACCACGTTGAGATCCTGTGGGAGATTGTTCTTATCGTCAGATTTTCATTTATTGTTCTTATTTAATTTCTTTCCTAATATTTACCAATAATCTAATACATTCAGATTCTGCAATAAAAGATCCTCTGGGTTTATAATTACCACGACTATCAAGAAGTCATGAATAGGCAGTATATTACCGTGTGCGTTGAACTAAGCTACAACTGTAAATGTTATAATGAGCAACGTCTTTCAAGCGAGCCCGTGTGTAAGTTATATATCACATTAATACGCCGGGATGGCAGCTTTTATGGCAATGCGATCTGGAGTACCCGTTTATTGAATCCGTGAACCTAGCCAAATGCAGAGTCCAATGACCTGCTAATATTAAGTATGTACTCAGTATTGGTGTCTCTCCGTTTAGGTTCATTCATGTCCATTTACATCTCGTTGCTTAGCGAGGAACCAGAGATACGAAACGACCATTAGGTGAATTTCATTGTAGGTCATGCGTCTACTGTCCAAAAGCCACTAATAACGCAAAGGCCGATCCAGTCACTTGTCCATGAAACAACGAGAACCGAATCCCAGCCTATTGTCTTTATCGCCTCGCTCAGTGTTTTCTGCACGTGACTGATATGTATTCCTTCCACAAAGTAAAATGCTTACAAAAATTGTAATTTGTGTTAGTCAGTCTCACGTATTCGAATCCCCTACTCGAGCTGAACAGTGTGGGTTGTCCTATTATCTGACACCAAATCCTGACCACGTTTCAGGAAGTGGGGTATAATTACTACCTGATGCATCAGAATTAAGACGAAACTGTAACAGACAACAAACAGTCACCGTGAAGTAACAGATGGCGATTAAGTGCCTAAAAGCAAGGTCATTATACCATAGTCCATCTATGTTTAATGACATCAGACAGAAATCTGGCTGAAGCGTGACAGTATGTGGGAACGGTAAAATTTAAGACAATAGAGCAGTATTGAGACCTGAAATGATAAATGATTTTATGAGGGAAAAAAGTGTAGTGCTCGAACATGTTCGTCGGCCAGACAGTAGACGAGGGTTCCCTAGGTTTCGTCTGTGGCGAAGGCACCTCCATCACGTCAGACACCCGTCCGAGCCGAAGTAGTGGCGAGACAGTAACTAAATAAAAATTCGTTCCATCCTGGTAGAGTACAGATCGCCACAGCTGTCAGTCAGTCATGGCTTCCTTATAGCTACCAGTAACTGTGAGAACTACGAAAACTACAGCAGTTCTCAAGGTATTCTGCAATCTGACATGGTGGTTAACGAGTACTACACGCTGAATCTGGCTGCACCTAAGCGTGAATGTTATGTTCTCCATACTCCTCGACGTGGCTCACCTGTGGGCTGAAAAATACAGGGTCAGCGTCTTCATCGCAGACCGCGATGACACGAAGATCTTCGCTATCTGTCTCCCGGCCACAAGGGAGACAGAAAAAGGCGAGGGCTCTGCGGAACATCTGCGAAGATAAAAAAATAACATCAAGAGTTATTCTCAATTCATGCGTTAGTCTACCAGAATGGCAGAGGCGCCGATCTGCACTGCCAGGCAATCAGGAAGTTTGGAATGGGTTCTGGTACTGTATCTCATCAACACGCTACAGAAAGCTCTGGAGACGAAGTCTCTGGTAATGCTGGATTTTCGCCAACTTTATGTATTACCCCACAAAAATCATGTTCTGAGGTCATTCCTAAGCAACAGCGTTTACGTCTTAGCAAAATTATATGTGTTTACTAAAAATAATTGAGGACGGAAATCAATACTACATGCAGAGTGAGTAGCGAATAGAACAGCAAAACAAACGATTTTCAACTTATTGTTTAATAAATTGCGTAAATAAAGTTTGATTCCCACTGTTAGATTAGAAATGCTGAACAAACGATATATGTAACATGAAACACAGTCGAGCGCAGAAGTATATCCCTATGCCACATTTTTTGCAAAGTATGTATTCTTCACGCTAAACGTGAAGTGGTTGGGATACGCACGTTTATTAAGTTGATGTTAGATTCATCTACATCTACATCATCTACATCTACATCGTACTCCGCAAGCCACCTAATGGTGTGTAGCGGAGGGTACTTTCGGTACCACTATCTGATCCCTCCAACCCTGTTCCACTTGCGAATAGTGCGTGGGAAGAATGATTGTCGGTAAGCCTCTGATTGGCTCTAATTTCTCCAGTTTTCTCCTCGTGGTCAATACGCGAAACGTATGAGGGGGGAAGTAATATGTTGTCCAACTCCTCCTGAAACTCGCTGTCCCGAAATTGCAGTAGTAAATATCTCCGTGATGCAAAACGTCTCTCTTATAACGTCTTCCAGTGGAGTTTGTTTAGCAGTTCCGTAATGCTCTCTCGCCAGCTAAACGATCCCGTGACGAAACGCGATGCAGATGGCCTATAAAAGCATCCGATCACCATTTTTCACCGTTCTTTGATACTCACTTTCACACAGATTAATTCTTATTCGGAATCCGTGATAACCTCGCTAGATTTTATCGAATTTTTTACTGCAATAAACACGCCGCCACCTTGGTGACCAATCTATCTTAACGATAAACATTCCGATCTGAACTTAGGATTTCGTTGACATTGACTTCTGGTTTCAGTCGGCATCCTCTTCCTAATACTATCTGTGGATTATAACCTTCAGTAAGTGATACTAATTCTGGGACCTTTCCTTGGATGCCCCTGCAGTTTACCAAAATCATATTAAAATTTTCTACTCTGATGTGCGAGGACCAAGATTCTCTGAGGTCGCTGTGGCTGATTTAACAGGCAAATCGTCTTTGCTCCTAAGGGAGGATTTATCTAACCTAAAAAAGCCCCATGTGCACTCCACACATAACCCGTTACCCTAGTAGCCGCTTCCTGCGTGTAGTGCAAACCTGAGCTATTAAGGGGAACCCGACAGTCCTGTACCCGATAGCGGAAGTTGATAAATTCGCATCCGATACCGCCGCAGAGTCGTATGAGCCTCTGGTTTAGACCTTCCACTCTGCTCCAAACCTGAGGACCGCGATCAGCCCTTGGTACGATGCTGCAAATAGACAGCTTCGCGTGCACCCCGCGTGCGTTGCTAGTTGCCTTCACCAAATCAGGCAGCCGCCGAAAGGAGCCGAGAATGGCCTCAGAACCCGAGCGGCAGGTGTCATTCGTGCCGTCATTGCCACTACATGCAGCCGCTTGCACCAAGTGCGCTCGATAGCCACCGGCAGGGCCTGCTCCACATCACGGATGAGACCTCCCGGCAAACATACCGAATGCACACTGGAATTCTTTCCCGCCTTGCCTGGTGTCTCCCTGAGGGGCGCCATCATCCTCCTAACATTGGAGCTCCCAGTGAATAGCATACCCACCCTCTGTACTTGTCCGGACTGGGCAGGAAAATCAACCTCTGGTCCAACAATAGAGGCATCCCGTGCTGACTCAGAGTTATCATCAACACTTGGAGCACCTAGTACCTGTTGCTAAGACGTAGGGAGCCAGCCCCATGGCCTGATCCCTCTTTCGCCTTCCGCCGGGTGATACGCGAACCCACCACTGTTTCCCATTCACTTTGGAGTGAGGACTGATCGGTCACATGTTGCGTAGCAGAAGCCGCAGCGACGTCCAGGCCACCAGGGGATTCCAGTGGCACCAAAGGTGTCGCAGGTCTCGTCACTGGCGCCCCGAAGTCACCGCAACTTTGCGCATTAGCTAGAAGCTTGCCGACGATAGACAACGCAGCTTCCAGGTGTTTACGGACAGCAGCCAACTCTCCTTGTATCCGCTCACAATAAGCACAGTCCCTAGCCATATCGTACTGTATATAAAATAGGTACAAGATTTCAAATGGCGCTATTGAGTTTGAAAATGTACCAAAGGAGAATAAAGTACCTCTAAACGTTGCTGTGCAGATTTCTCACTGTACTCTGAGACCCCAAGCTATTAAACGTAAATAAATTTATCTACTGAAGTTGATGTATTTACAGATACCTGTTATTGGAAATCCCATTTGCCGAAAAGTTACTACACGGGACAAATATTCAAACTAAAATGCACTGATCTAAACTGTGTGCTGTCTACTAGCACAAAATTAAAACTTAGTGGCGTGACGGAGTTTCTGGCGACGGAAACACTAGAAAGCCGCACTACACAAGGGTATTGACAAGACTTACGCCACAACACACCTACGATTCATTTTCTAATCACTAGTCTACACTGTAAAATACACGAGTACAGTTCACTTCTTTGCAGAAGCACGTGAACAAAAAACAAAGACTAAATTAATTTACAGTTCATCAGACAAGTGCTGCTAGTGCTCTGCTGCGCGTCCTCTCGGCTCGGCGGCTGCCGCTTCATAAGAGGTATGATCAGTTTGCTGTCGCTTCCTTCTCCAATCCGACCATGGATGTGACGCTCAACCCAGTTTCTCATGATACTGCCATGTGCTTCGACGGCTTTGCTAAATTTCCAACAAAGCGCTAGAAAATCTTCAGTGACAATGGCAAATGTTTGAACTCGTAATCAAGGTTGTATGAATTTGATTCCTTCCCGAAACTTCCAATTTCCACACTCTTCTTCTTTTCCTTGGACTTACCTCGAGTCATTACAGCGTCGGCAAAATAATAGCGACAGATGATGGTTGAATGCCTTACTGTCATCCCCCTCCACACCCTCTCCCCTCCCCCCGGAACGGAAGTTATGTACCCTCCTCCTCCTCCTCCCCCCCCCCACCCCCGCCTCGCTGTCTGCGCCTCTAAGTGTTATCTCAAGAGAAAGAGTGAGAAATGCTTCCAAATCCCACAGATACCTAGTTTGGAAAATAAAGTGTAGTAATGTCTCATTGAGTAAGTGGTCCATGGTTAGCGTTCATCTCCATCCTACTGTACTGAATTCCCCTTCTCTTCCTAAAATAATGGAACTCATTGTCGTACCAAGAACACAAAAACATAATAATTTACTACACGAATAATAAAGGATCAGTAAATATGCCTGTGATGTCATTATCCTGGATAAACAAGGTAATTTCGAAAGACAACATAGAATGCGCTGCTAGTTACAATGGCTAACAGTCACTGTTAAGTCAGAATACACTGTACTGTCGTACGTCAACGATGATGTCTGGTAGCCCTGCAATTCATTTGAACTGATTAATTTTTTTTGTCACTGAAAGTAGTTAAAAGTTGTGCCGACAGTGAAATGAAAAAAAAAATTACAATATTCCTTTGTTTTCCCGTTTCTAGAACCTGTGCTGAAATTTCTACGAAAGGAAGGAAGCGAGATACATAGCCCCATCAACGATGAAATCATTAGACAGTTGGTGAGATCTCTGAATGGGCAAGGAAGATGTCCTAATGGCTGTCCTGCTCCCAAAAACAAAAACAAAAAAAAAACAAAAAATGTGGCGAAACTGTTTTAGTGACCTTACAAAACTAATTAGATGTAAAATTTCTTAAATACGCCAAGTAAATGATATCACATATGCTACTTCATACTTCCTGCAGCTAATGGTAAGCATTTGTGAATTTAAACATTACGCAATATGGCACAGTCTGGTTAAATGGAAAGGGAGGACGCGAGAAAGCACACGTTTCTGATACATACGGGAAGCGATTATAAGTCGTAATTTCCTCCTCGACTCTATCTCTGTCATAACCCTTCTCCCTCTTTCTTTGTCCATCTCCTCATTCTTCGCCCACTGTCTGTCCATCACCACCTCCCCCCTCTCGCTGTCCAACTTCTCGTCCCTCCTCCTTCATCTCCTCCTACCCCCTCTCTCCGTCCATTTCCTGCTTTCCGCTTTCTATGTCCATTTCCTCCAACCCATGTCCATCTCCTATCGTCCACCTCACTATCTGACCTTGAGCCTTGTCTACTGTTATTCCATTTTCAGATACTATAGCAGTATTCTAATCATAAACCGACAAGGCATAAATACAATTTCCCTGCTTGCTACAGACGTTTCACTATTATATATTTTAAATTTAAATTTATGCGTTATTTGTATTAAACATGTAAAACCTATGTCCTTCCCCTTCCCATATTACACCTTCTTTTATATATTGTATGTACTTAAAAAGTAAGTATAAAATCACGTTCGTATTCGAATGCAGTGTTGAGTCACAATTTCAAAGTAATCGGTACAGAATTTTCGGAGATTTACCGTTTTGCACAAACGAACATTTACATTTTTAGTGATTTCCACTATAACTATAACAAAAAATATATATTATATAAGTGTACAATGTGCGTGCCTCTGAAACTCAGAAACGAGTCCAGGTACGACTAAGGTAGTTACACGGTGTAGCAGCTCTCTGTCCCCCATCCATGACGAAGGTTTCCGTTTTTATCTGAAGGGCGAGCTTTTGAAGACATAAGTGCTGGGAAGTTTCGCCCTGTAGAAATTTCTAGAATATTCCAGAACATTCGATGGTATTCGAGAACATTCGAGAGTATTCTAGAGCATTCCACCACATTCCAGAATGTTCTGGAATGTTCCACAATGATATAACCTGAAACATTCGGGAAGATTCCAGAATGTTCGGGAACATCCCGAAACATCCCAGATCATTGTGGAACATACCAGAAAACTCTCGAATGTTGTGGAATGTTCTGGAGCGTTGTGGACCATTCGAAACGTTTTTGGTATATTCTGGAATTCACCACCTGTGGGGCTATCCATTGGTAGTAGCATATAAAGCAAGACCCGTCGTGGGTTAGAATGTCAATTTCTTATCACTGACGAAGGGAGGAGCCGAAAACTAATACAACGAGTGAATAAAAACAAACAGTGAAGTGTGATTAGCCAAAGGGATACATTGACTGAATGTTGTGTTGTTGTGTTGTGGTCTTCAGTCCTGAGACTGGTTTGATGCAGCTCTCCATGCTACTCTATCCTGTGCAAGCTTCTCCATCTCCCAGTACCTACTGCAACCTACATCCTTCTGAATCAGCTTAGTGTATTCATCTCTTGATCTCCCTCTACGATTTTTACCCTCCACGCTGCCCTCCAATGCTAAATTTGTGATCCCTTAATGCCTCAAAACATGTCCTACCAACCGATCCCTTCTTCTGGTCAAGTTGTGCCACAAACTTCTCTTCTCCCCAATCCTATTCAATACCTCCTCATTAGTTACGTGATCTACCCACCTTATCTTCAGCATTCTTCTGTAGCACCACATTTCGAAAGCTTCTATTCTCTTCTTGTCCATACTAGTTATTGTCCATGTTTCACTTCCATACATGGCTACACTCCATACAAATACTTTCAGAAACGACTTCCTGACACTTAAATCTATACTCGATGTTAACAAATTTCTCTTCTTCAGAAACGCTTTCCTTGCCATTGCCAGTCTACATTTTATATCCTCTCTACTTCGACCATCATCAGTTATTTTACTCCCTAAATAGCAAAACTCCTTTACTACTTTAAGTGTCTCATTTCCTAATCTAATCCCCTCAGCATCACCCGATTTAATTTGTCTACATTCCATTATCCTCGTTTTGCTTTTGTTGATGTTCATCTTATATCCTCCTTTCAAGACACTGTCCATTCCGTTCAACTGCTCTTCCAAGTCCTTTGCTGTCTCTGACAGAATTACAATGTCATCGGCGAACCTCAAAGTTTTTACTTCTTCTCCATGAATTTTAATACCTACTCCGAATTTTTCTTTTGTTTCCTTTACTGCTTGCTCAATATACAGATTGAATAACATCGGGGAGAGGCTACAACCCTGTCTCACTCCTTTCCCAACCACTGCTTCCCTTTCATGCCCCTCGACTCTTATAACTGCCATCTGGTTTCTGTACAAATTGTAAATAGCCTTTCGCTCCCTGTATTTTACCCCTGCCACCTTTAGAATGTAAAAGAGAGTATTCCAGTCAACATTGTAAAAAGCTTTCTCTAAGTCTACAAATGCTAGAAACGTAGGTTTGCCTTTTCTTAATCTTTCTTCTAAGATACGTCGTAAGGTTAGTATTGCCTCACGTGTTCCAACATTTCTACGGAATCCAAACTGATCTTCCCCGAGGTCCGCTTCTACCAGTTTTTCCATTCGTCTGTAAAGAATTCGCGTTAGTATTTTGCAGCTGTGGCTTGTTAAACTAATAGTTCGGTAATTTTCACATATGTCAACACCTGCTTTCTTTGGGATTGGAATTATTATATTCTTCTTGAAGTCTGTGGGTATTTCACCTGTCTCGTACATCTTGCTCCCCAGATGGTAGAGTTTTGTCAGGACTGGCTCTCCCAAGGCCGTCAGTAGTTCTAATGGAATGTTGTCTACTCCCGGGGCCTTGTTTCGACTCAGGTCTTTCAGTGCTCTGTCAAACTCTTCACGCAGTATCGTATCTCCCATTTCATCTTCATCTACATCCTCTTCCATTTCCATAATATTGTCCGCAATTGCATCGCCCTTGTATAAACCCTCTATATATTCCTTCCACCTTTCTGCCTTCCCTTCTTTGCTTAGAACTGAGTTGCCATCTGAGCTTTTGATATTCATACAATTGGTTCTCTTCTCTCCAAAGGTCTCTTTAATTTTCCTGTAGGCAGTATCATCTTACCCCTAGTGAGACAAGCCTCTACATCCTTACATTTGTCCTCTAGCCATCCCTGCTTAGCCATTTTACACTTCTTGTCGATCTCATTTTTGAGACGTTTGTATTCCTTTTTGCCTGCTTCATTTACTGCATTTTTATATTTTCTCCTTTCATCAATTAAATTCAATATTTCTTCTGTTATCCAAGGATTTCTATTAGCCCTCGTCTTTTTACCTACTTGATCGTCTGCTGCTTTCACTACTTCATCCCTCAGAGCTACCCATTCTTCTTCTACTGTATTTCTTTCCCCCATTCCTGTCAATTGTTCCCTTATGCTCTCCCTGAAACTCTCTACAACCTCTGGTTCTTTCAATTTATCCAGGTCCCATCTCCTTAAATTCCCACCTTTTTGCAGTTTCTTCAGTTTCAATCTGCAGTTCATAACTAAGAGATTGTGGTCAGAATCCATATCTGCCCCTGGAAATGTCTTACAATTTAATACCTGGTTCCTAAATCTCTGTCTTACCATTATATAATCTATCTGATACCTTTTAGTATCTCCAGGATTCTTCCAGGTATACAACCTTCTTTTATGATTCTTGAACCAAGTGTTAGCTATGATTAAGTTATGCTCTGTGCAAAATTCTACAAGGCGGCTTCCTCTTTCATTTCTTCCCCCCAATCCATATTCACCTACCATGTTTCCTTCTCTCCCTTTTCCTACTGACGAATTCCAGTCACCCATGACTGTTAAATTTTCGTCTCCCTTCACTACCTGAATAATTTCTTTTATCTCGTCATACATTTCATCAATTTCTTCATCATTTGCAGAGCTAGTTGGCATATAAACTTGTACTACTGTAGTAGGCATGGGCTTTGTGTCTATCGTGGCCACAATAATGCGTTCACTATGCTGTTTGTAGTAGCTAACCCGCACTCCTATTTTTAGTCATCATTAAACCTACTCCTGCATTACCTCTATTTGATTTTGTATTTATCATCCTGTAATCACCTGACCAAAAGTCTTGTTCCTCCTGCCACCGAACTTCACTAATTCCCACTATATCTAACTTTAACGTATCCATTTCCCTTTTTAGATTTTCTAACCTACCTGCCCGATTAAGGGATCTGACATTCCACGCTCCGATCCGTGGAACGCCAGTTTTTTT